>NC_090935.1:364471442-364774473 GCF_040938575.1 Ambystoma mexicanum
GGAGTATAGACTCACTGTGATCTCCTTGTCTATCAGATGTATCTCGCTACCCTCCAGTAGCGTATAGATCGTCTATGCTCTCCTTGTCTACCAGATGTATCTCGGTATCCTCTGGTGGTGTATAGCCCCACTATGCTCTCCTAGTCTATTAGATGTGTCTCAGTACCCTCTGTGGAGGCTAGACCCCTTCTCCTCTCCTTGTATATCAGGTGTCACTCTGCACCCTCTGGGGGAATATAGCTCTGCAATTCTCTCCTTATCTATCAGATGTACCTTGGTACCCTCTAGTGAAGTATAGCCCTGCTATGCTCTCCTTGTCTATCAGATGTCACTCTGCACCCTCTTGTGCAGTTTAGCTGCGCTATGCTCTCCTTGTCTATAAGATGTATCTCGGTACCCTCTGGTGGAGTATTGCCCCGCTATGCTCTACTTGTCTATCAGATGTATCTCTCTACCCTCTGGTGGAGTATAGCCCCGCTATGCTCTCCTTGTCTATCAGATGTATTTCAATACCCTCTGGTGGAATATAGCCCCACAATGCTCTCCTTGTCTTTCAGATGTATTTCGGTACCCTTTGATGGAGTATAGCCCCATTATGCTCTCCTTGTCTATCAGGTGTATCTCTGTTCCCTCTAGTGGGGTATAGACCACTATACTCACCTTGTCTATCAGATGTCACTCTGCATCCTCTGGTGGAGTATACACCCGCTATGCTCTCCTTGTTTATCAGATGTCACTCTGCACTCTCTGGTGGTGTATAGCCCCACTATGCTATGCTTGTCTATCAGATGTCACTCTGTCCCCTCTGGTAAAGTATAGCTCTGCTATGCTCTCCATGTCTATCAGATGTCCCTCTGCACCCACTGGTTGAGTATAGAACCTCTATGCCCGCTTTACTCTCCTTGTCTATCAGATGTATCTTGGTACCCTCTGGTGGAGTGTCACCCCGCTATGCTCTTTTCTATCAGATGTCACTCGC
This sequence comes from Ambystoma mexicanum, assembly GCF_040938575.1. Taxonomy (NCBI): domain Eukaryota; kingdom Metazoa; phylum Chordata; class Amphibia; order Caudata; family Ambystomatidae; genus Ambystoma; species Ambystoma mexicanum. Next base: position 364,472,422 of record NC_090935.1, read on the forward strand.
TACCCTCTGGTGGAGTATAGCCCTGCTATGCTCTCCTTATCTATCCAATGTATCTTGGTGCCCTCCGGTGGAGTATAGTTCCCCTCTCCTCTCCTCGTCTATAAGCTGTATCTCGGTACCCTCTGGTGGAGCATAGCCCAACTATGCTCTCCTTTTCAATCAGATGTATCTCAGTACCCTGTGGTGGAGTATAGCCATGCTATGCTCACCTTTTCTATTAGATGTATATCAGTACCCTTGGGTGGAGTATAGCCCCACTATTCTCTCCTTTTCGATCAGCTGTATCTCGGTACCCTCTGGTGGAGTACAGCTACACTATGCTCTCCATGTCTATCAGATATCACTCACTACCCTCTGTTGGAGTATAAGCCCTGAAAGTTACCCATCTACACTTTTATGCATAGTATTTTGTATTACTTGTGTAAACGTTTCTGTATCATCTTTCTAAAGAACTGCAAATGCATAGATGCAAGAATGGAAATAGAATTAAGAGCACCCAGAGAAAATGAGCAAATGCTCAAAAAGATATCGCTGGGACAAATAATCGGGCCACCTTCTACTATCTACTATCTTGAGTTGGCACAAACTGAGTGTTATCTGGGGCCCACTTATTGGGAAAAGATGTGGCAAATACTTCCTTTTAAACCACATTGGGCCAGTAGCATTGGTCAGCATTGGTCAGAACTCCTATCTGAACGATGCACTTATACAGCAAACCGGCCAATCTGGCTAGGCCTTTGGCATGGACCTGTTATCCTTAGCCTTGAGAAGATGATACAGCTGAGATTGCCACTGGAATGACCTCTTTCAGGTACTGGCAATGTGCCCTGTAGGCCAAACAGTGAGCTAAACAGCCTGCCTTTTAATATGTCAACATAGCTACAAGATCCCCAAAAGACATAAAAGAAGATTTGGGAGTACACTTTTCCTTAATTATACGATTGCTGGGGCATCCCTTATCTCCTAGTTCCCAGAACTTCATTAGTATTTATTTAATTTATTTATTTATAAACAGGAGGAATAATGCTCTTTTGAACACAAAATAACGTACAATAGGTAAGAAATCAGATTTGATGGAAAGCAGTGAGCTTTTTACAATGTGGTGAGTTTGAGGGACATTCTGACCAGGTTGTGGAGGGGAGTAAATGGAACCATCACCGGGGACAATACATAAGTAGACATACATAGATTAAGGACAACCAACATTGGAAATGTTTAAGTGCAGGGAGGCAATACGGCCAGCTGTGCATGGGATGTGACCATGATGGGTGAAGTGCTAGAGTAGAGGCAGATTAGAGGTGAGAGAAACATTTTAGCTAGCAGGCCTACGAGGTAGGCTAAGAGGGTTACTCAGAGGAGAGGAGGTAGGCTTTAGGTTTTGTTTTGTACAAATCTGTGTGGACTGTTTCTCGGATGTCCGGAGGAAGAGAATTCCATGCAAGTGGAGCAAGAAGAGAGAAAGAGTGGAAGCGAGAGGAAGCACAGGGAGGGCGAGGAGATAGAAGGGTAGTCCAGGAGGCAGAGCAGAGATTACAAGAAGGCTTGTGGAGTTGAATTGAGGAGGATAGATACAGTGGTGCCTTGGCATGGATAGATTTCAGAACCAGAAGAAGACATTTAAATCTGGTCTTGTTTTGCATTGTCAGCCCTCCAGCCTGGTGACAGTACTAGGAGGTAGGTGTGAAGTGAGGGAGTTCAAAGAGAGTTCTGTTAGCGAGGTTAATGATCTTGTCGAGAGGACAGAAAGCATAGTTGGGGAGACCAAAGAGGAGACTGGCACAGCATTCCAGTTTAGAGAAGACAAGAATGGTTAAGAGATGCATGTGGTGTTGAAAGGAAGAAGGTGCCTGATTTTCCTAATATTTAGGAGGTTGAGGTGAGCGGTTGTTCCAATTTTGGATATGAAAGTAGAGAAGGTGTGAGAGTCAATGTGGGTTAGGTAGAATTTCCATTTTGCTCTATCAAGAGTGGACGTGAAAGAGTTCAGGGCAGAGAGGTAGATTTGCAGGTCCTCATGCAATTGGGTACACCTCAGTTTGTGCAGCAGCTGACATATGTCTGTGCGGAGAGAGCATAGGAATGGGTTGGCCCATTGTTGAGGATGCTGCGACTTAGGGGTGAAAGTAAGCAGTGGTAAGTGGGAGGAGAATGAGTCATATAGTAGGGAGGTAGCTACTGGTATGGACCAGCCTCTGAGTTTTACTATTGTTGGAGTAGGTACTAACCCAACTACACTTAGCACTGGCTTTGCGGCTCAAGCACCATCGATTTTAATGACACAATCTGGTGCAGAGTAACTTGAATCTGGAGCCCCAACTCTTTCAGGGACAAACCTGGTCCACTTTTGCGATGGTAGCAGGGCCCCCTACGGACTGCCAGACCGTTAGTCAGTTACTGGGACATCAGCTGGCCCCTCACACTGATGGCATGGCTTAGGTCTGCCTAGAAATCCTCCCACTATTTGTGACAAGCATTTATCTGGCAAATAGGAAGTAACGCTTATGTGATGGGGCTGGGGGAAGCAATTGAATTGTTGGCTATGCTCTAGTGTGAGTGAACAGAAGCTTCTGATTCGTGGACTAGCAGCACCCGCAGCGCGTCCTCTCCTGGATAGCAGACAGTGACACAATAAGTGAATGTTTACAGAGACATTTAATGTAGGAGGTCTCTCGAACGCCTACATCAGACTATCTTAGTTAATGATCTCAGTCACCATTGACTATTTTGTGGGCAGTGTGGAGGCACCGAGCCAGGAAATGTTAACCTCCCCCACATTTAGCTGGTCATTTTCATACCTACTGCAACCACAATGGCCCCATCTCTTTTGGTCTCTGCAGTTTTACACACTCTGTCTGGCAAAAAGGGGGTGGGACGTGAGAGATGGTGCCACTCACCCTTAAGAAGAAGAGGGCCAAACAATGCACTGCCTGATTATCAGCAGAACTAAACGTAACGCAAGGCACCGCAAGCTGCAGCAAGAAGATGCCACTGAACCCCAACACAAGCCCATCTAATCTCCCAATCAGCATTTAGGAAATTGATTAAATGAAATATATGCCTGACATACACATCTTTCCTTTAATCACAAATAGACACCTCAAGAAATCATCCAAAGAAACTCTTTGAGGTAGTTCAGCATGCTCCAAACCCACTAACCCTATAGCAATCCAGCAGCCAAATGAAAATTACCTGGTGACCACAGAATGCTTTGCCGGTTAAATTCACAAGAGAAGGCTAGCGACAGCCACATTTTTACCAACAAAATGGCCAGTTATACGCCCAGAAAGCCCCCAGGAAACTGGCATGAAATGATCAAACTTTCCCATCACTTCCACAAACAGTTGTAAGTTATCTGTTTCCGCCGAGGCTCCAAAACCTGAAGGTGGCAGGTTGGATGGGGCTACAGTGTTAGTCACGCTTTTTTTATACTGAGCTCCACCCCAGTACCAATATAATTTTTTTTAAAGTTTACAGGATTTATTATTTTTGGAATATACATGACAGAAGGTAGAGCAACAATCTCAATAACATTGTAGAAATCAAAATTCTCAATAACATTGTAGAACAGCAATAATAATTAATTAATAAAGAAGGAAAGTCAATTGAGATTGGTATCCGATGATAAAGAAAAGAGGAAGAGAAAAAAGAAATCATAATATCATTTAGTGAAGCAGTAAAGGTAACGCATATTCACACTGAATTACATATATGCTGTTACTAATACAATATATAACTGGATTAATGATTCACACATTTAAATAGTTAACAAAATGTTTCCATTTCTTATCATGTTTAAGGAGAAGCGAAGGTGAATTGGCATTACATTTCTCGATTCTATGAATATCGCATATATTATTACGCCATTCCTTTGATAGAAATGTTTGTAAAATCCTTCCAATTCGGCGTGATTAAGCAAATAGCAAGAAGTATGAACAGGTCAAAAATAATCAAGGGTGGGTCAATTTTCCCATCATTAATTTCTAAACTTCCCAATAAAATATTGGTTGAACTTAATGTAATGGAAACTCTAAAGATACGTTCAAGGAAATTCCAAACTTGGTTCCAAAAGGTGTTTACAAGAGTACATTACAAAAACATTGACTAAAGGATCCAGTAGCCGATTTACAGGACCAGCAAAGATCATTATTATTTATCTTAGATATAAAGGGGTGTGTGGGCATAGTGAAAGCTCTATGGGTGAAGAAAAATAATGCTTGAGTTAGGTTTGCAGAGGCAGATACATACGTCCAAATGTTAGACCACGATTAATCATAAAATTGTGTACCACAATAGTCTTCCCGTTGTAGTTCAGATGTCCACTTATTGTCAGGAGTTATTTCTCCTCCATAAATTTTATACAGGCAGGAGGCCTTAACAGTTTGAGGAGTTTCCATGAGATGAAGCCTGTTGGGATCAGCAGCCAATACACTTGATTCATTACTACTGCTAGCATCAAGACAAGCATTAATTAGACTGGAATATTGATTGAGAGGGCAGCTAGGAAAGGAGAATGTGATTCTAAATTCATCTACTGTAAGAATGTGGCCACACGTTAGTATTTGATCAAAACATTTAAGACCTCTACATGTTTAACTTAAAATGGGTCTATTATTTATAGTTACATTTTTGTTGCACCAGATAAAATGAGAGAAGGCTATGGCAGGCTTATTAAGAGAAGGCTATGGCAGGCTTATTAAGAGAAGGCCATGGCAGGCTTATTAGTTTGCTGAAATAAAAAATCCTTTAAATACGAGCTAGTGAGACATACAGGGAGAAACGAGTGACTTTTCAACCACCAGCCACGAGGGGGGGTTTTGTGTCTGATCCGGGTGAAACCAATCCTTGGCTAATTTAAGAACAAAAGCTTTGTGGTAATTCCTAAAGTTTGGGAATTCAACCCCTCCACCATTGCATGAGTGTCTAAGCTTATTGCACGCAATCCTTTTCCTTTTGTTAGGACCCCAAAGGAAATGAATGACTATCCTGTGAATAGCTTTAAAAAAAGAGCCTACTAGCGCAATATGGAGCATTTGTAAGTAGTATAAAATGACAAGTGAAAGCATCATCTTGATGAACTCTAATCTGTCCCACCACGTTAGGTATACAGTGGACCAGGTTGTTATTGATTAATTTAAATTTGATTGCATCGTTTGTAAATTTATCTTGACTGTTTGGTTAAAGGAGGGGGCAATTGAAATACCCAAATAGTTAATTGAAATTGGATTCCAACTGAAACCAAATTGGGCGAAATCTTCTTGCAGACAGTATTTATTTATTTTTTGCATTTATAAAGCGCACAAACCGTCCAGAGGCATTGCAGCACTGTTACATGGAGAGTGGCTTACTTACAGAGGTATTGCCTTTTGCGTTACATAGTGTGTTACATGGAAGACGATTTGGTTACAGGGGACTTACATAATGTGATTGCATCATGAGCCATTAGCATTACATAGAGCTAGCACGTCATGATTGCGTATTGGCCTGGCATGGTAGCAGTGCATAACGGTGTGTGCTTTTCATGTACAGGTTTACCTAAATAGCCAAGGTGTTTACAAGAGTACATGAAAAGCGAGGTGCAAGGGTTCTGTTCTCAGGGAGAGCAGCAAGGTGTTCTATTGCCTTGCAGCAATGATGGGGGAGCTTACATCACCCCCTCTGGCACCTTTCACTTTGGGTACTACCAGCCAGTTGGCGTAGGGTATTCTCGTTGGTCTGGAGGAGTGGACTATGTTTCCGTGATGGCTAGGAGGTCGAGTTTACGGACAGTGATGATGTCATATATCATCGCATTTCGTCCATAGCCTGCCAGCGATATCTGGTCGACGTTTCTTTTCAAAAACGATTTCCTTCAAAGACACTTAGTTCTGACAGAAGTATTTCCAGAGCTTGCACACTCGGTGTGTTTTTAGATTTGCATTCAACGTTTGTAGGCCTGCAGGCAAAAACAACATAACAGGAAGACGTTTTGTTTTAATTTCCACCTCAGCACACGGATCCAATCTTTACCAAATAACATTCGCGTAGGAGTCCGATACCCCACGCAGCCTTGAACTGTGTTCAACTTGGTGACTGACCAACGTGTCCCATGTCCCTGTCACACTGCCTCTCCTACAACTGTTTGGAGATTGCAAAAGACCCACCATTTAGAGGCAGCTTATAGATACGATTCATTATTTTGAGTTGTACTTCCCTATTTTTTAAAATGATAGCACACTGAGGACAACCTTTCCCAGAATGAGTAAACCTCTTCCGCCTCTTTGGAGACCAGTCAAATCGATTTCGGGTATTTTCGTGGAGGCAGTGCCAGAATTTTCCATGACGTTAACAGGCAGAGACAGTTCAATCATTTTTTCGGCTCCTCGGGTTTTCACTATTGGATTTCCATCTGCTATTGAAACACATCAGTGCTGCTCAAAATTATAATCCCGACCTGACAACGCCAGACCCACTCCCCCCCACCACTATTCTTTTTGGCCTGCAATGAATTTATATCAATGTAGCCCCTGGTTTTTAGAGCACCCTGTAAACTTACCCCGATCCAGTAATGAGCCACACTGGAACCACCCCAGCACCCCAGACCAGCTGATCCGGTGAGGCGCTGAGCAACCTGTGATTTGCAGGTGCTAGTACAGGAGATGTGCCACGAGCTTGGATTCCTGATATATATATATATTTTTTTTAAATCAGGTTTGATTGATTTTCAATTATACGCATAATAACCGTTCCATATTACAATCTTGCACATTATCAACAATAACCAGGCATTAACTCTCCATAAACCTCTTTCACCAACTGTCCCTCCCTTCCCACCCCGATTCCCTGCCCCATGTTGCCTTAAGGACTAGCCCGTAACCTATATTAACGTCGTTCCGCTGAGCACGGATTGCCTACAGTATCTATGGTATCCATGTGGGGGGTGTTCACCCTGTCCCAGTCTGTGGCTACCGGAACATACAGACTTTGGGCCTCATTACACGGAAGGCGGAGGACCAAGGTGCTTTTAGCACCTTGGTCCATGCCGGTAAAATACCGTCACCGCCTTGGTGGAAAGGGGAATTACCGCCCTATTCCAAGGTTGGCGGGGCGGTAATTCCCCCTTCCACCACTGCCCTTCCCCATTCCCATTTTTGCCCCATAGGGCATAATGGGAATGGGGAAGGTTCTAATTACGGCACCGCAATTTTTTGAGGTGTCGTAATTAGCACCAAGGGCCCTTAGCGGGTTGGTTTTTAACGCCTGCAAAAAGCAGGCGTTAAAGCACCAACCCGCTAAGGGACCTCGTAGTAAGGCGGTAATGGTTAACAGTCACCGTTACCATTAACGGTGACCGTTAACCATTACCGCCTTCCGTGTAATGAGGCCCTTTGTATCAGGACGTCCCATGCCATGACATCTTCACTGGCGTCTCATAGGCCCAAGTGTGCTGCCCCCCTCCAAGCCACTGTCTCGGCCTACGCCCACTTTTTCAGATCACGCCACCAGTCCTCAATTGTGCTTTTGGCTAAAATGTACGCCAAATCTTTTATCTTATGCATGTACTTTGCGCGTTTGGGGCGTGAGAATCAACCTGGCAAACATGCCCCATGGGGAAGCATATCCAACACCAGCCCTCCCCTGTTCATTCTAGCCGCTACGTCTTGCCAGTATATCCTCATTGTGGGGCAGCCCAGAACATATGTAGCATACCAGCATCCAGAATCGTGAAATTCTCAAGGGGGTCATATATGCCCTGTGTGTTACAAAAAGCGGTATCAGCTGCAATCTGGCATTCTGGGAAACTCTCTTGTGGTATCCCAGAATCTCCATCCAGTGTGTATCTAACAAAGGAGTGCTGAGGTCTTCCTCTCACTTGCGTTTTACCGCTAATATTGTGGGGGGTCCACTGGTCGGAAGTAAGTCATATATCCTGGATATGGTATGTCTCCCCTCGAGATGTCATACAGGATGTCTACAATTGAGTGCTTTTCCATGAATTCGCAATATGCGCACCATCTGCAAATGGTCTCCCTCTTGATGGTGCAGTGTAGCAGATATTGCCCACTGTGCAAGCCTGTGTGTTCAACTAACTCGCTAAAGGGCATGAAGGTGGTATCATGCAGTAGGTCACCTATCGTGGCAACACCATTGGGTTCCCAACTCGCTCGTATCCCCAATCGCGCTTGTGTAGTGATCGGTACCACCGAGACCAAGGGGATCTGTGCTGATAACGGGTCAGTAAACCCAATCTGTGTGAACGCCCTATCCCATACTTGCACCCCTAAAGACACCAAGTGTGAGCCTTGACGGGCATGGAGTCTACTGTTCCATAACAATTCCTTCAGATAGGGTTCCTGATATTAAATGAGGCACAGTACACCGGAGTAGGAGTTCTGTAACCCATATAGGATTTTATATTAAAAAAACATGTAAACCTATTAAACAGGTAAACTGGCTTCCATTCAGTGCTGGCCCCATTTCACATTCACAGTCTGGGTTTGTGGTTGCATTCTGGTGGATACCCTTCAAAAATAAACCGCACTCTGCATGGACGTTGAGTAAGTTCCTGCTCCCACCATCTCTGGGCTTCATCCCCTTAATCCCCATCTTCCCCTTCTTTCTTAATGCACATTTATTTGTAAGTTCCTCATTACCTTTGGCAGCTGCAGTCTGCCCTCAATTGTCAATTCCCCACCAGTCAGTCAGATTTAACATAACCAGCCCCCAAAAGTACAGAACCTTATTCCTGGAGACCATCCTGTGTGCCTTTATTCATTTTTTAACTGCCACGCTCAGCCGTGGTTGGCTGCCACGGGATAACAAAGTAGCCCCCCCCAGAGGCCTTGTTGACTCAGTTCCATTGATTTATCCTCCATGGTGGCCTCATTAATTGATGAACCCTATTCGTTCCTCCGTGGCAGTTCTCTTTGTTAATTCAAAGCCTCAGGGCTTTGCAGCCCTATGTGAATTTCCTCCGTGGCATTGCATTTTCCTCCTGGCCCTTTCCAGGCCAAACGGGTGTGTCTGTTGTTAGGCTCTACCCATGTCCCGCCTGCCTAGTATACTCCCCATCTATATACCAACAACCCCCTAGCTGAAAGGGCCCCATTTGGGCCAGGGGTTACATTAAGGTGTGCTTTCTGATGATGCCATATCATTCGTTGATGCAGCAAGGCGCATGGGTAAGATTTGGGCCAAATGTTTGTTTGGACAGAGACTTCGGGCCTCATTCCGAGTTTGGAGGTAGCCATGGCGCAATTTGCACCATGGCTGCCTCCAAACCCGGGTCCGTGTCCGGTCTGGGGGAATGAGGATTTACCGGGACATTCCGAACTGTGCGGTCCCGGTAAGTCCTCATTCACCCAGCCATTCCTCATTCCCATTTGAGGCCCCATAGGGCTCAATGGGAATGGGGAAGGCACTAATTACGGGCCTGCTAAAATCAGGCCCGTAATTAGCGGCCTGGTCCCCTAACGGGACCCGTAAGGGACGTGTGGTCTGACCACACGTCCCTTGCAGTTCCCGCTAAGGGACCTCGGAATTTGGCGGTAAGGGATTACCGGCACCGGTCTCCTTACCGGTGCCCGGTATCCCTTACCGCCCATCTCGGAATGAGGCCCTTCATCTTTTATAGCACTTCTCTTCCTGGCCAAAGATAAGGGAAATGCGTTCCACCTGCTCAGATAGGCTTTCATTTTTTAAATAATCAGGTGGGTAATTGGTAGAGTTTACTGTTTCAAAGTCAGTGGCCGGCTGGATTCCTAGGCATCAAATAGAGTGTAACAGTAATTTTAAGTTAACCCGCTGGGATTCCATAGAATATATAATCTTATCGGCAACACTTCTGATTTATCGTAATTTGTTTTGTAACTCACAGAAGGGCCTAATTCTGATAAAAGGTCACTTGTCACTGGAAGGGTGGTCTATAAAGAATATCATCTGCACATAACAACATCTTATGCTCCTCACCAAAGAAATACCAGAGAATTGCTTGTCAGGCGGAATTTCAGCAGCTAGAGGGTCTATCACTAACCCATAGAGGTAAGTTGGAACCTCTTGTCATGTTCCAGTCTTGTGAGAGAACGGATCTCAACGACCGGTGGGGGGTGTCTGTACTCCCACTCCCTATATGGTGGAGGAGAGGCACAGGAGACCCCAGCCAAGATTCTCTATTCGGTAGCAATGGTCGAGCAATCAAGGCCTAGCTTCTCAGGAGGTGATGCAGGCTGGTTCTTAAGTACAGTGTATCCCCAAGCCCCCACAAAGGAATATCCACACTCTGTATTGGTTAGAACACAGTCTTTATATAATCAAAAGTTAAGGTTATGTACATTTATCATGATAACTCACTTTGTACTCCGGCAATATCTACAATGACAAATATTTACAATCCTAAAGTGGTACCACCCTAGATCTCATTGAAGTGCATGAACAATACAGTACAATGACACACAGACCAATAGAGTGAAACCAGCAATAGAGAAAGGAGAGAAAATAAGATGGTTGAGCAATCGGCAGAATACTGACCCCTACCACTAGGCACAGTTCTGTGTGGAGATCCCCCCACCTGGGCAACCTGTAAAGAAAGAAATAGCACAAGCCCAGTCCATATATTGCTCTGTAAGTCTTATTCTCTCCTATAATGTTTTTACGCCCCCAATGTACCTGGTGGAGTTGAGCTCCTCGAAGGCGTCGACAAAACGTCGAGGGACTCGCGGTTCGGCGACAGGGAATCGACGGCCCTTCTTGAATGCCTTCCCTTTCAAGCGGGAGGCACGGGGCGTCGAACGTCCGTCGACGAACGAGGTAGAACGATGTCGAAGAGGCGGCAGCTTCGTCCGAGCGGTGCTCGTCGGCGTAGAGACGTCGGCGTCCTGCAAGGCGGAGGTGTGCGGGGCACCTCGATGACAATAGTTCTGGACCGCAAAGATTGTAGAGACAGAAACCCAGCAAGGGCGTCGAATCGTCCAAGTCTTTGAGGTCGTTGGGTGGCGGGAAACCCACCGGCAGGTTACTCCTCGGCGCGTTGGTCGTCCTCGACTTTCCCCGGCAGGATAAGCGGTCGACGAAGCGGTCGAGAGAGTCCTTCGATTGAATGTTCTTAGGCAAAGGAGCGGACGGCTCCGGTCGTCGGCGGCACGACGTCAAGTGGTTCCCATGGCTGGGCAACACAACTTCGACGGGCCTCCAGCGGTTAAGGTAGGGCCTAAAACGCCTAAGGCTCCAAACTATACTAAAACACTCCTTTTCAACAGTAGCCCACCTAAGTTCTCTACCCTTGAGTTGTCTACTGATGAATATGATAGGGTGTTCTCTCCCTTTGTCATCTAACTGGGACAAGACAGCTCCAATTCCGGTGTCGCAGGCATCCGTCTGGACGATAAAGGGTCGGCTGTAGTCAGGCGCACTCAACACAGGTGCCCTACACAGACTTTCTTTCAAGCCATCAAAGGCCCTCTGACAGTCTTCGGTCCAAGTAACCTTCCTAGGCTGTTTGGGTGACGTTAGAGCTGTCAGGGGTGCAGCTATGGTCCCATAGTCTGCCATGAAATTGCGATAGTACCCAGTGAGACCCAAAAAGGCCCTCACCTGGGTTTGAGTAGTGGGAGTCTCTCAGTTCTGTACATCCTGTACTTTACTGGCGAGAGGCTGGATTTGACCCCCTCCTACCTCATGACCAAGATAGGTAACTTTCCCCTGAGCTATCTGGCACTTGGTGGCCTTGATAGTGAGGTTAGCCCTTTTTAAGGCCTGCAACACCCTATCCAGATGTGTCAAATGCTCTTCCCAGGTGGAACTGTAGATGGCAATGTCGTCTAAGTAAGCCACACAAAAGGCTTCCAGCCCACTGAGCGCATGATTGACCAATCTCTGGAAGGTGGCAGGGGCATTCTTCAACCCAAAAGGCATGACCCTAAACTGGTAGAGTCCCTCAGGTGTTGAGAAGGCCGTCTTTTCCTTGGCATGGTCCGTCAGAGCTATCTGCCAATAGCCTGAAGTGAGGTCAAAGGTGCTCACAAACTTGGCAGCACCGATGGTGTCCACGAGCTCATCAGCCCTGGGCAATGGGTGTGTGTCAGTCTTGGTGACGGCATTGACTCCTCGGTAGTCCACACAGAACCTCCAATCCTTGGTGCCCGCCTGGGAACTTGCCTTGGGGACAAGGACCACTGGACTGGACCAGGGACTGGTTGAGGGTTCAATAACCCCCAGATCCAACATCTTGGCGACCTCAGCCTGGATGTGGTTCTTGACGGTATCTGACAAACGGTAGCACCTGCTTTTGACAGGCACACTGTCACCAGTGTCAATTTCGTGCTTACACCACGGTGTAAGGCCTGGCTTCAGTGAAAACAGAGAGGCGTACTGTTGGAGCAAAGCCCTACAGGCCCTCTGTTGCTCTGTTGTCAAATCTGGAGAGAGTTGTACTCCCTCCACTGAGCCATCCTGAGGGTTGCTATGCAGCAAATCAGGAAGGGGCTCACTCTCATCCTCTTCTTGCCCAGAAGCTAGCAAGAGACATGAGACTTCCGCTCGCCTGTGGAAAGGCTTGAGCCTGTTGACATGGAATAGCTGAGGGGCTACCCCAGGGGTTCCCATGTCAACCAGATAATTGACTTCGCCCATCTTGGAGATGATCCTGAAGGGTCCAGTCCACTTGTCTGCCAAAGCCCTAGGCTTGGTAGGCTCCATCACAAGGATTTCCTGTCCCGGAGTCCAATCCACTTGCGAGGCTTTAAGGTCATGCCAGTACTTATTCAATTCCTGGCTGGCCTTGAGATTTGCTGTTGCCTGACCCATCATCTGTGTCATCCTCCGTCTGAGGCCTAACACATAGTCCCCCACTTGCTTGGCGGGACCCGGAGGGGTGGCTTCCAAGCCTTCTCTGATCAAGGCGAGGGGCCCCCTTACGGGATGTCCAAAGAGTAACTCAAAGGGGCTGAAACCAACACCCTCTTGAGGTACCTCCCTGTAAGCAAACAGCAGGCATGGCAGGAGGAGATCCCATTTCCTCCTTAGGGGTTCTTCCAAAGCCCCTAGCATGCCCTTGAGAGTTTTATTAAATCTCTCAACCAGACCATTGGTCTGGGGGTGGTAAGAGGTGGAGAACTTGTAGGTTACCCCGCACTCTTTCCACATGGTTTTCATGTAACTCGACATGAAGTTGGATCCTCTGTCAGAGACAACCGCCTTGGGGAACCCAACACGGGTGAAAATTCCCAGGAGAGCCCTGGCAACCACCTTGGCCGTAACCGTCCGAAGGGGTATCACCTCAGGGTACCTGGTGGCATGATCTACCAAGACCAGGATGAACCGATGTCCACCTGAAGTGGGAGGGTCAAGGGGACCGACCATGTCGATGCCCACCCTCTCAAATGGGGTGCCAACCACTGGCAATGGCTGCAGTGGGGCAATGACACTGCCTCCAGTCTTGCCAGACAACTGACAAGTTGGGCAGGTCCTGCAGTGGGACTCCACCTCTACTCCCATCCGTGGCCAGTAGAAATGGGCAGAGAGCCTCTGCTTAGTCTTCTTGGTCCCAAGATGACCAGCCAAGGGCACCTCATGCGCCAACTGCAGTAGGAAGGGCCTGTAACCCTGGGGTACCACCAACCTCTTGCGGGCACCAGGTTCAGGCTTAGTGGGCTCACTAACAAGGAGCTCACCCTCCCAATAAATCCGGAAATTCCTAGGCACCTCTCCTTGTGCCTGGGCCAGGGCCTGTTTCCTCAGTCCCTCGAGAGAGTGGCACTCTCTCTGTCCCTTACAGAAGTCTGCCCGGGAGGGTCCCCCTTCAGCTAACAAGCATTGAAGGTCGGGATGATCCTCCGGGTTAAGAACCTCTCCCACAGGAGAGTCTTCTGCCTCTTCTCCCAAAGGAGTTGAGTTGGGGTTCTCTATTGGACCCAGCCTGTCCGGAGCATGGATCCCAATGGGTGCAGCAGGAAGAGAAGGTGCTCCCTCCACAGGGGTGGCCTTCTTGGTCTTCCTCCTTCTTGCCTTAGGCCTCGCCTTTGGCTCGGGTATCTGACCCACAGCCAGACCCGGTGTCACCTGTGATCTAGTGACGGCAGCAGCAGTCATGGGAAGACCATCCGAGATCAACCCCAACTCTACTAGATCATTCCCTAACAAAATGTTAGCAGGGACATTGTCCTGAACCAGGACAGGAAGCTTCGCTGTCTTGTCGCCAATCATGAGTGTGACTAAGGCTACAGGTGATAATTTGGGAGGCCCACCAGCTAACCTGGTGGTTTGCAGAGGAGCACCTTCATAGTCCTCTGGCCTGAGCAGGGTCCTATCCACCACTGGCATGCTTGCCCCAGTGTCTCTCAAACCAGTAGAAGGCTGGCCATTCAAGAGGACACTTCTCAAAAACCTACGGGTGTTCTGTGGGATAGTCGCCAGTACTTCTGCGTACTGGTCCCAGGCCCCAAGGGACACTAAGGAAATCTCCACCGGAGCACCAAATGTGATACCGGCAGAGGAGGGGAGGACAGTGGCCTCCACCTCAGACACGGGGTAAGGGTAGGTCAGGCTGACAGCCTGTACTCCAAGTGCCTTACCTTTACACTTGGGGTCACCCCTTTTGTGATCCAGAGCCCCACAGTCCCAACAAGCGCCAGGAGTGCGGGGTACGGTACTGGAACCACTGGGAGCCTGCTTTGCAGCAGGTGGACCACTACTCTTATTCCCACCCCCAGATGACTTATCCCCACTAGATATTTGGGTCTTAGGAGAGGAAGGTTTTGGTTTACCCGACTGTGACTGCTTGGGGGACTCCTCAGCTTTCTGAGAGGCCCCCTTCTCCTTATCCTTGTCCTTCCCACTGGAGTCCTTAGGGGACACCCGGTGGGAGACCCACTTGTCAGCCAACCTAGCCAGCTTAAAGGGGTCCAAAATGTTCTGGTCAGCCACATACTGACGAAGCTCTGGTGAACAGGCTTCAGAGAAATGCTCAAAAAACAAGAGGTGGGACAATTCAACAAAAGTCTTAACCTTGTATCCATCGATCCACCCCATCATGTTCATGTGCGCAGCACTCACCCAGTCAACCCAAGACATATTCTCCTTTTTCTTAAAATCCCTGAACCTTCTAAGGTATTGGGTAGGTGTCTTGCCGAACGTGGCAATCAAAGCAGACCTCATACACTCGTACTGACCCCTTTCTTCCACACTCAGCTTCAGAATACAGTCATACCCGGTTTGAGGCACTCTGCTTAACAAACACTTCGCCCAATCTCTTTTATCCACATCATGAATCTCACAAGCCATTTCAAACGCTTCAATCCATTGGAGGATATCCGAACCCTCCACAAATACACCAACCAAATCTTTCATAAACTTGGTGGCTGGGGACCTGACACTCTCACTGGTTCTAGCTGAAGTCTCCACTCTAGCTTTCTCTAGCTGGATCCTCTGACATTCAGTGTCCTGGCTCTTGAGTTCAAGGTCCTTATTTTTGAGTACAACTTGTTGAGCCAACTCCTCTTTCTTAAGCTCAGCATCTATTTCCAACTTGCGGTATTCAAAGGCCAATTTCATCCTTAATATCTCAAGCTCTAAGGAATTGCTGGAGTTTGGAACAGAGGCAGCAGGAATGGCAGCATTCCCAGAAACAGATTCAGCAGAAACCCCAGGGGCAGAGTCCTCATTGGTTGCATTCCCCCCCTCATCAAGAGTTTCACTATCAGTCTGGTAGTCCACCAGGGCAGCTATCAGCTCAGCCCTAGACTTATCCACAAAGTCTAACTCCCTAGCTTCACAAGCACTCTGGAGAGCCTCCAAGCTCATCCGAGTTAATTTGCCATTCGCAATAGACTCCATTGTTTGTAATGCAGTTACCTTGTACACAACTAAACCTTAATTCAATAAAGGGCAAATATCCTTTGTAAGTGGCACGGTTATACACTGATTCTTAAAACCATAAGCATCCCACCGCTGCCACCAGTGTGAGAGAACGGATCTCAACGACCGGTGGGGGGTGTCTGTACTCCCACTCCCTATATGGTGGAGGAGAGGCACAGGAGACCCCAGCCAAGATTCTCTATTCGGTAGCAATGGTCGAGCAATCAAGGCCTAGCTTCTCAGGAGGTGATGCAGGCTGGTTCTTAAGTACAGTGTATCCCCAAGCCCCCACAAAGGAATATCCACACTCTGTATTGGTTAGAACACAGTCTTTATATAATCAAAAGTTAAGGTTATGTACATTTATCATGATAACTCACTTTGTACTCCGGCAATATCTACAATGACAAATATTTACAATCCTAAAGTGGTACCACCCTAGATCTCATTGAAGTGCATGAACAATACAGTACAATGACACACAGACCAATAGAGTGAAACCAGCAATAGAGAAAGGAGAGAAAATAAGATGGTTGAGCAATCGGCAGAATACTGACCCCTACCACTAGGCACAGTTCTGTGTGGAGATCCCCCCACCTGGGCAACCTGTAAAGAAAGAAATAGCACAAGCCCAGTCCATATATTGCTCTGTAAGTCTTATTCTCTCCTATAATGTTTTTACCCACCCAATGTACCTGGTGGAGTTGAGCTCCTCGAAGGCGTCGACAAAACGTCGAGGGACTCGCGGTTCGGCGACGGGGAATCGACGGCCCGTCTTGAATGCCTTCCCTTTCAAGCGGGAGGCACGGGGCGTCGAACGTCCATCGAGGAACGAGGTAGAACGATGTCGAAGAGGCGGCAGCTTCGTCCGAGCGGTGCCCGTCGGCGTCGAGACGTCGGCGTCCTGCAAGGCGGAGGTGTGCGGGGCACCTCGATGACAATAGTTCTGGACCGCAAAGATTGTAGAGACGGAAACCCAGCAAGGGCGTCGAATCGTCCAAGTCTTTGAGGTCGTTGGGTGGCGGGAAACCCACCGGCAGGTTACTCCTCGGCGCGTTGGTCGTCCTCGACTTTCCCCGGCAGGATAAGCGGTCGACGAAGCGGTCGAGAGAGTCCTTCGATTGAATGTTCTTAGGCAAAGGAGCGGACGGCTCCGGTCGTCGGCGGCACGACGTCAAGTGGTTCCCACGGCTGGGCAACACAACTTCGACGGGCCTCCAGCGGTTACACAAACCTGCGAACCCTGGTCGACGGCAATGTACTTCGACGGCGTCGATGTCCGTGTGCTTCACTTCGATCTCCTCAACGGTCCCGTCTCGGGTCGACAGCCTTTCGAGGGCCTGCCTTCCAGGGCGCTTCGGCGAAGATGGAGCGGTGCTCGATGGTCCCTCGGGAAGAGGGCGCCTTACCAGGTCCTCTCTCGGGTCAGCCCTCGACGATCTCGTCAGCCTTCAGATCGGTCGAAGCAAATGCCACAGCAAGTCTTCTTCTTCCAGCTGGACGTCGAGGATCAGCAGTTCCAGTTACTCGTAGAGTGGAGACTCAGCTCCCTGGCTGCTTTAGGAGCACCAAGGTCCCTTCTGAACCAATGGTTCCTCCTGAACACTGAACACTTTTCCAGTGGTGAGAGGTCCCCCATATATACTATCCTCACTCTCATCCACGCTGCTGGCACACACTCAGCAGCCAATCATACTGCAGGGCATTCATGCAGTCAATCAGCCAATCAGGCACACAGTGCATTCAGGCCACACTCCTCCCTTCCAGACACTCACAACAAGAAATGTGGATTGGGACAAGTACCCAGCCATTCAACACTACACACTGCATTCAGGCCAGTTTCGGGCAGGGCTGTCTCAGTCTTTGTCTCTCATGCCAGAAACCAGACAACCACAACAAGGAGTGTATATTGGTCACACACTCCATTCACCCAGGTCCCACCCACAGAGGTACCCACAACATACAGTCACTGGGAAGGCTCCAGCCAGTCTAGCTGGGCCTTCACAACAACACCATACATGGAACTTCCACCCAACAGCCAGTCAGGGGGAAGGGACAGAGACAGGGCTTCCCAGGACTTTGGGAAAACAAGATAACAGGCAATAGAAAGCAAGAGGCCACAGGGGCCATCTTGTTTCCTATCAGGAATCAACAGATCCCAATGGCAGGGCCTGGGTATCCCAAAATGGAGGACACCCGGAGCACCTGTCATATTCAGCGCGGAGCTGCCACCAGCCCATACCCTGCTCTGGGGCCACCCACAGGGGCCCAAAAACATATACTAGGGGCACAGGGTTGCACCCCTACCCATGGGTGCCATAAGGGTATCCCATGGGTCTGTTCACCAAACCAAAAGAGAGAGCTGCGCTGCCAGGAGTCCCACATGGACTCCGGGGCAGAAAACATAACAGAACACACGGTAAAAACAGAAAAAGGACAAGGATTCAGAGGCCCTGTCCCCCAGATGCATTTCCAGCATCACAAGTCTCAAGGTCAAAAGAGGGTGATATATATCTGTTTGTGACCACCAAAGCTCTACGATGGTAGTTATGTGAGATTTTCTATAATATGATAAATCTTACTTACCTGTGTCAACCCCAGACCATTTTGCTGGACTTGGTGATTATTTTTCCTTGGTTCTGGGTGATTAGGAATATTTTCCCCCTCTCACCCAGGCCTTTACTCTTTTTATGGGTGACCTTTTTGTGTCCCTCCATAGTGTATATTTGGATTTATAGTCCCCTATAACTTTTGAGCTGACTGCATTTTTCTATGGCAGCCCACGGCATCTTATGTACAGTGTTGATGGGTTGCCTTTGGGGCTTCCCTTTTTAAATTCTGTTAATTTACCTTGTGACCCACCCTTATGTGCCTTATGTGGAGTACTGGGGAGATACATGGTATCCCCTTTCTCCCCGACCTGGTAACATTTATGTTACTGTGGCAAGCTAACTCTAATGGCTGGTGGGAGTGTATATACTTTAAAGACTTTTTATTTAATATTACTCGCAGCCTGTCAAATCAACTGCGGTAATGCATAGGAAGGTCGCAATTCTGCTAGAATGGTGGCTTCCTTCATTTTTCACCATTATGAGTGTGCTTGTCCTTTCTTCGGTCTCCCTCTACCATCCTAGGTGGGGGAGATCTTTGGCGGGAACTCTTTGTGTTTTCAATCGAGGCTCCAGAGTATCTGTGAAGACAGGAAGCGAGGGAGAAGTCCGAGATTCTGCAGCCCTTTGTCTTTCAGTGTGCGTTAAAGGAGCCATTTCCAACTGGGGAACTGGTTGTCTGGATCGGAGAGTCAGCTGCACCTTTCTGCAAACTGCAGGGAGAGTTTGCAGAAGTGGTGCTTTGGTTCCTGGATACAAGTCTGATTCTGGAAGGTAAAGACAAGTTGACTACTGGACCTGAATCTGAAGACGAAGATGAAGAAACAATGGGCCTCATTCCGAGTATGGCGGTAAGGGATAGCGGCCACCGGTAACGAGACCGGTGGCGGTAATCCCTTACCGCCATACTCCGAGTTCCCTCTGCGCCCTCGGCCTTAACGCCTGCTTTGAGCAGGTGTTAAAGTCGAGGGCGCAAAGGGGCCTCCAAGCCAATAACGGTGACCGTAATGAACGGTCACCGTTATTTGCATCTTCCCCATTCCCATTGAGCCCTATGGGGGCTCATTTGGGAATGGGGAAGAGCCTTGGTGAATGGGGAATTACCGCCCCGCCAACCTTGGAATGGGGCGGTGATTCCGCCATCCACCAAGGCGCTGCCGGTCCAGGTACGGCGTCAACCAAGGCGTTAATAGAGCCATTGGTTAGCGCCGTACTCGGAATGAGGCCCAATGGCTGTTACTGATTCCAGTGACCGGAGAGCCTGATGTAACCCTTCCGTTCAAATGACCTGGGGGCTTCGAAGACGATGACTCCTACCCAGAGGCTGGTGGGACTCACTAGTCTTGGGAAGACCTGCAAAACAAGCCATCCCTCAATGTGCTGTGTCCTTGCTGGGCTCCAAACGGCCAATACCAGGGGACCACAAATCTGAGTGCTGAGCAACATGAATCCGACCAGCGATATTCGTTCTTCACCTGGTTCCTGTAAAAGGCGCCAAATGCACAGAGCTGCAAGAAGCATTGAAGATTCCTTTGTTGGAAGCCTCTTCTGTGCTGCTGCAAGTTCCCATCCAATGTCTGTTTCTTTTGTCACCAGACCGTGATTTCAGGGACCGGGTCCTGTGTTGCTGCATCATGAAGGCGTCCATCCAGAAGCTCTTCTTTTCTGCTGAGATACCGTGTTGGTTTAGGTAATCCTTTTCTTAAGTCTTGTGACGATCCCATGTGGCCGAGTGGGTGATTCGTGTGTTTTAGAGTTCGTCCGTACTGTTTGCCCATGCCTAACACTAGAATACATCTAGTAAGCCTTCTCCGAAGTATGTACTAACTTGCTGAAGGAGATTTCCTCTGGAACTCTGACTTTCCTTAATCTGAGCCTCATCCTGACCTGCCTACTGCTGGCTCCTAAACCACTAGAGTCCCTCTTCTACCTCTGAGATAACTCATGCCCTAGAATAGGAAAGGACTTTAAATGTATATGCCTCTGTCTTGAAAAGATAACAAGTGTTACAAAGTACTTACTTGTAAGTGGGTTATTGTAACTTTATCTCTGAAATAGGATAAGTTACAAAAGTGTCTCTGGAGCCAATGATACTGCAAACATATACCATGAAAGGCAATTGGGAATATGTCTAGACCTGCTGCTTTCCACTGCATGAATTGCCTTTACAGCCTCTTCCTGCGTAAATAGTGAGGTAAGAGACTGAAGATCGTTATGTGTGATTGTTAGTCAATTAATCCATACAGGGAAGTCTTTAATGTCGCTGTTGCATGTGGTGCAGCATATAATTCAGTATACAATGCACAAAAACATTAATTTATATCTTGGTCTCCAATAACTGAGGTGCCTTGTTCATTCCTTATTGCATCAATGATCCTGCCCTGCTGTGGGCACTTCAACGGAAAAGCATCATTCTGAGAGGTCTACCCCCCTCCTCATAAAATGTATTTGGTCTTATATTTCTCTGCACAGCTGTGGTAATGTCCTGTAGATTTATCCTGAGCTTCATTAAAGAGCGAAGCAGAGTTGTATCACACAATTGTTTATGTTGCTTCTCTGCTCTTTTAATCTCGCATAACAAATGTGTTGCGTCTTGGCACCATGTATTAAAGTTAAAATGTATTGAGCTGGAAAGCTGGTTCATTTAAGTAATGACTCTTTGTATGAGTTAAAATTAAGTTTGTGGGACCATAACAATATAATTTGCACCTGCAAGAAACCTTCGAAGCATCCCAGCTTCTATGCCTCATCAATTACATTCAGATCCCGAACGCCTACATCGCATTAGAGATATTAGCAGCAATACCCAAATATGCAAGGGTTGTACAATTTGAATTAGCAGTATGGAGGCCTAATAGGTTGCTGGATAGTAACGCTAAATGAAATCAGGCATGATCTGCTATGGAAATAGGCTCAATTGTACACTCTGTGGGCCTCATTACTAACCAGGCGTTAAGGGTTAACGCCGTCGTTAACCCTTAACGCCTGATTCCAATTTGAACGGCTGCTTTTAGCAGCCGTTAAAATCCATGGCGGTAAACCGCCTTGGTGCTAATTACGGCACCGTAATTTACGGTGCCGTAATTAGCGCCTTCCCCACACCTATTATGCCCTATGGGGCAAAAATGGGAATGGGGAAGGGTAAATGGGAAATGGGGATTTACTGCCTCACTCACCTTGGAATGGGGCGGTAAATCCGCCATCCACCATGGTGCAAACATAGTTTACACCATGGTGGTAAAGTCGGTGTACTTACCGCCTGGGTCGTAATGACCCCCAATGTGTATCATGTGTGCCGTAGTGAACCACATATCCAGATGCACATTGATGTTATGAGGATGAGACCAGAATGTGAAGGATGTAATGCCCCCCAAACATCAGGGTGGGTAGAGCACTACAATTCGCAGATCACTACGCTGATCCTATGAAAGTAAGTAGAACCTGCTGCCGGTGAGGGGGTTCTTACAAGACAGTGCTCTTCTCTCTTGGCGAGGGATAGAGTGAATTTGCGTTGAAGAACCGGTATCACCCAGGCGCTGGTTCATTGAAGTAATGACTCTTTGTATGATTGTATACAGATTTTACAAAGAATTGGAGCAGTCTTGTTATTTTATATTTGTTGGTGATTTATTGATACACTCAGCCGACATGTGTTTTGACCCAACATGGGTCTTTTTCAAGGCATGTGTCTTGATCACAAAGCATATATTATGTTTGATGAGCTCTGTCAATAGGCTCTTGTTGTATAAACCTGTAGGCCACTGCATCAAGATGACCACCCCTCTCTGACAGGCCCTGCTAGGGCTGAGATGTATTTCTTTAACGTTCCAAGTATGACTGTGGTGTCAGGGTGCAGCTGGGATGAGGACTTGACGCTCAGGTGCCTCGCAGGGGCACGGATTGCCATTGCTGCACATGCGTGCTCAGTGCAGCGTGCAGCACACACGCATACACTTCCCATGGCAAAATGGGCCTTGACACACTGCTACATATTATGATCCATTCTTGTGCGACATGTCACACTAAAGTGATATTGTAACCATATTTTTCTTATTGTACTGAGGGATAATGCTTTATGATGCCACTTCCTGTGATAGCACACTGGGGGGGAGGGGGTGGGGGAGGGCTCAAATGGCATCACTTCCTGTGATGTCACACAGGGTGTGATCAAATGACATCACTTCCTGTAATGTCACTCTTGGGGCATGGTATTGTGATGTTACTTCCGCTACCCCAGGCATTTTGGTGAAATGACGTCCCTGGAACATTGATCTGTTTTATTTGGAGGGGTGCAGGGGAGTGAGGACCAGTGAAAACGTTATGCAGCAGGGAGTCAGTTCAAGCCGAATGCTTGGCACACCGGCATGCAGCAGTAGATGCAGTCTGCACCTCAAACAAACTGATGCCACCACTCACATTTTCTTTTTATCAATTTTTATTGATTTTCATCATACAGCCATACATCTTTACAAACCATTGGTCACCATAAGCTTACACATACAGTTATATGGTTCTTTTTTTTCCGACCTTCCCTCTCCCGTAACTCCCCCCTCCCTCCTGGCATACATCGCACTGCGCCAGTCTGCTTCTTGCCCCATCAGGCCTAATCCGCAATTACGCCCCACTTCCCGGACTAATTGCCCCACCACCATTCCACATTTGCCCATTTGATTAGATCACGCCACCATACATGTGCAGACGGTCTCGTTTGCGCTTTCCAGCTCATCGCTATTCTGCATTTAGCCAGTATGTACGCTAGATCCTTTAGTGTGCTCACATGTTTAGCTCTACAAGGCCTTGGGAACCACCCCAGGAGGCATGCCCAGGGTGTACTTACGTCCAGGTTAATCTCCACTTAAGCCATGATTTGAGCCACTTCTTCCCAAAATCTGCACAGGACCAGAACATATGCACCAACCCTACTTCCACCTCCCCACACTATAGGCATGTGTGTAATCCTGCATGATTGAACTTAGCGATTTTACCGGAGGTTAGGTATGCTCTGTGAGTTAGATACAACTGAATCTGCTGCAACTGTACATTTCTCAATACATTCTTGTAGTACCCTTGTACTCTGCACACATCCCATCCGACATTGATTCCCCAACTTCCTCCTCCCAATTTAGTTTTGTCTGGACTCTCTCTATTTCTATCTTAGACATCAACAGCTGATATATACGGGAGACCTCATGTCCCCTTTCCGACACATCATAATATGTTTCTATCACCACATCCGGTTGCAGGGCCAGTTCGGCAGATCATTCAGAGTACGTGGCCTGAAGCCGAAGTGGATAGTACGTAATGTGCTGTCCTGGATGTAATCCTGTGTCCTCCACCAACCCTTCGAAATTCCTGGGCTTCCCATCTACCCATACATGGCCCACTGTCGCTATCCCACCGGTTCCCACCTCTTTCTAATGTTCAGCCTAATCTGTGTATCCACTCCTTCCAGCGCCACCAGTGGCATCTGCAAGGAGCACGGGTCAAGGTTGTTAATCACTTGGCAAGCCCTGCACCAAATCACCCCTCCTATTCTCAACAACCGGCTCTCTCCGACTTCTCTTTTCCTAGGCAGCCACATTATCTCGTTTAGGAAGTATGGGGAGCGCTCGGCACTAAGTAGCCTGGATTCCAGTGTCTGTTCCTCCGATAGCCATTTCGCCACAAATTGGAGCTGACTAGCCAAGTTGTATACTTCAAAATTTGGCAGTTTAATGCCTCCCTGTTCATATGAGTTCTGTAGTTTCCACAATGCAACTCTCTTGAATTGTGCCAGATGAAGCCCCTGCACATACTTTCATAAAAACACGTTTTGGTATTTCATGTGGGATATTTGCAAAATAATGTAGAAGTCTGGGCAGCACCACAATCTACAGTAACGCTGTGCAACCCATCATGGACAATGGCATTCTGGTCCAGAATGCCATACTTTTCTCAATTTTGGACAGCGCCATTTCAGTGTTTTGTCTATGTTCCGCCCCTGGGTCGTGATATATATCTATACCTAGGTATCTAAACGTCTCTATTTCCCAGTCTATCGCTAACACCGGCAGTTTGTGTATGGGCTTCCCTGCATCCGCCACCACTCACTTATGCCAGTTGCTAATTCAACACGAAAGCCTGTCACTGCAGCCAGCACCAGCATGGTGGAGTATGGACAAATAACTACTGGCCTTACTCCTGCGTCAAAAGGGCTTTCAAACTTTAGCAGCTCATTGTAGGGCCGAGTGCTAGGCTTTGACTTATTTTAAAATATTAGAGTTGAGAAGCAGTAAAAACTGCTGCAGCATAATTGCCCAAACAACTGATGCTGGGTGGCAATGGCAGTGAAGACTTTCGTCCAAGTAAATGGGTGGGGGATGAGGAGCCAGACAGCATTAATGCCAGGGGAGGGAGAGAAGACTGGGAGAGCAGGAAGAGGGCAACCTGAAATGTAGGTAAGTTCTAAGCAATGGGAGATGTAAGGCAGCATGCTCCCAGAGTGTCGAGAGCATGACGGTGGACTACCAGGCGCCATGGCAAAACCAGCAATTATGTTCTGAAGGCCTGAATCCTGATTGGCTGTCAAGATTCCAACGTTCCACTTCGGATGCTAATTAAGCTTTAAAGAACTAGTCCAAGGTCCATACAAGGAGTTTGGGCCATGAAGACCAAGGTACATTTTTTAGAAGATTTAAGGGCCTGCTACTGCCCAAGGGCTAGGTCTATAAAGCTTTATAATCAGCATAACTCTTCTAGAAAAGTATATGGTGCATATAAAAGGGTATAGATGTTGTAAGTATTACAATCCGCCTGCGTGGTTGAAGGACATTGGCTGAGGGGATTGTCTGCGCGTATGGTCTTGGAATGTAGCATTCTAAACAATCTGCAGGCTATTCCGGTTCTCTTCGCCTTCAGATTGTCTAATGAGAATCTTCTCTCAGCATTCCAAGGGTCACAGTTAAGCTTTATAGACCTAACCGGAGGGCCTTACCTGTAGTTATGGGCCATGAAATCTGAGTCAAAGGCCTAAGCGCAGTGAGGGCGTTAAATGAGGTATACAGGTCCATAACTCACAGTACAGTCCAAGAGTTAGGTCTATAAAGCTATTGGTGCATCTCCCATTATTTAAATCAACAAAGAAAATAACTAAAAAATAATGGTGAATAAAAAAAAAGCAATTTATTGAAGGTCTTCTTGAACATTTGTAGGCTTTTGACCAGCAGGTGGAGATATTTCAACCAAAATGTCCCAGTGAACACATATGAGGAAAGGGTGGGGCTTTGTGCACAGAGTGCTGGGAGACTCGGTGTCAGCACTGAGCAGATTGCTCACAGTGGGCTTTATAAAATGGTATCTTCCATTATTTCGATTATGGTAGGAAGGTGGAAAAAAACGTGTTGCAAGTTTATTGTAACAAAGCCTAATAGTGTTGTATTTTTCCTTCTCAATACTTAAATAAAGTTTAGTTAGTTTAGTTTATTCATTTGTTATGCGCACCAGACCCATGGGTAAACGGGCGCAGTAGTATGAGAATGCAAAGCTTACATAGTTACAAATATGCAATGAATATACACCAATATGTACAAATATACACAGAAATTGCATAGCATGTAGTATCCAAAATGTACAAGTATATACAGAAGAGAGATATCCTTTGTAATCACAAGAGTGAGCAATGCGCAGTGTGCAGAGATACGCATTGCATGCTTAGTCCTCTGTGTAATACTAAGGTACTTCGGTAAGCTGGAACAGCAGACATAACCTAAAATATCAAGGACCTACAGGTCTGTAGCGATAATGTGTTTTATAACACTTTTTTCTGAAGTGTCGGTAGGGTTGGTCAACTCTCAGGTCTTGAGGTAGCGAGTTCCAACATTTGGCAGCCTTTACAGGGAAACTGTTTCCACCAATGGTGGTAAACTTATATTTCGGTATAATCAGGCAGTTGGCATTGCCTGCTCTGGTTGGTCTGCGAGCAATTTTTCTCTGCAGCTTGGCAATAAGTTAGCTAGGGGCGGCATTATTCAAGGCCTTGTGGGTCAATGATAGGGTTTTCAGCTTTATTTTATTGGCCGTGGAGAGCCGTTTGTGGTGGTGTCTAAGGTGGGAAATGTGGGTTCTTTTATTTATGCCTAAGGCTGCTCTTAAGGTGTTATTTTGTAAGGTTTGAAGTTTATGGATAGTCATTTTGTTGGCCCCACTGTAAAGGGCATTACAGTAGTCAATTCTCGAGAGTATTAGGGCTCTAGCTAGGATCAAACAACTGACGTCTGAATGGAAAGGCTTGCCAGCTCTAAGTAGCTTGCACGTGTAAGCTGTGGAGGATTTCGGGGATTTGATCTGTTTATCAAAGGATAGTGTGGAATCTAAGTAGAAGCCAAGGGTTTTTACCTCCTTAGATACTTTAATGAAGTTTCCGTCAATATTGAATGAGGAAAATTCCTGACCTAGTTTTTTGATGTTGGCTTGTGAACCTAGAATTATCAACTTGGTCTTATCATCGTTCAGGCAAAGGCCAGGAGGGGCCATCCATGCTTGGATGATAAGATATACTTTGTTCACCAACCCCGTGTCCTTATTATGATCCCCTGAAAGCGGGAACAGAATCTAGGTATCATCGGCGTAATTAGTGTAGGTAATACCCAGAATGTCCAGATCATCAAACAAAGGTTTGGTGAAGATATTATATAGAGTTGGTGAGACGCAGGACCCCTGAAGGACACCACACAGGATTGGGGTAGGGTCTGCGGCTGCCGAAGGAGAGAAGACTCTCATGGTTCTCTCGCTCAAAAAGGATTTAATCCAGTTGATAACTTCCAGGGAGAAGTGGGCAGCAGAATCAAGGTGTCTGCAGAGAAATTTATGGTTGACCAGATCGAATGCGGCTGAGAGATCAAGTAGGAGCAGAAGTACTGACTTCCCTTTGTCTCTCAGCTCGTCTATTTGGGTCTTTAAGTCAATTAAGGCTGTTTCATGGAAGCCAGATTGTCTGTTACCCAGAAGTTTGTACTTTTCCAAATGTTTTTGAATTTGGTTGTATGCCGCTTTATCCAATATTTTGAGTAAGAATGGGACTGTAGTATGGGCCGGTAATTGCGCTCATCGTAGGAATTACGTTTTGCCCGGCAGACTTCTTTCTTAAAATGTGAGGAGAGTGAGGCTAGTTTAGTTTTATTCTCACTAGTGGGGCAGAGTCTCCAATTAGTTTTACTTTTTCTTTTTAGTGTCCGGAGGTCCTTAAATTGTGGTGTAAACCATTTGTTTAAATGGGCTGTGGGTTTACTAGGTCTGAGTATGAGAGGGGCAATTCTGTCCATGGTGGTGAGCATAATATTATTGAATTCTTGAACTACGATACTGGGATCATGAATTTCTGACAGTGTATTAAGGGTGGGAAGGATAGCAGGGATAATATTCTCTACCGTAATCCTTTTTTTATTTCTGGTAAGGCATGGTGGCGCTACCTGGGGAGCCAGTGGGGTGATCCTGATGGTAGATAGGTGGAAGGACACCAGTGTGTGGTCTGTCCATAGAGAGGCAAGATGGATGAAATAGTCGCTGAACAATTGTAATCCGCTATCCAGTCCAATATTCTCCCTTTTTGGTGGGTAGGTTTATTAACTTTTTGGGATAGACCTAGTGCCTTGATTGTATTGGCTATATCTGTGGCATTTTTATCCGTTTGGTCCATAAAGCCTAGGTTGAAATCACCTAGTAGAAGTATTTGCAAGGAGGGTTTGAGGTTGTTGGTAATTATGTTGTGCAATTCCTCCTCAAAGGTACCAAGTGGACTGGGCGGTCTATATATTAAGTTAATGGTGAGTGTTTGTGAGTTGTTAATCTGAAATTTGACAGAGAGAGAGCTTCACAAGATTGAGACAGATGGGCTGGGGCTAGTCGTAGGCCTAGAGATGTTTTGGAGATAATGGCAATGCCACCTCCTCGGGCGTTATCACGATCTTGATATGATATGATATGATATGATAGGATATGGCATTTGTAACGCGCCTATACACAAGTGTTTTAAGGCGCGACAAGGCAGGGAGGGGGGAACAAGGGGAAGACAGACAACGATCCTACTAGGCCAGGTGTCATTTAGATCGCGCAAGTGCAGGGGTAGGGGGAAGGGAAAAAGTGCAAGGGGAAGGGGAGGGGGGAAGTGCAGTACACGGTAAGTAGAATAAAATAAATAAATAGGGCCAGCTGGTGGCAAGTGCAAGGTAAGTGCAGGCAAGTGCTGGGAAGGGGGGGCTGTAGGGATACAGAGACAGTCCCGCAGTGCAGGGGTTGCCAGGGAGGCAGTGCAAGTGGAGAGTGGCTGGGCCCAGGACCGAGGTCGGTGAGAGTGGCCCAGTTGCAGATTCAGTGCAGTTTCAGTGAAAATTTAGCAGGGGAGAGGGAGAGAGAAAGCAGAAGCAAAGAGGAAGGTTTTGAGGTGCTTCCGGAACCGGAGATGGTTCTCCTCAAGTTTCAGGGAGGCAGGAAGGCTGTTCCAGAGGGAGGCCCCTGCCGCGGAGAGAGATCTACCCCCAGCTCGTTGCTTTGAGAAGCGGCTGACCCTGAGGGAGTTGGAGACAGATGAGCGAAGGGCTCGGGAAGGAAGATATTTAGGAAGAGAGAGTTGAAGGTATTTAGGCCCCAGGCCCCAGAAGGCCTTGTGGACAATGCAGAGGGTTTTGAACTTAATCCTCGCAGCCACTGGGAGCCAGTGTAGAGATTTCAGTCCTGGAGAGATACGGTCCCTGGGCTTGAGGCCAAGGACAAGTCTCGCAGTTCTGTTCTGGATGAGTTGCAGAGGGCGGAGATTGGAGGCAGGCAGATTAAGATAGAGGCTGTTACAGTAGTCCAGCTTCGAGAGAACCAGGGCTCGGGAGACAGTGAGCTCCTGGGGGAAGGAGAGGAAGGGAAGAATACCTCTGAGGAGGTGCAGCTGGTAGTGTGACTTCTTAGAGACGTCCGATATATGAGGAGAGAAGGAGAGTGTGGAGTCGAAGATGACCCCGAGGTTTTTGCCTTGCAGGTAGGAGCAGGAAGAGGGCCAAGAGAGGCTGGCCAGAGAGCTGCAGGGAAGGAGGGAGTGGGTGAGCCGATGAGTAGAATCTCAGTCTTACTGGCATTAAGGCAGAGGTTATTGGCGGCACACCATTCCTGGATAGCAGACAGTCAGAGATGAGGGAAGGAGAGGAGGAGGCCGAGGGTAGCCTGAAAATGAGCTGGGTATTGTCCGCATAGCACTGAAAGTTGGGGCAGAGAGCATGGATGCGGTGGGCAAGGAATGCCAGATACTGGTTGAACAGCCAGGGAGAGTGATTAGATCCCTGGGGGACACCACATGTGGAGAAAAAGATGTCAGAGACGAAGGACCCCAGTTGGACCTGGGAGGGTCGATTGGAAAGGAAAGAGGTCAGCCACGCCAGAGCCTGACCAGTGATACCCAGGTTGACACGGAGACGGTTGAGCAGGATGGCATGGTTGACAGTGTCAAAGGCAGAAGAGAGATCGAGCAGAATGAGAACACACGGAGTGTTGGAGTCGAGGTTCAAGAGCAGGTCCTCACGGATGTTCAGGAGAGCAGTTTCCGTGCGTCTGGCAGCTCTGAAGCCAGATTGATGGTCATGAAGACTATCAACAGATTCAGCATGGAGGTTAAGCTGGGAGATGGCCAGTTTCTCCAGGAGCTTGCCCAGGAAGGGAGTGATGGAGTTTGGGCGATAGTTAGCCAGGCAGGAGGGGTCGTAAGAGGGTTTCTTAAGAAGAGGGTGCACAAGGGAGTGCTTAAGGGGGGATGGGAAGACTCCAGAGGCGAAGGAGTGGTTGCAAAAGTCAGCCAGGGCAGGAGCCAGGGAGTCGATGTGGTCCTTGATAGTTTTGGAGGAACAGGGGTGAACCTGTTTAGACGAGACTTTCATAGACCGGACTTGTCTGGAAACCTCGTCAGCAGAAAAAAGGGGAAAGGCAGAGGAGGGAGGAGGGGTGGCTGCAGAAGGGCCAGAGGAAGAGCCGGCAAGAGAGGGAGGGAGGCGATAGGAGGAGAGTGAGGACAGGATGTCCTGAGTTTTAGAGATGAAGTGAGAGGCCAGTGCAGTGCAGTGGGCCTGGGAGGGGACAGGAGAGGTAGAGACTGCAGCAGGGTTGGCAAGCTCCTTGCAGATTTTAAAGAGTTCGGCTGAGTTGTTAGATGCCGCAGAGATGCTATAGTGTAGCCATCAGGAATAGCTAGCATGAGTGAAGGTCCTGCTGCATGCAGTAAGGAGCCATGTTTCTGTGATCGCCAGGAAGTCCAGATTACTCTCTATAATTAGGTCGGCAATGTCAGTGGCATGGGTTGACGAGCGATCTTGCATTGAGGAGCGCTCCTTTAAGGGGGGGTGTTTTCGTAGCTGCCTTAACCGGCAGAATTATTAGCGCAAGCGTTGCGTATGTGATTGTTATTCTGATGAGCTTTCGTAACCAAGGTAGGTAGTGACTGAGACTGCTTGACATGGCCAGGTGTCAGACTAAGTTTGAGGTTAGTTTTAAGGTTGGTAGATGGGCAAGATCTTCTCAGAGGTTCGTATATTTTAGATAATCTTGCACGGAGTCTGTCATTTCTGTTGGTCGTGGCACAGGGTAGAGAGTCGCAAGTAGCTGTTGCGCAGGCGCGGTTATGTAGAGGTTGGCTCATGGTGTCAATATTTGTTACTATGTTCGTTAAGGTAGGCTGATTAGGGATCAAGAAGGGTGCTAACGCTGGCGGGATCTCGTCAGTATGTCCTTGATTTCTGAGGTTAGTATAGCTGATAGCCATCAGCATGCATATCAGTGATGCTAGGGTTAGCATCTTTCCAATTGCAGTGTCAGGGAGTATGGTCTAGCATATAGATCTGGGGATTTAACCACGTTCAGCCTGGTAGACGGGGTTCGTTTATCTAAGGTTGCTTAAATAGGCAATTTCCATTCAGCAATGCATTTCATGTGAATGGACGGATTCACTAGGTAAGATTAAGATGGGCAAGTTCAAATGGGCTAAGTGTTGATGAAAGTAGGCATTTTCGGTTAGCAAAGTGAACATGAGAGTAGGCAGGTTCAACTTAGCTAGGAATGCTCAGAATGCGCAAATTCAAATTGGCAAAGTGTTCACCAGGGTAGGCAGATTCAAATTGGCTAAGAGTGCACAAAATAACTAGGCTCAATATGGCAGAGTATTCATAAAAATAGGCAAGTTCGACTGGCTGAGAGTACATAGAAAAGGCAGGTTCAGCTTGGCTAGGAATGCACAAAAGGGGCAAATTCAAATTGGCAAAGTGTTCACCAGGGTAGGCAAACTCAAATTGGCTAAGAATGCACAAAATAACCAGGCTCAATATGGCAGAGTATACATAAAAATAGGCAAGTTCGACTGGGCTGAGAGTGCATATAATAGGCAGGTTCATCTTGACTAGGATTACATAAATTAATCTAGTTTAGCGGTCAGACTCAGCAATGACTTTGGAGTTTATGGATACGGGGGCATACTTGCTGTTGTAATTTGTTTCACACTGTGCACAATTTACACTATCTCTGTAGTGTGAAAGATGAGATACTCCATGGAGCATGAGGCAAAAGGGTGTAGCTACGGGGGTGAGATCACAAATAATAGGCGCTGGGGCATTAAAAGAGAGACCATGTCCACTGCATTTATAACTAAGGACTGACATTAGGCTGATGAGTTCCTATGGTACGATCACAGATACATATAGAGTGTGCAATGCATTTGACATCATGCAAGATAATTGGGTTAAGCAGGCTGCATATTCAGTTGTGAGCACGTCAGGCAGTGACTAGTGCCAGCGTCATAACATGATTCAGTGTGCCTTACTGTAAGGGTGGCCATAGACGTGGGTGGGCCAGCTAGTTTGAGAATAGTGCAGCATTGTAACTGCATGGTACATCTGCCACATAATGGGGTCGTAGAAGTGACGCTCAGGGCAACTTTGCCGGGGCGACCTACGTTATGCAGTTTGTGTAATATATGTTGAAATTCCGGCTTTCGCGTAGATTACACTCGGATGATCGGTTGTATTGTATAGTACATTCGATGTTCAGAGTTGTAGTGAGACCTCAGATGTTACGATCCGCTTTGGCCGGAATTCCTGGCTGACGGCTTGGAAGGCTGTGGACAGGCTCGGACAGGAGTGGCCTTTGTCTCCCGGCCTTCGTCAAGCCGGCAACGCCTACCGGCTATTGCTGATTGGTTAAGAGCTGTTAAGGGGCCAATCAGCTGCACGGTGGCTCTGTAACCGGAAATCACTCGGCTCAGGCCACGGCGGTGGCCATCTTTGGATGGATTTTCCTTGTGGGTCGTGATAAAAAATAAGCGCGGATGTGCTGCTAACACAGTGAAGCCGTGCCAGAGAGGCGCCTCACGGTAACTTCAGGATTAAAGGAGAATAGTGCGAGCTTCCTGCACTTTCTCTTCCTGCTCGCTCGATTTTCGGGAAGTACCCGCAAATTGCAGATGGAGGCAGAGGGATCCCCTGGAGATGGGAGGGGGTGGTGAGAGTAGCCCTGCTCCAGCAGGGTGGTGCAAGCTCCAGCTCCCAGCACCAGCTACTACGGTATGATTCCAGGGACACAGGCTCGAACAGGAGTGGCCTTTGTCTCCCGGCCTTCGTCGAGCCGGCAACTCCTACCGGCTACTGCTGATTGGTTAAGAGCTGTTAAGGGGCCAATCAGCTAAACGGTGGCTCTGTACCCGGAAATCACTCGGCTCGGGCCACGGCGGTAGCCATCTTTGGATGGATTTTCCTTGTGGGTCGTGATAAAAAATAAGCGCGGATGTGCTGCTAACACAGTGAAGCCGTGCCAGAGGGGTGCCTCACGGTAGCTGCAGGATTAAAGGAGAATAGTGCGAGCTTCCTGCACTTTCTCTTCCTGCTCGCTCGATTTTCGGGAAGTGCCCGCAAATTGCAGATGGAGGCAGAGGGATCACCTGGAGATGGGAGGGGGTGGTGAGGGCAGCCCTGCTCCAGCATGGTGGTGCGAGCTCCAGCTCCCAGCTACTACGGTATGATTGCAGGGACACAGGCTCGGACAGGAGTGGCCTTTGTCTCCCGGCCTTCGTCGAGCCGGCAACGCCTACCGGCTACTGCTGATTGGTTAAGAGCTGTTAAGGGGCCAATCAGCTGCACGGTGGCTCTGTAGCTGGAAATCACTCAGCTCGGGCCACAGCGGTGGCCATCTTTGGATGGATTTTCCTAGTGGGTTGTGATAAAAAATAAGCGTGGATGTGCTGCTAACACAGTGAAGCCGTGCCAGAGGGGCGCCTCAAGGTAGCTGCAGGATTAAAGGAGAATAGTGCGAGCTTCCTGCACTTTCTCTTCCTGCTCGCTCGATTTTCGGGAAGTACCCGCAAATTGCAGATGGAGGCAGAGGGATCACCTGGAGATGGGAGGTGGTGGTGAGGGCAGCCCTGCTCCAGCATGGTGGTGCGAGCTCCAGCTCCCAGCACCAGCTACTACGGTATGATTCCAGGGACACAGGCTCGGACAGGAGTGGCCTTTGTCTCCCGGCCTTCGTCGAGCCGGCAACGCCTACCGGCTACTGCTGATTGGTTAAGAGCTGTTAAGGGTCCAATCAGCTGCACGGTGGCTCTGTAGCCGGAAATCACTCGGCTCGGGCCACAGCGGTGGCCATCTTTGGATGGATTTTCCTCGTGGGTCGTGATAAAAAATAAGCGTGTATGTGCTGCTAACACAGTGAAGCCGTGCCAGAGGGGCGCCTCACGGTAGCTGCAGGATTAAAGGAGAATAGTGCGAGCTTCCTGCACTTTCTCTTCCTGCTCGCTCGATTTTCGGGAAGTACCCGCAAATTGCTGATGGAGGCAGAAGGATCGCCTGGAGATGGGAGGGGGTGGTGAGGGCAGCCCTGCTCCAGCATGGTGGTGCGAGCTCCAGCTCCCAGCACCAGCTACTACGGTATGATTCCAGGTACACAGGCTCGGACAGGAGTGGCCTTTGTCTCCCGGCCTTCGTCGAGCTGGCAACGCCTACCGGCTACTGCTGATTGGTTAAGAGCTGTTAAGTGGCCAATCAGCTGCACGGTGGCTCTGTAGCCGGAAATCACTCGGCTCGGGCCACGGCGGTGGCCCTCTTTGGATGGATTTTCCTTGTGGGTCGTGATAAAAAATAAGCGTGGATGTGCTGCTAACACAGTGAAGCCGTGCCAGAGGGGCGCCTCACGGTAGCTGCAGGATTAAAGGAGAATAGTGCGAGCTTCCTGCACTTTCTCTTCCTGCTCGCTCGATTGTCGGGAAGTACCCGCAAATTGCAGATGGAGGCAGAGGGATCACCTGGAGATGGGAGGTGGTGGTGAGGGCAGCCCTGCTCTAGCATGGTGGTGCGAGCTCCAGCTCCCAGCACCAGCTACTACGGTATGATTCCAGGGTCACAGGCTCGGACAGGAGTGGCCTTTGTCTCCCGGCCTTCGTCAAGCCGGCAACGCCTACCGGCTACTGGTGATTGGTTAAGAGCTGTTAAGGGGCCAATCAGCTGCATGGTGGCTCTGTAGCCGGAAATCCCTCGGCTCGGGCCACAGCGGTGGCCATCTTTGGATGGATTTTTCTAGTGGGTCATGATAAAAAATAAGCGCGGATGTGCTGCTAACACAGTGAAGCCATGCCAGAGGGGCGCCTCACGGTAGCTGCAGGATTAAAGGAGAATAGTGCGAGCTTCCTGCACTTTCTCTTCCTGCTCGCTCGATTTTCGGGAAGTACCCTCAAATTGCAGATGGAGGCAGAGGGATCACCTGGAGATGGGAGGGGGTGGTGAGGGCAGCCCTGCTCCAGCATGGTGGTGCGAGCTCCAGCTCCCAGCACCAGTTACTACGGTATGATTCCAGGGAGACAGGCTCGGACAGGAGTGGCCTTTGTCTCCCGGCCTTCGTCGAGCAGGCAACGCCTACCGGCTGCTGCTGATTGGTTAAGAGCTGTTAAAGGGCCAATCAGCTGCACGGTGGCTCTGTAGCCGGAAATCACTCAGCTCGGGCCACAGCGGTGGCCATCTTTGGATGGATTTTCCTAGTGGGTCGTGATAAAAAATAAGCGCGGATGTGCTGCTAACACAGTGAAGCCGTGCCAGAGGGACGCCTCACAGTAGCTGCAGGATTAAAGGAGAAAAGTGCGAGCTTCCTGCACTTTCTCTTCCTGCTCGCTCGATTTTCGGGAAGTACCCTCAAATTGCAGATGGAGGCAGAGGAATCACCTGGAGATGGGAGGGTGTGGTGAGGGCAGCCCTGCTCCAGCATGGTGGTGCGAGCTCCAGCTCCCAGCACCAGCTACTACGGTATGATTCCAGGGACACAGGCTCGGACAGGAGTGGCCTTTGTCTCCCAGCCTTCGTCGAGCCGGCAATGCCTACCGGCTACTGCTGATTGGTTAAGAGCTGTTAAGGGGCCAATCAGCTGCACGGTGGCTCTGTAGCCAGAAATCACTCGGCTCGGGCCACGGCGGTGGCCATCTTTGGATGGATTTTCCTAGTGGGTCATGATAAAAAATAAGCGTGGATGTGCTGCTAACACAGTGAAGCCGTGCCAGAGGGGCGCCTCAGGGTAGCTGCAGGATTAAAGGAGAAAAGTGCGAGCTTCCTGCACTTTCTCTTCCTGCTTGCTCGATTTTCGGGAAGTACCAGCAAATTGCAGATGGAGGCAGAGGGATCACCTGGAGAAGGGAGGTGGTGGTGAGGGCAGCCCTGCTCCAGCATGGTGGTGCGAGCTCCAGCTCCCAGCACCAGCTACTACGGTATGATTCCAGGGACACAGGCTCGGACAGGCGTGGCCATTGTCTCCCGGATTTCGTCGAGCCGGCAACGCCTACCGGCTACTGCTGATTGGTTAAGAGCTGTTAAGGGGCCAATCATATGCACGGTGGCTCTGTAGCCAGAAATCACTCGGCTCGGGCCACGGCGGTGGCCATCTTTGGATGGATTTTCCTCATGGGTCGTGATAAAAAATAAGCGTGGATGTACTGCTAACACAGTGAAGCCGTGCCAGAGGGGCGCCTCACGGTAGCTGCAGGATTAAAGGAGAATAGTGTGAGCTTCCTGCACTTTCTCTTCCTGCTCGCTCGATTTTCGGGAAGTACCCGCAAATTGCAGATGGAGGCAGAGGGATCACCTGGAGATGGGAGGTGGTGGTGAGGGCAGCCCTGCTCCAGCATGGTGGTGCAGGCTCCAGCTCCCAGCACCAGCTACTACGGTATGATTCCAGGGACACAGGCTCGGACAGGAGTGGCCTTTGTCTCCCGGCCTTCGTCGAGCCGGCAACGCCTACCGGCTACTGCTGATTGGTTAAGAGCTGTTAAGGGGCCAATCAGCTGCACGGTGGCTCTGTAGCCGGAAATCACTCGGCTCGGGCCACAGCGGTGGCCATCTTTGGATGGATTTTCCTAGTGGGTCATGATAAAAAATAAGCGCGGATGTGCTGCTAACACAGTGAAGCCGTGCCAGAGGGGCGCCTCACGGTAGCTGCAGGATTAAAGGAGAATAGTGCGAGCTTCCTGTACTTTCTCTTCCTGCTCGCTCGATTTTCGGGAAGTACCCTCAAATTGCAGATGGAGGCAGAGGGATCACCTGGAGATGGGACGGGGTGGTGAGGGCAGCCCTGCTCCAGCATGGTGGTGCGAGCTCCAGCTCCCAGCACCAGCTACTACGGTATGATTCCAGGGACACAGGCTCGGACAGGAGTGGCCTTTGTCTCCCGGCCTTCGTCGAGCCGGCAACGCCTACCGGCTACTGCTGATTGGTTAACAGCTGTTAAGGGGCCAATCAGCTGCACGGTGGCTCTGTAGCCGGAAATGACTCAGCTCGGGCCACAGCGGTGGCCATCTTTGGATGGATTTTCCTAGTGGGTCGTGATAAAAAATAAGCGCGGATGTGCTGCTAACACAGTGAAGCCGTGCCAGAGGGGCGCCTCACAGTAGCTGCAGGATTAAAGGAGAAAAGTGCGAGCTTCCTGCACTTTCTCTTCCTGCTCGCTCGATTTTCGGGAAGTACCCTCAAATTGCAGATGGAGGCAGAGCGATCACCTGGAGATGGGAGCGGGTGGTGAGGGCAGCCCTGCTCCAGCAGGGTGGTGCGAGCTCCAGCTCCCAGCACCAGCTACTACGGTATGATTCCAGCGACACAGGCTCGGACAAGAGTGGCCTTTGTCTCCTGGCCTTCGTCGAGCTGGCAACGCCTACCGGCTACTGCTGATTGGTTAAGAGCTGTTAAGGGGCCAATCAGCTGCACGGTGGCTCTGTAGCCAGAAATCACTCGGCTTGGGTCACGGCGGTGGCCATCTTTGGATGGACTTTCCTCGTGGGTCGTGATAAAAAATAAGCGTGGATGTGCTGCTAACACAGTGAAGCCGTGCCAGAGGGGCGCCTCACGGTAGCTGCAGGATTAAAGGAGAATAGTGCGAGCTTCCTGCACTTTCTCTTCCTGCTCGCTCGATTTTCAGGAAGTACCCGCAAATTGCAGATGGAGGCAGAGGGATCACCTGGAGATGGGAGGTGGTGGTGAGGGCAGCCCTGCTCCAGCATGGTGGTGCGAGCTCCAGCTCCCATCACCAGCTACTACGGTATGATTCCAGGGACACAGGCTCGGACAGGAGTGGCCTTTGTCTCCCGGCCTTCGTCGAGCCGGCAACGCCTACCGGCTACTGCTGATTGGTTAAGAGCTGTTAAGGGTCCAATCAGCTGCACGGTGGCTCTGTAGCCGGAAATCACTCGGCTCGGGCCACAGCGGTGGCCATCTTTGGATGGATTTTCCTCGTGGGTCGTGATAAAAAATAAGCGTGGATGTGCTGCTAACACAGTGAAGCCGTGCCAGAGGGGCGCCTCACGGTAGCTGCAGGATTAAAGGAGAATAGTGCGAGCTTCCTGCACTTTCTCTTCCTGCTCGCTCGATTTTCGGGAAGTACCCGCAAATTGCTGATGGAGGCAGAAGGATCGCCTGGAGATGGGAGGGGGTGGTGAGGGCAGCCCTGCTCCAGCATGGTGGTGCGAGCTCCAGCTCCCAGCACCAGCTACTACGGTATGATTCCAGGTACACAGGCTCGGACAGGAGTGGCCTTTGTCTCCCGGCCTTCGTCGAGCTGGCAACGCCTACCGGCTACTGCTGATTGGTTAAGAGCTGTTAAGTGGCCAATCAGCTGCACGGTGGCTCTGTAGCCGGAAATCACTCGGCTCGGGCCACGGCGGTGGCCCTCTTTGGATGGATTTTCCTCGTGGGTCGTGATAAAAAATAAGCGTGGATGTGCTGCTAACACAGTGAAGCCGTGCCAGAGGGGCGCCTCACGGTAGCTGCAGGATTAAAGGAGAATAGTGCGAGCTTCCTGCACTTTCTCTTCCTGCTCGCTCGATTGTCGGGAAGTACCCGCAAATTGCAGATGGAGGCAGAGGGATCACCTGGAGATGGGAGGTGGTGGTGAGGGCAGCCCTGCTCCAGCATGGTAGTGCGAGCTCCAGCTCCCAGCACCAGCTACTACGGTATGATTCCAGGGTCAAAGGCTCGGACAGGAGTGGCCTTTGTCTCCCGGCCTTTGTCGAGCCGGCAACGCCTACCGGCTACTGCTGATTGGTTAAGAGCTGTTAAGGGGCCAATCAGCTGCACGGTGGCTCTGTAGCCGGAAATCACTCGGCTCGGGCCACAGCGGTGGCCATCTTTGGATGGATTTTCCTCGTGGGTCGTGATAAAAAATAAGCGTGGATGTGCTGCTAAAACAGTGAAGCCGTGCCAGAGGGGCGCCTCACGGTAGCTGCAGGATTAAAGGAGAATAGTGTGAGCTTCCTGCACTTTCTCTTCCTGCTCTCTCGATTTTCAGGAAGTACCCGCAAATTGCAGATGGAGGCAGAGGGATCACCTGGAGATGGGAGGTGGTGGTGAGGGCAGCCCTGCTCCAGCATGGTGGTGCGAGCTCCAGCTCCCAGCACCAGCTACTACGGTATGATTCCAGGGACACAGGCTCGGACAGGAGTGGCCTTTGTATCCCGGCCTTCGTCGAGCCGGCAACGCCTATCGGCTACTGCTGATTGGTTAAGAGCTGTTAAGGGGCCAATCAGCTGCAAGGTGGCTCTGTAGCCGGAAATCCCTCGGCTCGGGCCACAGCGGTGGCCATCTTTGGATGGATTTTTCTAGTGGGTCATGATAAAAAATAAGCGCGGATGTGCTGCTAACACAGTGAAGCCATGCCAGAGGGGCGCCTCACGGTAGCTGCAGGATTAAAGGAGAAAAGTGCGAGCTTCCTGCACTTTCTCTTCCTGCTCGCTCGATTTTCGGGAAGTACCCTCAAATTGCAGATGGAGGCAGAGGGATCACCTGGAGATGGGAGGTGGTGGTGAGGGCAGCCCTGCTCCAGCATGGTGGTGCGAGCTCCAGCTCCCAGCACCAGCTACTACGGTATGATTCCAGGGACACAGGCTCGGACAGGAGTGGCCTTTGTCTCCCGGCCTTCGTCGAGCCGGCAACGCCTACCGGCTACTGCTGATTGGTTAAGAGCTGCTAAGGGGCCAATCAGCTGCACGGTGGCTCTGTAGCCGGAAATCACTCGACTCGGGCCACAGCGGTGGCCATCTTTGGATGGATTTTCCTAGTGGGTCATGATAAAAAATAAGCGCGGATGTGCTGCTAACACAGTGAAGCCGTGCCAGAGGGGCGCCTCACGGTAGCTGCAGGATTAAAGGAGAATAGTGCGAGCTTCCTGCACTTTCTCTTCCTGCTCGCTCGATTTTCGGGAAGTACCCTCAAATTGCAGATGGAGGCAGAGGGATCACCTGGAGATGGGAGGGGGTGGTGAGGGCAGCCCTGCTCCAGCATGGTGGTGCGAGCTCCAGCTCCCAGCACCAGTTACTACGGTATGATTCCAGGGAGACAGGCTCGGACAGGAGTGGCCTTTGTCTCCCGGCCTTCGTCGAGCAGGCAACGCCTACCGGCTGCTGCTGATTGGTTAAGAGCTGTTAAGGGGCCAATCAGCTGCACGGTGGCTCTGTAGCCGGAAATCACTCAGCTCGGGCCACAGCGGTGGCCATCTTTGGATGGATTTTCCTAGTGAGTCGTGATAAAAAATAAGCGCGGATGTGCTGCTAACACAGTGAAGCCGTGCCAGAGGGGCGCCTCACAGTAGCTGCAGGATTAAAGGAGAAAAGTGCGAGCTTCCTGCACTTTCTCTTCCTGCTCGCTCGATTTTTGGGAAGTACCCTCAAATTGCAGATGGAGGCAGAGGGATCACCTGGAGATGGGAGTGTGTGGTGAGGGCAGCCCTGCTCCAGCATGGTGGTGCGAGCTCCAGCTCCCAGCACCAGCTACTACGGTATGATTCCAGGGACACAGGCTCGGACAGGAGTGGCCTTTGTCTCCCAGCCTTCGTCGAGCCGGCAATGCCTACCGGCTACTGCTGATTGGTTAAGAGCTATTAAGGGGCCAATCAGCTGCACGGTGGCTCTGTAGCCAGAAATCACTCGGCTCGGGCCACGGCGGTGGCCATCTTTGGATGGATTTTCCTAGTGGGTCATGATAAAAAATAAGCGTGGATGTGCTGCTAACACAGTGAAGCCGTGCCAGAGGGGCGCCTCAGGGTAGCTGCAGGATTAAAGGAGAAAAGTGCGAGCTTCCTGCACTTTCTCTTCCTGCTCGCTCGATTTTCGGGAAGTACCAGCAAATTGCAGATGGAGGCAGAGGGATCACCTGGAGAAGGGAGGTGGTGGTGAGGGCAGCCCTGCTCCAGCATGGTGGTGCGAGCTCCAGCTCCCAGCACCAGCTACTACGGTATGATTCCAGGGACACAGGCTCGGACAGGCGTGGCCTTTGTCTCCCGGACTTCGTCGAGCCGGCAACGCCTACCGGCTACTGCTGATTGGTTAAGAGCTGTTAAGGGGCCAATCATATGCACGGTGGCTCTGTAGCCAGAAATCACTCGGCTCGGGCCACGGCGGTGGCCATCTTTGGATGGATTTTCCTCATGGGTCGTGATAAAAAATAAGCGTGGATGTGCTGCTAACACAGTGAAGCCGTGCCAGAGGGGCGCCTCACGGTAGCTGCAGGATTAAAGGAGAATAGTGTGAGCTTCCTGCACTTTCTCTTCCTGCTCGCTCGATTTTTGGGAAGTACCCGCAAATTGCAGATGGAGGCAGAGGGATCACCTGGAGATGGGAGGTGGTGGTGAGGGCAGCCCAGCTCCAGCATGGTGGTGCAGGCTCCAGCTCCCAGCACCAGCTACTACGGTATGATTCCAGGGACACAGGCTCGGACAGGAGTGGCCTTTGTCTCCCGGCCTTCGTCGAGCCGGCAACGCCTACCGGCTACTGCTGATTGGTTAAGAGCTGTTAAGGGGCCAATCAGCTGCACGGTGGCTCTGTAGCCGGAAATCACTCGGCTCGGGCCACAGCGGTGGCCATCTTTGGATGGATTTTCCTAGTGGGTCATGATAA
This sequence comes from Ambystoma mexicanum, assembly GCF_040938575.1. Lineage (NCBI taxonomy): Eukaryota > Metazoa > Chordata > Amphibia > Caudata > Ambystomatidae > Ambystoma > Ambystoma mexicanum. Next base: position 364,514,260 of record NC_090935.1, read on the forward strand.
AAAATAAGCGCGGATGTGCTGCTAACACAGTGAAGCCGTGCCAGAGGGGCGCCTCACGGTAGCTGCAGGATTAAAGGAGAATAGTGCGAGCTTCCTGTACTTTCTCTTCCTGCTCGCTCGATTTTCGGGAAGTACCCTCAAATTGCAGATGGAGGCAGAGGGATCACCTGGAGATGGGACGGGGTGGTGAGGGCAGCCCTGCTCCAGCATGGTGGTGCGAGCTCCAGCTCCCAGCACCAGCTACTACGGTATGATTCCAGGGACACAGGCTCGGACAGAAGTGGCCTTTGTCTCCCGGCCTTCGTCGAGCCGGCAACGCCTACCGGCTACTGCTGATAGGTTAACAGCTGTTAAGGGGCCAATCAGCTGCACGGTGGCTCTGTAGCCGGAAATGACTCAGCTCGGGCCACAGCGGTGGCCATCTTTGGATGGATTTTCCTAGTGGGTCGTGATAAAAAATAAGCGCGGATGTGCTGCTAACACAGTGAAGCCGTGCCAGAGGGGCGCCTCACAGTAGCTGCAGGATTAAAGGAGAAAAGTGCGAGCTTCCTGCACTTTCTCTTCCTGCTCGCTCGATTTTCGGGAAGTACCCTCAAATTGCAGATGGAGGCAGAGGGATCACCTGGAGATGGGACGGGGTGGTGAGGGCAGCCCTGCTCCAGCATGGTGGTGCGAGCTCCAGCTCCCAGCACCAGCTACTACGGTATGATTCCAGGGACACAGGCTCGGACAGGAGTGGCCTTTGTCTCCCGGCCTTCGTCGAGCCGGCAACGCCTACCGGCTACTGCTGATTGGTTAAGAGCTGTTAAGGGTCCAATCAGCTGCACGGTGGCTCTGTAGCCGGAAATCACTCGGCTCGGGCCACAGCGGTGGCCATCTTTGGATGGATTTTCCTCGTGGGTCGTGATAAAAAATAAGCGTGTATGTGCTGCTAACACAGTGAAGCCGTGCCAGAGGGGCGCCTCACGGTAGCTGCAGGATTAAAGGAGAATAGTGCGAGCTTCCTGCACTTTCTCTTCCTGCTCGCTCGATTTTCGGGAAGTACCCGCAAATTGCTGATGGAGGCAGAAGGATCGCCTGGAGATGGGAGGGGGTGGTGAGGGCAGCCCTGCTCCAGCATGGTGGTGCGAGCTCCAGCTCCCAGCACCAGCTACTACGGTATGATTCCAGGGACACAGGCTCGGACAGGCGTGGCCATTGTCTCCCGGATTTCGTCGAGCCGGCAACGCCTACCGGCTACTGCTGATTGGTTAAGAGCTGTTAAGGGGCCAATAATATGCACGGTGGCTCTGTAGCCGGAAATCACTCGGCTCGGGCCACGGCGGTGGCCCTCTTTGGATGGATTTTCCTCGTGGGTCGTGATAAAAAATAAGCGTGGATGTGCTGCTAACACAGTGAAGCCGTGCCAGAGGGGCGCCTCACGGTAGCTGCAGGATTAAAGGAGAATAGTGCGAGCTTCCTGCACTTTCTCTTCCTGCTCGCTCGATTGTCGGGAAGTACCCGCAAATTGCAGATGGAGGCAGAGGGATCACCTGGAGATGGGAGGTGGTGGTGAGGGCAGCCCTGCTCTAGCATGGTGGTGCGAGCTCCAGCTCCCAGCACCAGCTACTACGGTATGATTCCAGGGTCACAGGCTCGGACAGGAGTGGCCTTTGTCTCCCGGCCTTCGTCAAGCCGGCAACGCCTACCGGCTACTGGTGATTGGTTAAGAGCTGTTAAGGGGCCAATCAGCTGCATGGTGGCTCTGTAGCCGGAAATCCCTCGGCTCGGGCCACAGCGGTGGCCATCTTTGGATGGATTTTTCTAGTGGGTCATGATAAAAAATAAGCGCGGATGTGCTGCTAACACAGTGAAGCCATGCCAGAGGGGCGCCTCACGGTAGCTGCAGGATTAAAGGAGAATAGTGCGAGCTTCCTGCACTTTCTCTTCCTGCTCGCTCGATTTTCGGGAAGTACCCTCAAATTGCAGATGGAGGCAGAGGGATCACCTGGAGATGGGAGGGGGTGGTGAGGGCAGCCCTGCTCCAGCATGGTGGTGCGAGCTCCAGCTCCCAGCACCAGTTACTACGGTATGATTCCAGGGAGACAGGCTCGGACAGGAGTGGCCTTTGTCTCCCGGCCTTCGTCGAGCAGGCAACGCCTACCGGCTGCTGCTGATTGGTTAAGAGCTGTTAAGGGGCCAATCAGCTGCACGGTGGCTCTGTAGCCGGAAATCACTCAGCTCGGGCCACAGCGGTGGCCATCTTTGGATGGATTTTCCTAGTGGGTCGTGATAAAAAATAAGCGCGGATGTGCTGCTAACACAGTGAAGCCATGCCAGAGGGGCGCCTCACGGTAGCTGCAGGATTAAAGGAGAAAAGTGCGAGCTTCCTGCACTTTCTCTTCCTGCTCGCTCGATTTTCGGGAAGTACCCTCAAATTGCAGATGGAGGCAGAGGGATCACCTGGAGATGGGAGGGTGTGGTGAGGGCAGCCCTGCTCCAGCATGGTGGTGCGAGCTCCAGCTCCCAGCACCAGCTACTACGGTATGATTCCAGGGACACAGGCTCGGACAGGAGTGGCCTTTGTCTCCCGGCCTTCGTCGAGCCGGCAACGCCTACCGGCTACTGCTGATTGGTTAAGAGCTGCTAAGGGGCCAATCAGCTGCACGGTGGCTCTGTAGCCGGAAATCACTCGACTCGGGCCACAGCGGTGGCAATCTTTGGATGGATTTTCCTAGTGGGTCATGATAAAAAATAAGCGCGGATGTGCTGCTAACACAGTGAAGCCGTGCCAGAGGGGCGCCTCACGGTAGCTGCAGGATTAAAGGAGAATAGTGCGAGCTTCCTGCACTTTCTCTTCCTGCTCGCTCGATTTTCGGGAAGTACCCTCAAATTGCAGATGGAGGCAGAGGGATCACCTGGAGATGGGAGGGGGTGGTGAGGGCAGCCCTGCTCCAGCATGGTGGTGCGAGCTCCAGCTCCCAGCACCAGTTACTACGGTATGATTCCAGGGAGACACGCTCGGACAGGAGTGGCCTTTGTCTCCCGGCCTTCGTCGAGCAGGCAACGCCTACCGGCTGCTGCTGATTGGTTAAGAGCTGTTAAGGGGCCAATCAGCTGCACGGTGGCTCTATAGCCGGAAATCACTCAGCTCGGGCCACAGCGGTGGCCATCTTTGGATGGATTTTCCTAGTGAGTCGTGATAAAAAATAAGCGCGGATGTGCTGCTAACACAGTGAAGCCGTGCCAGAGGGGGGCCTCACAGTAGCTGCAGGATTAAAGGAGAAAAGTGCGAGCTTCCTGCACTTTCTCTTCCTGCTCGCTCGATTTTTGGGAAGTACCCTCAAATTGCAGATGGAGGCAGAGGGATCACCTGGAGATGGGAGTGTGTGGTGAGGGCAGCCCTGCTCCAGCATGGTGGTGCGAGCTCCAGCTCCCAGCACCAGCTACTACGGTATGATTCCAGGGACACAGGCTCGGACAGGAGTGGCCTTTGTCTCCCAGCCTTCGTCGAGCCGGCAATGCCTACCGGCTACTGCTGATTGGTTAAGAGCTATTAAGGGGCCAATCAGCTGCACGGTGGCTCTGTAGCCAGAAATCACTCGGCTCGGGCCACGGCGGTGGCCATCTTTGGATGGATTTTCCTAGTGGGTCATGATAAAAAATAAGCGTGGATGTGCTGCTAACACAGTGAAGCCGTGCCAGAGGGGCGCCTCAGGGTAGCTGCAGGATTAAAGGAGAAAAGTGCGAGCTTCCTGCACTTTCTCTTCCTGCTTGCTCGATTTTCGGGAAGTACCAGCAAATTGCAGATGGAGGCAGAGGGATCACCTGGAGAAGGGAGGTGGTGGTGAGGGCAGCCCTGCTCCAGCATGGTGGTGCGAGCTCCAGCTCCCAGCACCAGCTACTACGGTATGATTCCAGGGACACAGGCTCGGACAGGCGTGGCCTTTGTCTCCCGGACTTCGTCGAGCCGGCAACGCCTACCGGCTACTGCTGATTGGTTAAGAGCTGTTAAGGGGCCAATCATATGCACGGTGGCTCTGTAGCCAGAAATCACTCGGCTCGGGCCACGGCGGTGGCCATCTTTGGATGGATTTTCCTCATGGGTCGTGATAAAAAATAAGCGTGGATGTGCTGCTAACACAGTGAAGCCGTGCCAGAGGGGCGCCTCACGGTAGCTGCAGGATTAAAGGAGAATAGTGTGAGCTTCCTGCACTTTCTCTTCCTGCTCGCTCGATTTTTGGGAAGTACCCGCAAATTGCAGATGGAGGCAGAGGGATCACCTGGAGATGGGAGGTGGTGGTGAGGGCAGCCCAGCTCCAGCATGGTGGTGCAGGCTCCAGCTCCCAGCACCAGCTACTACGGTATGATTCCAGGGACACAGGCTCGGACAGGAGTGGCCTTTGTCTCCCGGCCTTCGTCGAGCCGGCAACGCCTACCGGCTACTGCTGATTGGTTAAGAGCTGTTAAGGGGCCAATCAGCTGCACGGTGGCTCTGTAGCCGGAAATCACTCGGCTCGGGCCACAGCGGTGGCCATCTTTGGATGGATTTTCCTAGTGGGTCATGATAAAAAATAAGCGCGGATGTGCTGCTAACACAGTGAAGCCGTGCCAGAGGGGCGCCTCACGGTAGCTGCAGGATTAAAGGAGAATAGTGCGAGCTTCCTGTACTTTCTCTTCCTGCTCGCTCGATTTTCGGGAAGTACCCTCAAATTGCAGATGGAGGCAGAGGGATCACCTGGAGATGGGACGGGGTGGTGAGGGCAGCCCTGCTCCAGCATGGTGGTGCGAGCTCCAGCTCCCAGCACCAGCTACTACGGTATGATTCCAGGGACACAGGCTCGGACAGGAGTGGCCTTTGTCTCCCGGCCTTCGTCGAGCCGGCAACGCCTACCGGCTACTGCTGATAGGTTAACAGCTGTTAAGGGGCCAATCAGCTGCACGGTGGCTCTGTAGCCGGAAATGACTCAGCTCGGGCCACAGCGGTGGCCATCTTTGGATGGATTTTCCTAGTGGGTCGTGATAAAAAATAAGCGCGGATGTGCTGCTAACACAGTGAAGCCGTGCCAGAGGGGCGCCTCACAGTAGCTGCAGGATTAAAGGAGAAAAGTGCGAGCTTCCTGCACTTTCTCTTCCTGCTCGCTCGATTTTCGGGAAGTACCCTCAAATTGCAAATGGAGGCAGAGCGATCACCTGGAGATGGGACGGGGTGGTGAGGGCAGCCCTGCTCCAGCAGGGTGGTGCGAGCTCCAGCTCCCAGCACCAGCTACTACGGTATGATTCCAGGGACACAGGCTCGGACAAGAGTGGCCTTTGTCTCCTGGCCTTCGTCGAGCTGGCAACGCCTACCGGCTACTGCTGATTGGTTAAGAGCTGTTAAGGGGCCAATCAGCTGCACGGTGGCTCTGTAGCCAGAAATCACTCGGCTCGGGTCACGGCGGTGGCCATCTTTGGATGGACTTTCCTCGTGGGTCGTGATAAAAAATAAGCGTGGATGTGCTGCTAACACAGTGAAGCCGTGCCAGAGGGGCGCCTCACGGTAGCTGCAGGATTAAAGGAGAATAGTGCGAGCTTCCTGCACTTTCTCTTCCTGCTCGCTCGATTTTCAGGAAGTACCCGCAAATTGCAGATGGAGGCAGAGGGATCACCTGGAGATGGGAGGTGGTGGTGAGGGCAGCCCTGCTCCAGCATGGTGGTGCGAGCTCCAGCTCCCATCACCAGCTACTACGGTATGATTCCAGGGACACAGGCTCGGACAGGAGTGGCCTTTGTCTCCCGGCCTTCGTCGAGCCGGCAACGCCTACCGGCTACTGCTGATTGGTTAAGAGCTGTTAAGGGGCCAATCAGCTGCACGGTGGCTCTTAGCCTGAAATCACTCGGCTCGGGCCACAGCGTTGGCCATCTTTGGATGGATTTTTCTAGTGGGTCATGATAAAAAATAAGCGCGGATGTGCTGCTAACACAGTGAAGCCGTGCAGAGGGGCGCCTCACGGTAGCTGCATGATTAAAGGAGAATAGTGTGAGCTTCCTGCACTTTCTCTTCCTGCTCGCTCGATTTTCAGGAAGTACCCTCAAATTGCAGATGGAGGCAGAGGGATCACCTGGAGATGGGACGGGGTGGTGAGGGCAGCCCTGCTCCAGCATGGTGGTGCGAGCTCCAGCTCCCAGCACCAGCTACTACGGTATGAATCCAGGGACACAGGCTCGGACAGGAGTGGCCTTTGTCTCCCGGCCTTCGTCGAGTCGGCAACGCCTACCGGCTACTGCTGATTGGTTAAGAGCTGTTAAGGGGCCAATCAGCTGCACGGTGGCTCTGTAGCCGGAAATCACTCGGCTCGGGCCACAGCGGTGGCCATCTTTGGATGGATTTTCCTAGTGGGTCATGATAAAAAATAAGCGCGGATGTGCTGCTAACACAGTGAATCCGTGCCAGAGGGGCGCCTCACGGTAGCTGCAGGATTAAAGGAGAATAGTGTGAGCTTCCTGCACTTTCTCTTCCTGCTCGCTCGATTTTCGGGAAGTACCCTCAAATTGCAGATGGAGGAAGAGGGATCACCTGGAGATGGGAGGGGGTGGTGAGGGCAGCCCTGCTCCAGCATGGTGGTGCGAGCTCCAGCTCCCAGCACCAGCTACTACGGTATGATTCCAGGGACACAGGCTCGGACAGGAGTGGCCTTTGTCTCCCGGCCTTCGTCGAGCCGGCAACGCCTACCGGCTACTGCTGATTGGTTAAGAGCTGTTAAGGGTCCAATCAGCTGCACGGTGGCTCTGTAGCCGGAAATCACTCGGCTCGGGCCACAGCGGTGGCCATCTTTGGATGGATTTTCCTCGTGGGTCGTGATAAAAAATAAGCGTGTATGTGCTGCTAACACAGTGAAGCCGTGCCAGAGGGGCGCCTCACGGTAGCTGCAGGATTAAAGGAGAATAGTGCGAGCTTCCTGCACTTTCTCTTCCTGCTCGCTCGATTTTCGGGAAGTACCCGCAAATTGCTGATGGAGGCAGAAGGATCGCCTGGAGATGGGAGGGGGTGGTGAGGGCAGCCCTGCTCCAGCATGGTGGTGCGAGCTCCAGCTCCCAGCACCAGCTACTACGGTATGATTCCAGGTACACAGGCTCGGACAGGAGTGGCCTTTGTCTCCCGGCCTTCGTCGAGCTGGCAACGCCTACCGGCTACTGCTGATTGGTTAAGAGCTGTTAAGTGGCCAATCAGCTGCACGGTGGCTCTGTAGCCGGAAATCACTCGGCTCGGGCCACGGCGGTGGCCCTCTTTGGATGGATTTTCCTTGTGGGTCGTGATAAAAAATAAGCGTGGATGTGCTGCTAACACAGTGAAGCCGTGCCAGAGGGGCGCCTCACGGTAGCTGCAGGATTAAAGGAGAATAGTGCGAGCTTCCTGCACTTTCTCTTCCTGCTCGCTCGATTGTCGGGAAGTACCCGCAAATTGCAGATGGAGGCAGAGGGATCACCTGGAGATGGGAGGTGGTGGTGAGGGCAGCCCTGCTCTAGCATGGTGGTGCGAGCTCCAGCTCCCAGCACCAGCTACTACGGTATGATTCCAGGGTCACAGGCTCGGACAGGAGTGGCCTTTGTCTCCCGGCCTTCGTCAAGCCGGCAACGCCTACCGGCTACTGGTGATTGGTTAAGAGCTGTTAAGGGGCCAATCAGCTGCATGGTGGCTCTGTAGCCGGAAATCCCTCGGCTCGGGCCACAGCGGTGGCCATCTTTGGATGGATTTTTCTAGTGGGTCATGATAAAAAATAAGCGCGGATGTGCTGCTAACACAGTGAAGCCATGCCAGAGGGGCGCCTCACGGTAGCTGCAGGATTAAAGGAGAATAGTGCGAGCTTCCTGCACTTTCTCTTCCTGCTCGCTCGATTTTCGGGAAGTACCCTCAAATTGCAGATGGAGGCAGAGGGATCACCTGGAGATGGGAGGGGGTGGTGAGGGCAGCCCTGCTCCAGCATGGTGGTGCGAGCTCCAGCTCCCAGCACCAGTTACTACGGTATGATTCCAGGGAGACAGGCTCGGACAGGAGTGGCCTTTGTCTCCCGGCCTTCGTCGAGCAGGCAACGCCTACCGGCTGCTGCTGATTGGTTAAGAGCTGTTAAAGGGCCAATCAGCTGCACGGTGGCTCTGTAGCCGGAAATCACTCAGCTCGGGCCACAGCGGTGGCCATCTTTGGATGGATTTTCCTAGTGGGTCGTGATAAAAAATAAGCGCGGATGTGCTGCTAACACAGTGAAGCCGTGCCAGAGGGACGCCTCACAGTAGCTGCAGGATTAAAGGAGAAAAGTGCGAGCTTCCTGCACTTTCTCTTCCTGCTCGCTCGATTTTCGGGAAGTACCCTCAAATTGCAGATGGAGGCAGAGGAATCACCTGGAGATGGGAGGGTGTGGTGAGGGCAGCCCTGCTCCAGCATGGTGGTGCGAGCTCCAGCTCCCAGCACCAGCTACTACGGTATGATTCCAGGGACACAGGCTCGGACAGGAGTGGCCTTTGTCTCCCAGCCTTCGTCGAGCCGGCAATGCCTACCGGCTACTGCTGATTGGTTAAGAGCTGTTAAGGGGCCAATCAGCTGCACGGTGGCTCTGTAGCCAGAAATCACTCGGCTCGGGCCACGGCGGTGGCCATCTTTGGATGGATTTTCCTAGTGGGTCATGATAAAAAATAAGCGTGGATGTGCTGCTAACACAGTGAAGCCGTGCCAGAGGGGCGCCTCAGGGTAGCTGCAGGATTAAAGGAGAAAAGTGCGAGCTTCCTGCACTTTCTCTTCCTGCTTGCTCGATTTTCGGGAAGTACCAGCAAATTGCAGATGGAGGCAGAGGGATCACCTGGAGAAGGGAGGTGGTGGTGAGGGCAGCCCTGCTCCAGCATGGTGGTGCGAGCTCCAGCTCCCAGCACCAGCTACTACGGTATGATTCCAGGGACACAGGCTCGGACAGGCGTGGCCATTGTCTCCCGGATTTCGTCGAGCCGGCAACGCCTACCGGCTACTGCTGATTGGTTAAGAGCTGTTAAGGGGCCAATCATATGCACGGTGGCTCTGTAGCCAGAAATCACTCGGCTCGGGCCACGGCGGTGGCCATCTTTGGATGGATTTTCCTCATGGGTCGTGATAAAAAATAAGCGTGGATGTACTGCTAACACAGTGAAGCCGTGCCAGAGGGGCGCCTCACGGTAGCTGCAGGATTAAAGGAGAATAGTGTGAGCTTCCTGCACTTTCTCTTCCTGCTCGCTCGATTTTCGGGAAGTACCCGCAAATTGCAGATGGAGGCAGAGGGATCACCTGGAGATGGGAGGTGGTGGTGAGGGCAGCCCTGCTCCAGCATGGTGGTGCAGGCTCCAGCTCCCAGCACCAGCTACTACGGTATGATTCCAGGGACACAGGCTCGGACAGGAGTGGCCTTTGTCTCCCGGCCTTCGTCGAGCCGGCAACGCCTACCGGCTACTGCTGATTGGTTAAGAGCTGTTAAGGGGCCAATCAGCTGCACGGTGGCTCTGTAGCCGGAAATCACTCGGCTCGGGCCACAGCGGTGGCCATCTTTGGATGGATTTTCCTAGTGGGTCATGATAAAAAATAAGCGCGGATGTGCTGCTAACACAGTGAAGCCGTGCCAGAGGGGCGCCTCACGGTAGCTGCAGGATTAAAGGAGAATAGTGCGAGCTTCCTGTACTTTCTCTTCCTGCTCGCTCGATTTTCGGGAAGTACCCTCAAATTGCAGATGGAGGCAGAGGGATCACCTGGAGATGGGACGGGGTGGTGAGGGCAGCCCTGCTCCAGCATGGTGGTGCGAGCTCCAGCTCCCAGCACCAGCTACTACGGTATGATTCCAGGGACACAGGCTCGGACAGGAGTGGCCTTTGTCTCCCGGCCTTCGTCGAGCCGGCAACGCCTACCGGCTACTGCTGATTGGTTAACAGCTGTTAAGGGGCCAATCAGCTGCACGGTGGCTCTGTAGCCGGAAATGACTCAGCTCGGGCCACAGCGGTGGCCATCTTTGGATGGATTTTCCTAGTGGGTCGTGATAAAAAATAAGCGCGGATGTGCTGCTAACACAGTGAAGCCGTGCCAGAGGGGCGCCTCACAGTAGCTGCAGGATTAAAGGAGAAAAGTGCGAGCTTCCTGCACTTTCTCTTCCTGCTCGCTCGATTTTCGGGAAGTACCCTCAAATTGCAGATGGAGGCAGAGCGATCACCTGGAGATGGGAGCGGGTGGTGAGGGCAGCCCTGCTCCAGCAGGGTGGTGCGAGCTCCAGCTCCCAGCACCAGCTACTACGGTATGATTCCAGCGACACAGGCTCGGACAAGAGTGGCCTTTGTCTCCTGGCCTTCGTCGAGCTGGCAACGCCTACCGGCTACTGCTGATTGGTTAAGAGCTGTTAAGGGGCCAATCAGCTGCACGGTGGCTCTGTAGCCAGAAATCACTCGGCTTGGGTCACGGCGGTGGCCATCTTTGGATGGACTTTCCTCGTGGGTCGTGATAAAAAATAAGCGTGGATGTGCTGCTAACACAGTGAAGCCGTGCCAGAGGGGCGCCTCACGGTAGCTGCAGGATTAAAGGAGAATAGTGCGAGCTTCCTGCACTTTCTCTTCCTGCTCGCTCGATTTTCAGGAAGTACCCGCAAATTGCAGATGGAGGCAGAGGGATCACCTGGAGATGGGAGGTGGTGGTGAGGGCAGCCCTGCTCCAGCATGGTGGTGCGAGCTCCAGCTCCCATCACCAGCTACTACGGTATGATTCCAGGGACACAGGCTCGGACAGGAGTGGCCTTTGTCTCCCGGCCTTCGTCGAGCCGGCAACGCCTACCGGCTACTGCTGATTGGTTAAGAGCTGTTAAGGGTCCAATCAGCTGCACGGTGGCTCTGTAGCCGGAAATCACTCGGCTCGGGCCACAGCGGTGGCCATCTTTGGATGGATTTTCCTCGTGGGTCGTGATAAAAAATAAGCGTGGATGTGCTGCTAACACAGTGAAGCCGTGCCAGAGGGGCGCCTCACGGTAGCTGCAGGATTAAAGGAGAATAGTGCGAGCTTCCTGCACTTTCTCTTCCTGCTCGCTCGATTTTCGGGAAGTACCCGCAAATTGCTGATGGAGGCAGAAGGATCGCCTGGAGATGGGAGGGGGTGGTGAGGGCAGCCCTGCTCCAGCATGGTGGTGCGAGCTCCAGCTCCCAGCACCAGCTACTACGGTATGATTCCAGGTACACAGGCTCGGACAGGAGTGGCCTTTGTCTCCCGGCCTTCGTCGAGCTGGCAACGCCTACCGGCTACTGCTGATTGGTTAAGAGCTGTTAAGTGGCCAATCAGCTGCACGGTGGCTCTGTAGCCGGAAATCACTCGGCTCGGGCCACGGCGGTGGCCCTCTTTGGATGGATTTTCCTCGTGGGTCGTGATAAAAAATAAGCGTGGATGTGCTGCTAACACAGTGAAGCCGTGCCAGAGGGGCGCCTCACGGTAGCTGCAGGATTAAAGGAGAATAGTGCGAGCTTCCTGCACTTTCTCTTCCTGCTCGCTCGATTGTCGGGAAGTACCCGCAAATTGCAGATGGAGGCAGAGGGATCACCTGGAGATGGGAGGTGGTGGTGAGGGCAGCCCTGCTCCAGCATGGTAGTGCGAGCTCCAGCTCCCAGCACCAGCTACTACGGTATGATTCCAGGGTCAAAGGCTCGGACAGGAGTGGCCTTTGTCTCCCGGCCTTTGTCGAGCCGGCAACGCCTACCGGCTACTGCTGATTGGTTAAGAGCTGTTAAGGGGCCAATCAGCTGCACGGTGGCTCTGTAGCCGGAAATCACTCGGCTCGGGCCACAGCGGTGGCCATCTTTGGATGGATTTTCCTCGTGGGTCGTGATAAAAAATAAGCGTGGATGTGCTGCTAAAACAGTGAAGCCGTGCCAGAGGGGCGCCTCACGGTAGCTGCAGGATTAAAGGAGAATAGTGTGAGCTTCCTGCACTTTCTCTTCCTGCTCTCTCGATTTTCAGGAAGTACCCGCAAATTGCAGATGGAGGCAGAGGGATCACCTGGAGATGGGAGGTGGTGGTGAGGGCAGCCCTGCTCCAGCATGGTGGTGCGAGCTCCAGCTCCCAGCACCAGCTACTACGGTATGATTCCAGGGACACAGGCTCGGACAGGAGTGGCCTTTGTATCCCGGCCTTCGTCGAGCCGGCAACGCCTATCGGCTACTGCTGATTGGTTAAGAGCTGTTAAGGGGCCAATCAGCTGCAAGGTGGCTCTGTAGCCGGAAATCCCTCGGCTCGGGCCACAGCGGTGGCCATCTTTGGATGGATTTTTCTAGTGGGTCATGATAAAAAATAAGCGCGGATGTGCTGCTAACACAGTGAAGCCATGCCAGAGGGGCGCCTCACGGTAGCTGCAGGATTAAAGGAGAAAAGTGCGAGCTTCCTGCACTTTCTCTTCCTGCTCGCTCGATTTTCGGGAAGTACCCTCAAATTGCAGATGGAGGCAGAGGGATCACCTGGAGATGGGAGGTGGTGGTGAGGGCAGCCCTGCTCCAGCATGGTGGTGCGAGCTCCAGCTCCCAGCACCAGCTACTACGGTATGATTCCAGGGACACAGGCTCGGACAGGAGTGGCCTTTGTCTCCCGGCCTTCGTCGAGCCGGCAACGCCTACCGGCTACTGCTGATTGGTTAAGAGCTGCTAAGGGGCCAATCAGCTGCACGGTGGCTCTGTAGCCGGAAATCACTCGACTCGGGCCACAGCGGTGGCCATCTTTGGATGGATTTTCCTAGTGGGTCATGATAAAAAATAAGCGCGGATGTGCTGCTAACACAGTGAAGCCGTGCCAGAGGGGCGCCTCACGGTAGCTGCAGGATTAAAGGAGAATAGTGCGAGCTTCCTGCACTTTCTCTTCCTGCTCGCTCGATTTTCGGGAAGTACCCTCAAATTGCAGATGGAGGCAGAGGGATCACCTGGAGATGGGAGGGGGTGGTGAGGGCAGCCCTGCTCCAGCATGGTGGTGCGAGCTCCAGCTCCCAGCACCAGTTACTACGGTATGATTCCAGGGAGACAGGCTCGGACAGGAGTGGCCTTTGTCTCCCGGCCTTCGTCGAGCAGGCAACGCCTACCGGCTGCTGCTGATTGGTTAAGAGCTGTTAAGGGGCCAATCAGCTGCACGGTGGCTCTGTAGCCGGAAATCACTCAGCTCGGGCCACAGCGGTGGCCATCTTTGGATGGATTTTCCTAGTGAGTCGTGATAAAAAATAAGCGCGGATGTGCTGCTAACACAGTGAAGCCGTGCCAGAGGGGCGCCTCACAGTAGCTGCAGGATTAAAGGAGAAAAGTGCGAGCTTCCTGCACTTTCTCTTCCTGCTCGCTCGATTTTTGGGAAGTACCCTCAAATTGCAGATGGAGGCAGAGGGATCACCTGGAGATGGGAGTGTGTGGTGAGGGCAGCCCTGCTCCAGCATGGTGGTGCGAGCTCCAGCTCCCAGCACCAGCTACTACGGTATGATTCCAGGGACACAGGCTCGGACAGGAGTGGCCTTTGTCTCCCAGCCGTCGTCGAGCCGGCAATGCCTACCGGCTACTGCTGATTGGTTAAGAGCTATTAAGGGGCCAATCAGCTGCACGGTGGCTCTGTAGCCAGAAATCACTCGGCTCGGGCCACGGCGGTGGCCATCTTTGGATGGATTTTCCTAGTGGGTCATGATAAAAAATAAGCGTGGATGTGCTGCTAACACAGTGAAGCCGTGCCAGAGGGGCGCCTCAGGGTAGCTGCAGGATTAAAGGAGAAAAGTGCGAGCTTCCTGCACTTTCTCTTCCTGCTCGCTCGATTTTCGGGAAGTACCAGCAAATTGCAGATGGAGGCAGAGGGATCACCTGGAGAAGGGAGGTGGTGGTGAGGGCAGCCCTGCTCCAGCATGGTGGTGCGAGCTCCAGCTCCCAGCACCAGCTACTACGGTATGATTCCAGGGACACAGGCTCGGACAGGCGTGGCCTTTGTCTCCCGGACTTCGTCGAGCCGGCAACGCCTACCGGCTACTGCTGATTGGTTAAGAGCTGTTAAGGGGCCAATCATATGCACGGTGGCTCTGTAGCCAGAAATCACTCGGCTCGGGCCACGGCGGTGGCCATCTTTGGATGGATTTTCCTCATGGGTCGTGATAAAAAATAAGCGTGGATGTGCTGCTAACACAGTGAAGCCGTGCCAGAGGGGCGCCTCACGGTAGCTGCAGGATTAAAGGAGAATAGTGTGAGCTTCCTGCACTTTCTCTTCCTGCTCGCTCGATTTTTGGGAAGTACCCGCAAATTGCAGATGGAGGCAGAGGGATCACCTGGAGATGGGAGGTGGTGGTGAGGGCAGCCCAGCTCCAGCATGGTGGTGCAGGCTCCAGCTCCCAGCACCAGCTACTACGGTATGATTCCAGGGACACAGGCTCGGACAGGAGTGGCCTTTGTCTCCCGGCCTTCGTCGAGCCGGCAACGCCTACCGGCTACTGCTGATTGGTTAAGAGCTGTTAAGGGGCCAATCAGCTGCACGGTGGCTCTGTAGCCGGAAATCACTCGGCTCGGGCCACAGCGGTGGCCATCTTTGGATGGATTTTCCTAGTGGGTCATGATAAAAAATAAGCGCGGATGTGCTGCTAACACAGTGAAGCCGTGCCAGAGGGGCGCCTCACGGTAGCTGCAGGATTAAAGGAGAATAGTGCGAGCTTCCTGTACTTTCTCTTCCTGCTCGCTCGATTTTCGGGAAGTACCCTCAAATTGCAGATGGAGGCAGAGGGATCACCTGGAGATGGGACGGGGTGGTGAGGGCAGCCCTGCTCCAGCATGGTGGTGCGAGCTCCAGCTCCCAGCACCAGCTACTACGGTATGATTCCAGGGACACAGGCTCGGACAGAAGTGGCCTTTGTCTCCCGGCCTTCGTCGAGCCGGCAACGCCTACCGGCTACTGCTGATAGGTTAACAGCTGTTAAGGGGCCAATCAGCTGCACGGTGGCTCTGTAGCCGGAAATGACTCAGCTCGGGCCACAGCGGTGGCCATCTTTGGATGGATTTTCCTAGTGGGTCGTGATAAAAAATAAGCGCGGATGTGCTGCTAACACAGTGAAGCCGTGCCAGAGGGGCGCCTCACAGTAGCTGCAGGATTAAAGGAGAAAAGTGCGAGCTTCCTGCACTTTCTCTTCCTGCTCGCTCGATTTTCGGGAAGTACCCTCAAATTGCAGATGGAGGCAGAGGGATCACCTGGAGATGGGACGGGGTGGTGAGGGCAGCCCTGCTCCAGCATGGTGGTGCGAGCTCCAGCTCCCAGCACCAGCTACTACGGTATGATTCCAGGGACACAGGCTCGGACAGGAGTGGCCTTTGTCTCCCGGCCTTCGTCGAGCCGGCAACGCCTACCGGCTACTGCTGATTGGTTAAGAGCTGTTAAGGGTCCAATCAGCTGCACGGTGGCTCTGTAGCCGGAAATCACTCGGCTCGGGCCACAGCGGTGGCCATCTTTGGATGGATTTTCCTCGTGGGTCGTGATAAAAAATAAGCGTGTATGTGCTGCTAACACAGTGAAGCCGTGCCAGAGGGGCGCCTCACGGTAGCTGCAGGATTAAAGGAGAATAGTGCGAGCTTCCTGCACTTTCTCTTCCTGCTCGCTCGATTTTCGGGAAGTACCCGCAAATTGCTGATGGAGGCAGAAGGATCGCCTGGAGATGGGAGGGGGTGGTGAGGGCAGCCCTGCTCCAGCATGGTGGTGCGAGCTCCAGCTCCCAGCACCAGCTACTACGGTATGATTCCAGGGACACAGGCTCGGACAGGCGTGGCCATTGTCTCCCGGATTTCGTCGAGCCGGCAACGCCTACCGGCTACTGCTGATTGGTTAAGAGCTGTTAAGGGGCCAATAATATGCACGGTGGCTCTGTAGCCGGAAATCACTCGGCTCGGGCCACGGCGGTGGCCCTCTTTGGATGGATTTTCCTCGTGGGTCGTGATAAAAAATAAGCGTGGATGTGCTGCTAACACAGTGAAGCCGTGCCAGAGGGGCGCCTCACGGTAGCTGCAGGATTAAAGGAGAATAGTGCGAGCTTCCTGCACTTTCTCTTCCTGCTCGCTCGATTGTCGGGAAGTACCCGCAAATTGCAGATGGAGGCAGAGGGATCACCTGGAGATGGGAGGTGGTGGTGAGGGCAGCCCTGCTCTAGCATGGTGGTGCGAGCTCCAGCTCCCAGCACCAGCTACTACGGTATGATTCCAGGGTCACAGGCTCGGACAGGAGTGGCCTTTGTCTCCCGGCCTTCGTCAAGCCGGCAACGCCTACCGGCTACTGGTGATTGGTTAAGAGCTGTTAAGGGGCCAATCAGCTGCATGGTGGCTCTGTAGCCGGAAATCCCTCGGCTCGGGCCACAGCGGTGGCCATCTTTGGATGGATTTTTCTAGTGGGTCATGATAAAAAATAAGCGCGGATGTGCTGCTAACACAGTGAAGCCATGCCAGAGGGGCGCCTCACGGTAGCTGCAGGATTAAAGGAGAATAGTGCGAGCTTCCTGCACTTTCTCTTCCTGCTCGCTCGATTTTCGGGAAGTACCCTCAAATTGCAGATGGAGGCAGAGGGATCACCTGGAGATGGGAGGGGGTGGTGAGGGCAGCCCTGCTCCAGCATGGTGGTGCGAGCTCCAGCTCCCAGCACCAGTTACTACGGTATGATTCCAGGGAGACAGGCTCGGACAGGAGTGGCCTTTGTCTCCCGGCCTTCGTCGAGCAGGCAACGCCTACCGGCTGCTGCTGATTGGTTAAGAGCTGTTAAGGGGCCAATCAGCTGCACGGTGGCTCTGTAGCCGGAAATCACTCAGCTCGGGCCACAGCGGTGGCCATCTTTGGATGGATTTTCCTAGTGGGTCGTGATAAAAAATAAGCGCGGATGTGCTGCTAACACAGTGAAGCCATGCCAGAGGGGCGCCTCACGGTAGCTGCAGGATTAAAGGAGAAAAGTGCGAGCTTCCTGCACTTTCTCTTCCTGCTCGCTCGATTTTCGGGAAGTACCCTCAAATTGCAGATGGAGGCAGAGGGATCACCTGGAGATGGGAGGGTGTGGTGAGGGCAGCCCTGCTCCAGCATGGTGGTGCGAGCTCCAGCTCCCAGCACCAGCTACTACGGTATGATTCCAGGGACACAGGCTCGGACAGGAGTGGCCTTTGTCTCCCGGCCTTCGTCGAGCCGGCAACGCCTACCGGCTACTGCTGATTGGTTAAGAGCTGCTAAGGGGCCAATCAGCTGCACGGTGGCTCTGTAGCCGGAAATCACTCGACTCGGGCCACAGCGGTGGCCATCTTTGGATGGATTTTCCTAGTGGGTCATGATAAAAAATAAGCGCGGATGTGCTGCTAACACAGTGAAGCCGTGCCAGAGGGGCGCCTCACGGTAGCTGCAGGATTAAAGGAGAATAGTGCGAGCTTCCTGCACTTTCTCTTCCTGCTCGCTCGATTTTCGGGAAGTACCCTCAAATTGCAGATGGAGGCAGAGGGATCACCTGGAGATGGGAGGGGGTGGTGAGGGCAGCCCTGCTCCAGCATGGTGGTGCGAGCTCCAGCTCCCAGCACCAGTTACTACGGTATGATTCCAGGGAGACACGCTCGGACAGGAGTGGCCTTTGTCTCCCGGCCTTCGTCGAGCAGGCAACGCCTACCGGCTGCTGCTGATTGGTTAAGAGCTGTTAAGGGGCCAATCAGCTGCACGGTGGCTCTATAGCCGGAAATCACTCAGCTCGGGCCACAGCGGTGGCCATCTTTGGATGGATTTTCCTAGTGAGTCGTGATAAAAAATAAGCGCGGATGTGCTGCTAACACAGTGAAGCCGTGCCAGAGGGGGGCCTCACAGTAGCTGCAGGATTAAAGGAGAAAAGTGCGAGCTTCCTGCACTTTCTCTTCCTGCTCGCTCGATTTTTGGGAAGTACCCTCAAATTGCAGATGGAGGCAGAGGGATCACCTGGAGATGGGAGTGTGTGGTGAGGGCAGCCCTGCTCCAGCATGGTGGTGCGAGCTCCAGCTCCCAGCACCAGCTACTACGGTATGATTCCAGGGACACAGGCTCGGACAGGAGTGGCCTTTGTCTCCCAGCCTTCGTCGAGCCGGCAATGCCTACCGGCTACTGCTGATTGGTTAAGAGCTATTAAGGGGCCAATCAGCTGCACGGTGGCTCTGTAGCCAGAAATCACTCGGCTCGGGCCACGGCGGTGGCCATCTTTGGATGGATTTTCCTAGTGGGTCATGATAAAAAATAAGCGTGGATGTGCTGCTAACACAGTGAAGCCGTGCCAGAGGGGCGCCTCAGGGTAGCTGCAGGATTAAAGGAGAAAAGTGCGAGCTTCCTGCACTTTCTCTTCCTGCTTGCTCGATTTTCGGGAAGTACCAGCAAATTGCAGATGGAGGCAGAGGGATCACCTGGAGAAGGGAGGTGGTGGTGAGGGCAGCCCTGCTCCAGCATGGTGGTGCGAGCTCCAGCTCCCAGCACCAGCTACTACGGTATGATTCCAGGGACACAGGCTCGGACAGGCGTGGCCTTTGTCTCCCGGACTTCGTCGAGCCGGCAACGCCTACCGGCTACTGCTGATTGGTTAAGAGCTGTTAAGGGGCCAATCATATGCACGGTGGCTCTGTAGCCAGAAATCACTCGGCTCGGGCCACGGCGGTGGCCATCTTTGGATGGATTTTCCTCATGGGTCGTGATAAAAAATAAGCGTGGATGTGCTGCTAACACAGTGAAGCCGTGCCAGAGGGGCGCCTCACGGTAGCTGCAGGATTAAAGGAGAATAGTGTGAGCTTCCTGCACTTTCTCTTCCTGCTCGCTCGATTTTTGGGAAGTACCCGCAAATTGCAGATGGAGGCAGAGGGATCACCTGGAGATGGGAGGTGGTGGTGAGGGCAGCCCAGCTCCAGCATGGTGGTGCAGGCTCCAGCTCCCAGCACCAGCTACTACGGTATGATTCCAGGGACACAGGCTCGGACAGGAGTGGCCTTTGTCTCCCGGCCTTCGTCGAGCCGGCAACGCCTACCGGCTACTGCTGATTGGTTAAGAGCTGTTAAGGGGCCAATCAGCTGCACGGTGGCTCTGTAGCCGGAAATCACTCGGCTCGGGCCACAGCGGTGGCCATCTTTGGATGGATTTTCCTAGTGGGTCATGATAAAAAATAAGCGCGGATGTGCTGCTAACACAGTGAAGCCGTGCCAGAGGGGCGCCTCACGGTAGCTGCAGGATTAAAGGAGAATAGTGCGAGCTTCCTGTACTTTCTCTTCCTGCTCGCTCGATTTTCGGGAAGTACCCTCAAATTGCAGATGGAGGCAGAGGGATCACCTGGAGATGGGACGGGGTGGTGAGGGCAGCCCTGCTCCAGCATGGTGGTGCGAGCTCCAGCTCCCAGCACCAGCTACTACGGTATGATTCCAGGGACACAGGCTCGGACAGGAGTGGCCTTTGTCTCCCGGCCTTCGTCGAGCCGGCAACGCCTACCGGCTACTGCTGATAGGTTAACAGCTGTTAAGGGGCCAATCAGCTGCACGGTGGCTCTGTAGCCGGAAATGACTCAGCTCGGGCCACAGCGGTGGCCATCTTTGGATGGATTTTCCTAGTGGGTCGTGATAAAAAATAAGCGCGGATGTGCTGCTAACACAGTGAAGCCGTGCCAGAGGGGCGCCTCACAGTAGCTGCAGGATTAAAGGAGAAAAGTGCGAGCTTCCTGCACTTTCTCTTCCTGCTCGCTCGATTTTCGGGAAGTACCCTCAAATTGCAAATGGAGGCAGAGCGATCACCTGGAGATGGGACGGGGTGGTGAGGGCAGCCCTGCTCCAGCAGGGTGGTGCGAGCTCCAGCTCCCAGCACCAGCTACTACGGTATGATTCCAGGGACACAGGCTCGGACAAGAGTGGCCTTTGTCTCCTGGCCTTCGTCGAGCTGGCAACGCCTACCGGCTACTGCTGATTGGTTAAGAGCTGTTAAGGGGCCAATCAGCTGCACGGTGGCTCTGTAGCCAGAAATCACTCGGCTCGGGTCACGGCGGTGGCCATCTTTGGATGGACTTTCCTCGTGGGTCGTGATAAAAAATAAGCGTGGATGTGCTGCTAACACAGTGAAGCCGTGCCAGAGGGGCGCCTCACGGTAGCTGCAGGATTAAAGGAGAATAGTGCGAGCTTCCTGCACTTTCTCTTCCTGCTCGCTCGATTTTCAGGAAGTACCCGCAAATTGCAGATGGAGGCAGAGGGATCACCTGGAGATGGGAGGTGGTGGTGAGGGCAGCCCTGCTCCAGCATGGTGGTGCGAGCTCCAGCTCCCATCACCAGCTACTACGGTATGATTCCAGGGACACAGGCTCGGACAGGAGTGGCCTTTGTCTCCCGGCCTTCGTCGAGCCGGCAACGCCTACCGGCTACTGCTGATTGGTTAAGAGCTGTTAAGGGGCCAATCAGCTGCACGGTGGCTCTTAGCCTGAAATCACTCGGCTCGGGCCACAGCGTTGGCCATCTTTGGATGGATTTTTCTAGTGGGTCATGATAAAAAATAAGCGCGGATGTGCTGCTAACACAGTGAAGCCGTGCAGAGGGGCGCCTCACGGTAGCTGCATGATTAAAGGAGAATAGTGTGAGCTTCCTGCACTTTCTCTTCCTGCTCGCTCGATTTTCAGGAAGTACCCTCAAATTGCAGATGGAGGCAGAGGGATCACCTGGAGATGGGACGGGGTGGTGAGGGCAGCCCTGCTCCAGCATGGTGGTGCGAGCTCCAGCTCCCAGCACCAGCTACTACGGTATGAATCCAGGGACACAGGCTCGGACAGGAGTGGCCTTTGTCTCCCGGCCTTCGTCGAGTCGGCAACGCCTACCGGCTACTGCTGATTGGTTAAGAGCTGTTAAGGGGCCAATCAGCTGCACGGTGGCTCTGTAGCCGGAAATCACTCGGCTCGGGCCACAGCGGTGGCCATCTTTGGATGGATTTTCCTAGTGGGTCATGATAAAAAATAAGCGCGGATGTGCTGCTAACACAGTGAATCCGTGCCAGAGGGGCGCCTCACGGTAGCTGCAGGATTAAAGGAGAATAGTGTGAGCTTCCTGCACTTTCTCTTCCTGCTCGCTCGATTTTCGGGAAGTACCCTCAAATTGCAGATGGAGGAAGAGGGATCACCTGGAGATGGGAGGGGGTGGTGAGGGCAGCCCTGCTCCAGCATGGTGGTGCGAGCTCCAGCTCCCAGCACCAGCTACTACGGTATGATTCCAGGGACACAGGCTCGGACAGGAGTGGCCTTTGTCTCCCGGCCTTCGTCGAGCCGGCAACGCCTACCGGCTACTGCTGATTGGTTAAGAGCTGTTAAGGGGCCAATCAGCTGCACGGTGGCTCTGTAGCCAGAAATCACTCAGCTCGGGCCACAGCGGTGGCCATCTTTGGATGGATTTTCCTAGTGGGTCGTGATAAAAAATAAGCGCGGATGTGCTGCTAACACAGTGAAGCCGTGCCAGAGGGGCGCCTCACAGTAGCTGCAGGATTAAAGGAGAAAAGTGCGAGCTTCCTGCACTTTCTCTTCCTGCTCGCTCGATTTTCGGGAAGTACCCTCAAATTGCAGATGGAGGCAGAGGGATCACCTGGAGATGGGAGGGGGTGGTGAGGGCAGCCCTGCTCCAGCATGGTGGTGCGAGCTCCAGCTTCCAGCACCAGCTACTACGGTATGATTCCAGGGACACAGGCTCGGACAGGAGTGGCCTTTGTCTCCCGGTCTTCGTCGAGCCGGCAACGCCTACCGGCTACTGCTGATTGGTTAAGAGCTGTTAAGGGGCCAATCAGCTGCACGGTGGCTCTGTAGCCGGAAATTACTCGGCTCGGGCCACGGCGGTGGCCATCTTTGGATGGATTTTCCTTGTGGGTCGTGATAAAATATAAGCGCGGATGAGCTGCTAACACAGTGAAGCCGTGCCAGAGGGACGCCTCACGGTAGCTGCAGGATTAAAGGAGAATAGTGCGAGCTTCCTGCACTTTCTCTTCCTGCTCGCTCGATTTTCGGGAAGTACCCGCAAATTGCAGATGGAGGCAGAGGGATCACCTGGAGATGGGAGGTGGTGGTGAGGGCAGCCCTGCTCCAGCATGGTGGTGCGAGCTCCAGCTCCCAGCACCAGCTACTACGGTATGATTCCAGGGACACAGGCTCGGACAGGAGTGGCCTTTGTCTCCCGGCCTTCGTCGAGCCGGCAACGCCTTCCGGCTACTGCTGATTGGTTAAGAGCTGTTAAGGGGCCAATCAGCTGCACGGTGGCTCTGTAGCCGGAAATCACTCGGCTCGGGCCACAGCGGTGGCCATCTTTGGATGGATTTTCCTAGTGGGTCATGATAAAAAATAAGCGCGGATGTGCTGCTAACACAGTGAAGCCGTGCCAGAGGGGCGCCTTACGGTAGCTGCAGGATTAAAGGAGAATAGTGCGAGCTTCCTGCACTTTCTCTTCCTGCTCGCTCGATTTTCGGGAAGTACCCTCAAATTGCAGATGGAGGCAGAGGGATCACCTGGAGATGGGAGGGGGTGGTGAGGGCAGCCCTGCTCCAGCATGGTGGTGCGAGCTCCAGCTCCCAGCACCAGCTACTACGGTATGATTCCAGGGACACAGGCTCGGACAGGAGTGGCCTTTGTCACCCGGCCTTCGTCGAGCCGGCAACGCCTACCGGCTACTGCTGATTGGTTAAGAGCTGTTAAGGGGCCAATCAGCTGCACGGTGGCTCTGTAGCCGGAAATCACTCAGCTCGGGCCACAGCGGTGGCCATCTTTGGATGGATTTTCCTAGTGGGTCGTGATAAAAAATAAGCGCGGATGTGCTGCTAACACAGTGAAGCCGTGCCAGAGGGGCGCCTCACAGTAGCTGCAGGATTAAAGGAGAAAAGTGCGAGCTTCCTGCACTTTCTCTTCCTGCTCGCTCGATTTTCGGGAAGTACCCTCAAATTGCAGATGGAGGCAGAGCGATCACCTGGAGATGGGAGGGGGTGGTGAGGGCAGCCCTGCTCCAGCAGGGTGGTGCGAGCTCCAGCTCCCAGCACCAGCTACTACGGTATGATTCCAGGGACACAGGCTCAGACAAGAGTTGCCTTTGTCTCCTGGCCTTCGTCGAGCTGGCAACGCCTACCGGCTACTGCTGATTGGTTAAGAGCTGTTAAGGGGCCAATCAGCTGCACGGTGGCTCTGTAGCCAGAAATCACTCGGCTCGGGTCACGGCGGTGGCCATCTTTGGATGGACTTTCCTCGTGGGTCGTGATATAAAATAAGCGTGGATGTGCTGCTAACACAGTGAAGCCGTGCCAGAGGGGCGCCTCACGGTAGCTGCAGGATTAAAGGAGAATAGTGCAAGCTTCCTGCACTTTCTCTTCCTGCTCGCTCGATTTTCAGGAGGTACCCGCAAATTGCAGATGGAGGCAGAGGGATCACCTGGAGATGGGAGGTGGTGGTGAGGGCAGCCCTGCTCCAGCATGGTGGTGCGAGCTCCAGCTCCCAGCACCAGCTACTACGGTATGATTCCAGGGACACAGGCTCGGACAGGAGTGGCCTTTGTCTCCCGGGACTTCGTCGAGCCGGCCACGCCTACCGGCTACTGCTGATTGGTTAAGAGCTGTTAAGGGGCCAATCAGCTGCACGGTGGCTCTGTAGCCGGAAATCACTCGGCTCGGGCCACAGCGGTGGCCATCTTTGGATGGATTTTTCTACTGGGTCATGATAAAAAATAAGCGCGGATGTGCTGCTAACACAGTGAAGCCGTGCCAGAGGGGCGCCTCACAGTAGCTGCAGGATTAAAGGAGAAAAGTGCGAGCTTCCTGCACTTTCTCTTCCTGCTCGCTCGATTTTCGGGAAGTACCCTCAAATTGCAGATGGAGGCAGAGCGATCACCTGGAGATGGGAGGGGGTGGTGAGGGCAGCCCTGCTCCAGCAGGGTGGTGCGAGCTCCAGCTCCCAGCACCAGCTACTACGGTATGATTCCAGCGACACAGGCTCGGACAAGAGTGGCCTTTGTCTCCTGGCCTTCGTCGAGCTGGCAACGCCTACCGGCTACTGCTGATTGGTTAAGAGCTGTTAAGGGGCCAATCAGCTGCACGGTGGCTCTGTAGCCAGAAATCACTCGGCTTGGGTCACGGCGGTGGCCATCTTTGGATGGACTTTCCTCGTGGGTCGTGATAAAAAATAAGCGTGGAGGTGCTGCTAACACAGTGAAGCCGTGCCAGAGGGGCGCCTCACGGTAGCTGCAGGATTAAAGGAGAATAGTGCGAGCTTCCTGCACTTTCTCTTCCTGCTCGCTCGATTTTCAGGAAGTACCCGCAAATTGCAGATGGAGGCAGAGGGATCACCTGGAGATGGGAGGTGGTGGTGAGGGCAGCCCTGCTCCAGCATGGTGGTGCGAGCTCCAGCTCCCATCACCAGCTACTACGGTATGATTCCAGGGACACAGGCTCGGACAGGAGTGGCCTTTGTCTCCCGGCCTTCGTCGAGCCGGCAACGCCTACCGGCTACTGCTGATTGGTTAAGAGCTGTTAAGGGTCCAATCAGCTGCACGGTGGCTCTGTAGCCGGAAATCACTCGGCTCGGGCCACAGCGGTGGCCATCTTTGGATGGATTTTCCTCGTGGGTCGTGATAAAAAATAAGCGTGGATGTGCTGCTAACACAGTGAAGCCGTGCCAGAGGGGCGCCTCACGGTAGCTGCAGGATTAAAGGAGAATAGTGCGAGCTTCCTGCACTTTCTCTTCCTGCTCGCTCGATTTTCGGGAAGTACCCGCAAATTGCTGATGGAGGCAGAAGGATCGCCTGGAGATGGGAGGGGGTGGTGAGGGCAGCCCTGCTCCAGCATGGTGGTGCGAGCTCCAGCTCCCAGCACCAGCTACTACGGTATGATTCCAGGTACACAGGCTCGGACAGGAGTGGCCTTTGTCTCCCGGCCTTCGTCGAGCTGGCAACGCCTACCGGCTACTGCTGATTGGTTAAGAGCTGTTAAGTGGCCAATCAGCTGCACGGTGGCTCTGTAGCCGGAAATCACTCGGCTCGGGCCACGGCGGTGGCCCTCTTTGGATGGATTTTCCTCGTGGGTCGTGATAAAAAATAAGCGTGGATGTGCTGCTAACACAGTGAAGCCGTGCCAGAGGGGCGCCTCACGGTAGCTGCAGGATTAAAGGAGAATAGTGCGAGCTTCCTGCACTTTCTCTTCCTGCTCGCTCGATTGTCGGGAAGTACCCGCAAATTGCAGATGGAGGCAGAGGGATCACCTGGAGATGGGAGGTGGTGGTGAGGGCAGCCCTGCTCCAGCATGGTAGTGCGAGCTCCAGCTCCCAGCACCAGCTACTACGGTATGATTCCAGGGTCAAAGGCTCGGACAGGAGTGGCCTTTGTCTCCCGGCCTTTGTCGAGCCGGCAACGCCTACCGGCTACTGCTGATTGGTTAAGAGCTGTTAAGGGGTAAATCAGCTGCACGGTGGCTCTGTAGCCGGAAATCACTCGGCTCGGGCCACAGCGGTGGCCATCTTTGGATGGATTTTCCTCGTGGGTCGTGATAAAAAATAAGCGTGGATGTGCTGCTAACACAGTGAAGCCGTGCCAGAGGGGCGCCTCACGGTAGCTGCAGGATTAAAGGAGAATAGTGTGAGCTTCCTGCACTTTCTCTTCCTGCTCTCTCGATTTTCAGGAAGTACCCGCAAATTGCAGATGGAGGCAGAGGGATCACCTGGAGATGGGAGGTGGTGGTGAGGGCAGCCCTGCTCCAGCATGGTGGTGCGAGCTCCAGCTCCCAGCACCAGCTACTACGGTATGATTCCAGGGACACAGGCTCGGACAGGAGTGGCCTTTGTATCCCGGCCTTCGTCGAGCCGGCAACGCCTATCGGCTACTGCTGATTGGTTAAGAGCTGTTAAGGGGCCAATCAGCTGCACGGTGGCTCTGTAGCCGGAAATCCCTCGGCTCGGGCCACAGCGGTGGCCATCTTTGGATGGATTTTTCTAGTGGGTCATGATAGAAAATAAGCGCGGATGTGCTGCTAACACAGTGAAGCCATGCCAGAGGGGCGCCTCACGGTAGCTGCAGGATTAAAGGAGAAAAGTGCGAGCTTCCTGCACTTTCTCTTCCTGCTCGCTCGATTTTCGGGAAGTACCCTCAAATTGCAGATGGAGGCAGAGGGATCACCTGGAGATGGGAGGTGGTGGTGAGGGCAGCCCTGCTCCAGCATGGTGGTGCGAGCTCCAGCTCCCAGCACCAGCTACTACGGTATGATTCCAGGGACACAGGCTCGGACAGGAGTGGCCTTTGTCTCCCGGCCTTCGTCGAGCCGGCAACGCCTACCGGCTACTGCTGATTGGTTAAGAGCTGCTAAGGGGCCAATCAGCTGCACGGTGGCTCTGTAGCCGGAAATCACTCGACTCGGGCCACAGCGGTGGCCATCTTTGGATGGATTTTCCTAGTGGGTCATGATAAAAAATAAGCGCGGATGTGCTGCTAACACAGTGAAGCCGTGCCAGAGGGGCGCCTCACGGTAGCTGCAGGATTAAAGGAGAATAGTGCGAGCTTCCTGCACTTTCTCTTCCTGCTCGCTCGATTTTCGGGAAGTACCCTCAAATTGCAGATGGAGGCAGAGGGATCACCTGGAGATGGGAGGGGGTGGTGAGGGCAGCCCTGCTCCAGCATGGTGGTGCGAGCTCCAGCTCCCAGCACCAGTTACTAGGGTATGATTCCAGGGAGACAGGCTCGGACAGGAGTGGCCTTTGTCTCCTGGCCTTCGTCGAGCAGGCAACGCCTACCGGCTGCTGCTGATTGGTTAAGAGCTGTTAAGGGGCCAATCAGCTGCACGGTGGCTCTGTAGCCGGAAATCACTCAGCTCGGGCCACAGCGGTGGCCATCTTTGGATGGATTTTCCTAGTGAGTCGTGATAAAAAATAAGCGCGGATGTGCTGCTAACACAGTGAAGCCGTGCCAGAGGGGCGCCTCACAGTAGCTGCAGGATTAAAGGAGAAAAGTGCGAGCTTCCTGCACTTTCTCTTCCTGCTCGCTCGATTTTTGGGAAGTACCCTCAAATTGCAGATGGAGGCAGAGGGATCACCTGGAGATGGGAGTGTGTGGTGAGGGCAGCCCTGATCCAGCATGGTGGTGCGAGCTCCAGCTCCCAGCACCAGCTACTACGGTATGATTCCAGGGACACAGGCTCGGACAGGAGTGGCCTTTGTCTCCCAGCCTTCGTCGAGCCGGCAATGCCTACCGGCTACTGCTGATTGGTTAAGAGCTATTAAGGGGCCAATCAGCTGCACGGTGGCTCTGTAGCCAGAAATCACTCGGCTCGGGCCACGGCGGTGGCCATCTTTGGATGGATTTTCCTAGTGGGTCATGATAAAAAATAAGCGTGGATGTGCTGCTAACACAGTGAAGCCGTGCCAGAGGGGCGCCTCAGGGTAGCTGCAGGATTAAAGGAGAAAAGTGCGAGCTTCCTGCACTTTCTCTTCCTGCTCGCTCGATTTTCGGGAAGTACCAGCAAATTGCAGATGGAGGCAGAGGGATCACCTGGAGAAGGGAGGTGGTGGTGAGGGCAGCCCTGCTCCAGCATGGTGGTGCGAGCTCCAGCTCCCAGCACCAGCTACTACGGTATGATTCCAGGGACACAGGCTCGGACAGGCGTGGCCTTTGTCTCCCGGACTTCGTCGAGCCGGCAACGCCTACCGGCTACTGCTGATTGGTTAAGAGCTGTTAAGGGGCCAATCATATGCACGGTGGCTCTGTAGCCAGAAATCACTCGGCTCGGGCCACGGCGGTGGCCATCTTTGGATGGATTTTCCTCATGGGTCGTGATAAAAAATAAGCGTGGATGTGCTGCTAACACAGTGAAGCCGTGCCAGAGGGGCGCCTCACGGTAGCTGCAGGATTAAAGGAGAATAGTGTGAGCTTCCTGCACTTTCTCTTCCTGCTCGCTCGATTTTTGGGAAGTACCCTCAAATTGCAGATGGAGGCAGAGGGATCACCTGGAGATGGGAGGTGGTGGTGAGGGCAGCCCAGCTCCAGCATGGTGGTGCAGGCTCCAGCTCCCAGCACCAGCTACTACGGTATGATTCCAGGGACACAGGCTCGGACAGGAGTGGCCTTTGTCTCCCGGCCTTCGTCGAGCCGGCAACGCCTACCGGCTACTGCTGATTGGTTAAGAGCTGTTAAGGGTCCAATCAGCTGCACGGTGGCTCTGTAGCCGGAAATCACTCGGCTCGGGCCACAGCGGTGGCCATCTTTGGATGGATTTTCCTCGTGGGTCGTGATAAAAAATAAGCGTGTATGTGCTGCTAACACAGTGAAGCCGTGCCAGAGGGGCGCCTCACGGTAGCTGCAGGATTAAAAGAGAATAGTGCGAGCTTCCTGCACTTTCTCTTCCTGCTCGCTCGATTTTCGGGAAGTACCCGCAAATTGCTGATGGAGGCAGAAGGATCGCCTGGAGATGGGAGGGGGTGGTGAGGGCAGCCCTGCTCCAGCATGGTGGTGCGAGCTCCAGCTCCCAGCACCAGCTACTACGGTATGATTCCAGGGACACAGGCTCGGACAGGCGTGGCCATTGTCTCCCGGATTTCGTCGAGCCGGCAACGCCTATCGGCTACTGCTGATTGGTTAAGAGCTGTTAAGGGGCCAATAATATGCACGGTGGCTCTGTAGCCGGAAATCACTCGGCTCGGGCCACGGCGGTGGCCCTCTTTGGATGGATTTTCCTCGTGGGTCGTGATAAAAAATAAGCGTGGATGTGCTGCTAACACAGTGAAGCCGTGCCTGAGGGGCGCCTCACGGTAGCTGCAGGATTAAAAGAGAATAGTGCGAGCTTCCTGCACTTTCTCTTCCTGCTCGCTCGATTTTCGGGAAGTACCCTCAAATTGCAGATGGAGGCAGAGGGATCACCTGGAGATGGGAGGGGGTGGTGAGGGCAGCCCTGCTCCAGCATGGTGGTGCGAGCTCCAGCTCCCAGCACCAGCTACTACGGTATGATTCCAGGGACACAGGCTCGGACAGGAGTGGCCTTTGTCACCCGGCCTTCGTCGAGCCGGCAACGCCTACCGGCTACTGCTGATTGGTTAAGAGCTGTTAAGGGGCCAATCAGCTGCACGGTGGCTCTGTAGCCGGAAATCACTCAGCTCGGGCCACAGCGGTGGCCATCTTTGGATGGATTTTCCTAGTGGGTCGTGATAAAAAATAAGCGCGGATGTGCTGCTAACACAGTGAAGCCGTGCCAGAGGGGCGCCTCACAGTAGCTGCAGGATTAAAGGAGAAAAGTGCGAGCTTCCTGCACTTTCTGTTCCTGCTCGCTCGATTTTCGGGAAGTACCCTCAAATTGCAGATGGAGGCAGAGCGATCACCTGGAGATGGGAGGGGGTGGTGAGGGCAGCCCTGCTCCAGCAGGGTGGTGCGAGCTCCAGCTCCCAGCACCAGCTACTACGGTATGATTCCAGGGACACAGGCTCAGACAAGAGTTGCCTTTGTCTCCTGGCCTTCGTCGAGCTGGCAACGCCTACCGGCTACTGCTGATTGGTTAAGAGCTGTTAAGGGGCCAATCAGCTGCACGGTGGCTCTGTAGCCAGAAATCACTCGGCTCGGGTCACGGCGGTGGCCATCTTTGGATGGACTTTCCTCGTGGGTCGTGATATAAAATAAGCGTGGATGTGCTGCTAACACAGTGAAGCCGTGCCAGAGGGGCGCCTCACGGTAGCTGCAGGATTAAAGGAGAATAGTGCAAGCTTCCTGCACTTTCTCTTCCTGCTCGCTCGATTTTCAGGAGGTACCCGCAAATTGCAGATGGAGGCAGAGGGATCACCTGGAGATGGGAGGTGGTGGTGAGGGCAGCCCTGCTCCAGCATGGTGGTGCGAGCTCCAGCTCCCAGCACCAGCTACTACGGTATGATTCCAGGGACACAGGCTCGGACAGGAGTGGCCTTTGTCTCCCGGGACTTCGTCGAGCCGGCCACGCCTACCGGCTACTGCTGATTGGTTAAGAGCTGTTAAGGGGCCAATCAGCTGCACGGTGGCTCTGTAGCCGGAAATCACTCGGCTCGGGCCACAGCGGTGGCCATCTTTGGATGGATTTTTCTACTGGGTCATGATAAAAAATAAGCGCGGATGTGCTGCTAACACAGTGAAGCCGTGCCAGAGGGGCGCCTCACAGTAGCTGCAGGATTAAAGGAGAAAAGTGCGAGCTTCCTGCACTTTCTCTTCCTGCTCGCTCGATTTTCGGGAAGTACCCTCAAATTGCAGATGGAGGCAGAGCGATCACCTGGAGATGGGAGGGGGTGGTGAGGGCAGCCCTGCTCCAGCAGGGTGGTGCGAGCTCCAGCTCCCAGCACCAGCTACTACGGTATGATTCCAGCGACACAGGCTCGGACAAGAGTGGCCTTTGTCTCCTGGCCTTCGTCGAGCTGGCAACGCCTACCGGCTACTGCTGATTGGTTAAGAGCTGTTAAGGGGCCAATCAGCTGCACGGTGGCTCTGTAGCCAGAAATCACTCGGCTTGGGTCACGGCGGTGGCCATCTTTGGATGGACTTTCCTCGTGGGTCGTGATAAAAAATAAGCGTGGAGGTGCTGCTAACACAGTGAAGCCGTGCCAGAGGGGCGCCTCACGGTAGCTGCAGGATTAAAGGAGAATAGTGCGAGCTTCCTGCACTTTCTCTTCCTGCTCGCTCGATTTTCAGGAAGTACCCGCAAATTGCAGATGGAGGCAGAGGGATCACCTGGAGATGGGAGGTGGTGGTGAGGGCAGCCCTGCTCCAGCATGGTGGTGCGAGCTCCAGCTCCCATCACCAGCTACTACGGTATGATTCCAGGGACACAGGCTCGGACAGGAGTGGCCTTTGTCTCCCGGCCTTCGTCGAGCCGGCAACGCCTACCGGCTACTGCTGATTGGTTAAGAGCTGTTAAGGGTCCAATCAGCTGCACGGTGGCTCTGTAGCCGGAAATCACTCGGCTCGGGCCACAGCGGTGGCCATCTTTGGATGGATTTTCCTCGTGGGTCGTGATAAAAAATAAGCGTGGATGTGCTGCTAACACAGTGAAGCCGTGCCAGAGGGGCGCCTCACGGTAGCTGCAGGATTAAAGGAGAATAGTGCGAGCTTCCTGCACTTTCTCTTCCTGCTCGCTCGATTTTCGGGAAGTACCCGCAAATTGCTGATGGAGGCAGAAGGATCGCCTGGAGATGGGAGGGGGTGGTGAGGGCAGCCCTGCTCCAGCATGGTGGTGCGAGCTCCAGCTCCCAGCACCAGCTACTACGGTATGATTCCAGGTACACAGGCTCGGACAGGAGTGGCCTTTGTCTCCCGGCCTTCGTCGAGCTGGCAACGCCTACCGGCTACTGCTGATTGGTTAAGAGCTGTTAAGTGGCCAATCAGCTGCACGGTGGCTCTGTAGCCGGAAATCACTCGGCTCGGGCCACGGCGGTGGCCCTCTTTGGATGGATTTTCCTCGTGGGTCGTGATAAAAAATAAGCGTGGATGTGCTGCTAACACAGTGAAGCCGTGCCAGAGGGGCGCCTCACGGTAGCTGCAGGATTAAAGGAGAATAGTGCGAGCTTCCTGCACTTTCTCTTCCTGCTCGCTCGATTGTCGGGAAGTACCCGCAAATTGCAGATGGAGGCAGAGGGATCACCTGGAGATGGGAGGTGGTGGTGAGGGCAGCCCTGCTCCAGCATGGTAGTGCGAGCTCCAGCTCCCAGCACCAGCTACTACGGTATGATTCCAGGGTCAAAGGCTCGGACAGGAGTGGCCTTTGTCTCCCGGCCTTTGTCGAGCCGGCAACGCCTACCGGCTACTGCTGATTGGTTAAGAGCTGTTAAGGGGTAAATCAGCTGCACGGTGGCTCTGTAGCCGGAAATCACTCGGCTCGGGCCACAGCGGTGGCCATCTTTGGATGGATTTTCCTCGTGGGTCGTGATAAAAAATAAGCGTGGATGTGCTGCTAACACAGTGAAGCCGTGCCAGAGGGGCGCCTCACGGTAGCTGCAGGATTAAAGGAGAATAGTGTGAGCTTCCTGCACTTTCTCTTCCTGCTCTCTCGATTTTCAGGAAGTACCCGCAAATTGCAGATGGAGGCAGAGGGATCACCTGGAGATGGGAGGTGGTGGTGAGGGCAGCCCTGCTCCAGCATGGTGGTGCGAGCTCCAGCTCCCAGCACCAGCTACTACGGTATGATTCCAGGGACACAGGCTCGGACAGGAGTGGCCTTTGTATCCCGGCCTTCGTCGAGCCGGCAACGCCTATCGGCTACTGCTGATTGGTTAAGAGCTGTTAAGGGGCCAATCAGCTGCACGGTGGCTCTGTAGCCGGAAATCCCTCGGCTCGGGCCACAGCGGTGGCCATCTTTGGATGGATTTTTCTAGTGGGTCATGATAGAAAATAAGCGCGGATGTGCTGCTAACACAGTGAAGCCATGCCAGAGGGGCGCCTCACGGTAGCTGCAGGATTAAAGGAGAAAAGTGCGAGCTTCCTGCACTTTCTCTTCCTGCTCGCTCGATTTTCGGGAAGTACCCTCAAATTGCAGATGGAGGCAGAGGGATCACCTGGAGATGGGAGGTGGTGGTGAGGGCAGCCCTGCTCCAGCATGGTGGTGCGAGCTCCAGCTCCCAGCACCAGCTACTACGGTATGATTCCAGGGACACAGGCTCGGACAGGAGTGGCCTTTGTCTCCCGGCCTTCGTCGAGCCGGCAACGCCTACCGGCTACTGCTGATTGGTTAAGAGCTGCTAAGGGGCCAATCAGCTGCACGGTGGCTCTGTAGCCGGAAATCACTCGACTCGGGCCACAGCGGTGGCCATCTTTGGATGGATTTTCCTAGTGGGTCATGATAAAAAATAAGCGCGGATGTGCTGCTAACACAGTGAAGCCGTGCCAGAGGGGCGCCTCACGGTAGCTGCAGGATTAAAGGAGAATAGTGCGAGCTTCCTGCACTTTCTCTTCCTGCTCGCTCGATTTTCGGGAAGTACCCTCAAATTGCAGATGGAGGCAGAGGGATCACCTGGAGATGGGAGGGGGTGGTGAGGGCAGCCCTGCTCCAGCATGGTGGTGCGAGCTCCAGCTCCCAGCACCAGTTACTAGGGTATGATTCCAGGGAGACAGGCTCGGACAGGAGTGGCCTTTGTCTCCTGGCCTTCGTCGAGCAGGCAACGCCTACCGGCTGCTGCTGATTGGTTAAGAGCTGTTAAGGGGCCAATCAGCTGCACGGTGGCTCTGTAGCCGGAAATCACTCAGCTCGGGCCACAGCGGTGGCCATCTTTGGATGGATTTTCCTAGTGAGTCGTGATAAAAAATAAGCGCGGATGTGCTGCTAACACAGTGAAGCCGTGCCAGAGGGGCGCCTCACAGTAGCTGCAGGATTAAAGGAGAAAAGTGCGAGCTTCCTGCACTTTCTCTTCCTGCTCGCTCGATTTTTGGGAAGTACCCTCAAATTGCAGATGGAGGCAGAGGGATCACCTGGAGATGGGAGTGTGTGGTGAGGGCAGCCCTGATCCAGCATGGTGGTGCGAGCTCCAGCTCCCAGCACCAGCTACTACGGTATGATTCCAGGGACACAGGCTCGGACAGGAGTGGCCTTTGTCTCCCAGCCTTCGTCGAGCCGGCAATGCCTACCGGCTACTGCTGATTGGTTAAGAGCTATTAAGGGGCCAATCAGCTGCACGGTGGCTCTGTAGCCAGAAATCACTCGGCTCGGGCCACGGCGGTGGCCATCTTTGGATGGATTTTCCTAGTGGGTCATGATAAAAAATAAGCGTGGATGTGCTGCTAACACAGTGAAGCCGTGCCAGAGGGGCGCCTCAGGGTAGCTGCAGGATTAAAGGAGAAAAGTGCGAGCTTCCTGCACTTTCTCTTCCTGCTCGCTCGATTTTCGGGAAGTACCAGCAAATTGCAGATGGAGGCAGAGGGATCACCTGGAGAAGGGAGGTGGTGGTGAGGGCAGCCCTGCTCCAGCATGGTGGTGCGAGCTCCAGCTCCCAGCACCAGCTACTACGGTATGATTCCAGGGACACAGGCTCGGACAGGCGTGGCCTTTGTCTCCCGGACTTCGTCGAGCCGGCAACGCCTACCGGCTACTGCTGATTGGTTAAGAGCTGTTAAGGGGCCAATCATATGCACGGTGGCTCTGTAGCCAGAAATCACTCGGCTCGGGCCACGGCGGTGGCCATCTTTGGATGGATTTTCCTCATGGGTCGTGATAAAAAATAAGCGTGGATGTGCTGCTAACACAGTGAAGCCGTGCCAGAGGGGCGCCTCACGGTAGCTGCAGGATTAAAGGAGAATAGTGTGAGCTTCCTGCACTTTCTCTTCCTGCTCGCTCGATTTTTGGGAAGTACCCTCAAATTGCAGATGGAGGCAGAGGGATCACCTGGAGATGGGAGGTGGTGGTGAGGGCAGCCCAGCTCCAGCATGGTGGTGCAGGCTCCAGCTCCCAGCACCAGCTACTACGGTATGATTCCAGGGACACAGGCTCGGACAGGAGTGGCCTTTGTCTCCCGGCCTTCGTCGAGCCGGCAACGCCTACCGGCTACTGCTGATTGGTTAAGAGCTGTTAAGGGTCCAATCAGCTGCACGGTGGCTCTGTAGCCGGAAATCACTCGGCTCGGGCCACAGCGGTGGCCATCTTTGGATGGATTTTCCTCGTGGGTCGTGATAAAAAATAAGCGTGTATGTGCTGCTAACACAGTGAAGCCGTGCCAGAGGGGCGCCTCACGGTAGCTGCAGGATTAAAAGAGAATAGTGCGAGCTTCCTGCACTTTCTCTTCCTGCTCGCTCGATTTTCGGGAAGTACCCGCAAATTGCTGATGGAGGCAGAAGGATCGCCTGGAGATGGGAGGGGGTGGTGAGGGCAGCCCTGCTCCAGCATGGTGGTGCGAGCTCCAGCTCCCAGCACCAGCTACTACGGTATGATTCCAGGGACACAGGCTCGGACAGGCGTGGCCATTGTCTCCCGGATTTCGTCGAGCCGGCAACGCCTACCGGCTACTGCTGATTGGTTAAGAGCTGTTAAGGGGCCAATAATATGCACGGTGGCTCTGTAGCCGGAAATCACTCGGCTCGGGCCACGGCGGTGGCCCTCTTTGGATGGATTTTCCTCGTGGGTCGTGATAAAAAATAAGCGTGGATGTGCTGCTAACACAGTGAAGCCGTGCCTGAGGGGCGCCTCACGGTAGCTGCAGGATTAAAGGAGAATAGTGCGAGCTTCCTGCACTTTCTCTTCCTGCTCGCTCGATTGTCGGGAAGTACCCGCAAATTGCAGATGGAGGCAGAGGGATCACCTGGAGATGGGAGGTGGTGGTGAGGGCAGCCCTGCTCTAGCATGGTGGTGCGAGCTCCAGCTCCCAGCACCAGCTACTACGGTATGATTCCAGGGTCACAGGCTCGGACAGGAGTGGCCTTTGTCTCCCGGCCTTCGTCAAGCCGGCAACGCCTACCGGCTACTGGTGATTGGTTAAGAGCTGTTAAGGGGCCAATCAGCTGCATGGTGGCTCTGTAGCCGGAAATCCCTCGGCTCGGGCCACAGCGGTGGCCATCTTTGGATGGATTTTTCTAGTGGGTCATGATAAAAAATAAGCGCGGATGTGCTGCTAACACAGTGAAGCCATGCCAGAGGGGCGCCTCACGGTAGCTGCAGGATTAAAGGAGAATAGTGCGAGCTTCCTGCACTTTCTCTTCCTGCTCGCTCGATTTTCGGGAAGTACCCTCAAATTGCAGATGGAGGCAGAGGGATCACCTGGAGATGGGAGGGGGTGGTGAGGGCAGCCCTGCTCCAGCATGGTGGTGCGAGCTCCAGCTCCCAGCACCAGTTACTACGGTATGATTCCAGGGAGACAGGCTCGGACAGGAGTGGCCTTTGTCTCCCGGCCTTCGTCGAGCAGGCAACGCCTACCGGCTGCTGCTGATTGGTTAAGAGCTGTTAAGGGGCCAATCAGCTGCACGGTGGCTCTGTAGCCGGAAATCACTCAGCTCGGGCCACAGCGGTGGCCATCTTTGGATGGATTTTCCTAGTGGGTCGTGATAAAAAATAAGCGCGGATGTGCTGCTAACACAGTGAAGCCATGCCAGAGGGGCGCCTCACGGTAGCTGCAGGATTAAAGGAGAAAAGTGCGAGCTTCCTGCACTTTCTCTTCCTGCTCGCTCGATTTTCGGGAAGTACCCTCAAATTGCAGATGGAGGCAGAGGGATCACCTGGAGATGGGAGGGTGTGGTGAGGGCAGCCCTGCTCCAGCATGGTGGTGCGAGCTCCAGCTCCCAGCACCAGCTACTACGGTATGATTCCAGGGACACAGGCTCGGACAGGAGTGGCCTTTGTCTCCCGGCCTTCGTCGAGCCGGCAACGCCTACCGGCTACTGCTGATTGGTTAAGAGCTGCTAAGGGGCCAATCAGCTGCACGGTGGCTCTGTAGCCGGAAATCACTCGACTCGGGCCACAGCGGTGGCCATCTTTGGATGGATTTTCCTAGTGGGTCATGATAAAAAATAAGCGCGGATGTGCTGCTAACACAGTGAAGCCGTGCCAGAGGGGCGCCTCACGGTAGCTGCAGGATTAAAGGAGAATAGTGCGAGCTTCCTGCACTTTCTCTTCCTGCTCGCTCGATTTTCGGGAAGTACCCTCAAATTGCAGATGGAGGCAGAGGGATCACCTGGAGATGGGAGGGGGTGGTGAGGGCAGCCCTGCTCCAGCATGGTGGTGCGAGCTCCAGCTCCCAGCACCAGTTACTACGGTATGATTCCAGGGAGACAGGCTCGGACAGGAGTGGCCTTTGTCTC
This sequence comes from Ambystoma mexicanum, assembly GCF_040938575.1. Taxonomy (NCBI): domain Eukaryota; kingdom Metazoa; phylum Chordata; class Amphibia; order Caudata; family Ambystomatidae; genus Ambystoma; species Ambystoma mexicanum. The sequence goes on from NC_090935.1 coordinate 364,550,952, forward strand.
CCGGCCTTCGTCGAGCAGGCAACGCCTACCGGCTGCTGCTGATTGGTTAAGAGCTGTTAAGGGGCCAATCAGCTGCACGGTGGCTCTGTAGCCGGAAATCACTCAGCTCGGGCCACAGCGGTGGCCATCTTTGGATGGATTTTCCTAGTGAGTCGTGATAAAAAATAAGCGCGGATGTGCTGCTAACACAGTGAAGCCGTGCCAGAGGGGGGCCTCACAGTAGCTGCAGGATTAAAGGAGAAAAGTGCGAGCTTCCTGCACTTTCTCTTCCTGCTCGCTCGATTTTTGGGAAGTACCCTCAAATTGCAGATGGAGGCAGAGGGATCACCTGGAGATGGGAGTGTGTGGTGAGGGCAGCCCTGCTCCAGCATGGTGGTGCGAGCTCCATCTCCCAGCACCAGCTACTACGGTATGATTCCAGGGACACAGGCTCGGACAGGAGTGGCCTTTGTCTCCCAGCCTTCGTCGAGCCGGCAATGCCTACCGGCTACTGCTGATTGGTTAAGAGCTATTAAGGGGCCAATCAGCTGCACGGTGGCTCTGTAGCCAGAAATCACTCGGCTCGGGCCACGGCGGTGGCCATCTTTGGATGGATTTTCCTAGTGGGTCATGATAAAAAATAAGCGTGGAAGTGCTGCTAACACAGTGAAGCCGTGCCAGAGGGGCGCCTCAGGGTAGCTGCAGGATTAAAGGAGAAAAGTGCGAGCTTCCTGCACTTTCTCTTCCTGCTCGCTCGATTTTCGGGAAGTACCAGCAAATTGCAGATGGAGGCAGAGGGATCACCTGGAGAAGGGAGGTGGTGGTGAGGGCAGCCCTGCTCCAGCATGGTGGTGCGAGCTCCAGCTCCCAGCACCAGCTACTACGGTATGATTCCAGGGACACAGGCTCGGACAGGCGTGGCCTTTGTCTCCCGGACTTCGTCGAGCCGGCAACGCCTACCGGCTACTGCTGATTGGTTAAGAGCTGTTAAGGGGCCAATCATATGCACGGTGGCTCTGTAGCCAGAAATCACTCGGCTCGGGCCACGGCGGTGGCCATCTTTGGATGGATTTTCCTCATGGGTCGTGATAAAAAATAAGCGTGGATGTGCTGCTAACACAGTGAAGCCGTGCCAGAGGGGCGCCTCACGGTAGCTGCAGGATTAAAGGAGAATAGTGTGAGCTTCCTGCACTTTCTCTTCCTGCTCGCTCGATTTTTGGGAAGTACCCGCAAATTGCAGATGGAGGCAGAGGGATCACCTGGAGATGGGAGGTGGTGGTGAGGGCAGCCCAGCTCCAGCATGGTGGTGCAGGCTCCAGCTCCCAGCACCAGCTACTACGGTATGATTCCAGGGACACAGGCTCGGACAGGAGTGGCCTTTGTCTCCCGGCCTTCGTCGAGCCGGCAACGCCTACCGGCTACTGCTGATTGGTTAAGAGCTGTTAAGGGGCCAATCAGCTGCACGGTGGCTCTGTAGCCGGAAATCACTCGGCTCGGGCCACAGCGGTGGCCATCTTTGGATGGATTTTCCTAGTGGGTCATGATAAAAAATAAGCGCGGATGTGCTGCTAACACAGTGAAGCCGTGCCAGAGGGGCGCCTCACGGTAGCTGCAGGATTAAAGGAGAATAGTGCGAGCTTCCTGTACTTTCTCTTCCTGCTCGCTCGATTTTCGGGAAGTACCCTCAAATTGCAGATGGAGGCAGAGGGATCACCTGGAGATGGGACGGGGTGGTGAGGGCAGCCCTGCTCCAGCATGGTGGTGCGAGCTCCAGCTCCCAGCACCAGCTACTACGGTATGATTCCAGGGACACAGGCTCGGACAGGAGTGGCCTTTGTCTCCCGGCCTTCGTCGAGCCGGCAACGCCTACCGGCTACTGCTGATAGGTTAACAGCTGTTAAGGGGCCAATCAGCTGCACGGTGGCTCTGTAGCCGGAAATGACTCAGCTCGGGCCACAGCGGTGGCCATCTTTGGATGGATTTTCCTAGTGGGTCGTGATAAAAAATAAGCGCGGATGTGCTGCTAACACAGTGAAGCCGTGCCAGAGGGGCGCCTCACAGTAGCTGCAGGATTAAAGGAGAAAAGTGCGAGCTTCCTGCACTTTCTCTTCCTGCTCGCTCGATTTTCGGGAAGTACCCTCAAATTGCAAATGGAGGCAGAGCGATCACCTGGAGATGGGACGGGGTGGTGAGGGCAGCCCTGCTCCAGCAGGGTGGTGCGAGCTCCAGCTCCCAGCACCAGCTACTACGGTATGATTCCAGGGACACAGGCTCGGACAAGAGTGGCCTTTGTCTCCTGGCCTTCGTCGAGCTGGCAACGCCTACCGGCTACTGCTGATTGGTTAAGAGCTGTTAAGGGGCCAATCAGCTGCACGGTGGCTCTGTAGCCAGAAATCACTCGGCTCGGGTCACGGCGGTGGCCATCTTTGGATGGACTTTCCTCGTGGGTCGTGATAAAAAATAAGCGTGGATGTGCTGCTAACACAGTGAAGCCGTGCCAGAGGGGCGCCTCACGGTAGCTGCAGGATTAAAGGAGAATAGTGCGAGCTTCCTGCACTTTCTCTTCCTGCTCGCTCGATTTTCAGGAAGTACCCGCAAATTGCAGATGGAGGCAGAGGGATCACCTGGAGATGGGAGGTGGTGGTGAGGGCAGCCCTGCTCCAGCATGGTGGTGCGAGCTCCAGCTCCCATCACCAGCTACTACGGTATGATTCCAGGGACACAGGCTCGGACAGGAGTGGCCTTTGTCTCCCGGCCTTCGTCGAGCCGGCAACGCCTACCGGCTACTGCTGATTGGTTAAGAGCTGTTAAGGGGCCAATCAGCTGCACGGTGGCTCTTAGCCTGAAATCACTCGGCTCGGGCCACAGCGTTGGCCATCTTTGGATGGATTTTTCTAGTGGGTCATGATAAAAAATAAGCGCGGATGTGCTGCTAAGTGAAGCCGTGCCAGAGGGGCGCCTCACGGTAGCTGCATGATTAAAGGAGAATAGTGTGAGCTTCCTGCACTTTCTCTTCCTGCTCGCTCGATTTTCGGGAAGTACCCTCAAATTGCAGATGGAGGCAGAGGGATCACCTGGAGATGGGACGGGGTGGTGAGGGCAGCCCTGCTCCAGCATGGTGGTGCGAGCTCCAGCTCCCAGCACCAGCTACTACGGTATGAATCCAGGGACACAGGCTCGGACAGGAGTGGCCTTTGTCTCCCGGCCTTCGTCGAGTCGGCAACGCCTACCGGCTACTGCTGATTGGTTAAGAGCTGTTAAGGGGCCAATCAGCTGCACGGTGGCTCTGTAGCCGGAAATCACTCGGCTCGGGCCACAGCGGTGGCCATCTTTGGATGGATTTTCCTAGTGGGTCATGATAAAAAATAAGCGCGGATGTGCTGCTAACACAGTGAATCCGTGCCAGAGGGGCGCCTCACGGTAGCTGCAGGATTAAAGGAGAATAGTGTGAGCTTCCTGCACTTTCTCTTCCTGCTCGCTCGATTTTCGGGAAGTACCCTCAAATTGCAGATGGAGGAAGAGGGATCACCTGGAGATGGGAGGGGGTGGTGAGGGCAGCCCTGCTCCAGCATGGTGGTGCGAGCTCCAGCTCCCAGCACCAGCTACTACGGTATGATTCCAGGGACACAGGCTCGGACAGGAGTGGCCTTTGTCTCCCGGCCTTCGTCGAGCCGGCAACGCCTACCGGCTACTGCTGATTGGTTAAGAGCTGTTAAGGGGCCAATCAGCTGCACGGTGGCTCTGTAGCCAGAAATCACTCAGCTCGGGCCACAGCGGTGGCCATCTTTGGATGGATTTTCCTAGTGGGTCGTGATAAAAAATAAGCGCGGATGTGCTGCTAACACAGTGAAGCCGTGCCAGAGGGGCGCCTCACAGTAGCTGCAGGATTAAAGGAGAAAAGTGCGAGCTTCCTGCACTTTCTCTTCCTGCTCGCTCGATTTTCGGGAAGTACCCTCAAATTGCAGATGGAGGCAGAGGGATCACCTGGAGATGGGAGGGGGTGGTGAGGGCAGCCCTGCTCCAGCATGGTGGTGCGAGCTCCAGCTCCCAGCACCAGCTACTACGGTATGATTCCAGGGACACAGGCTCGGACAGGAGTGGCCTTTGTCTCCCGGTCTTCGTCGAGCCGGCAACGCCTACCGGCTACTGCTGATTGGTTAAGAGCTGTTAAGGGGCCAATCAGCTGCACGGTGGCTCTGTAGCCGGAAATTACTCGGCTCGGGCCACGGCGGTGGCCATCTTTGGATGGATTTTCCTTGTGGGTCGTGATAAAATATAAGCGCGGATGAGCTGCTAACACAGTGAAGCCGTGCCAGAGGGACGCCTCACGGTAGCTGCAGGATTAAAGGAGAATAGTGCGAGCTTCCTGCACTTTCTCTTCCTGCTCGCTCGATTTTCGGGAAGTACCCGCAAATTGCAGATGGAGGCAGAGGGATCACCTGGAGATGGGAGGTGGTGGTGAGGGCAGCCCTGCTCCAGCATGGTGGTGCGAGCTCCAGCTCCCAGCACCAGCTACTACGGTATGATTCCAGGGACACAGGCTCGGACAGGAGTGGCCTTTGTCTCCCGGCCTTCATCGAGCCGGCAACGCCTTCCGGCTACTGCTGATTGGTTAAGAGCTGTTAAGGGGCCAATCAGCTGCACGGTGGCTCTGTAGCCGGAAATCACTCGGCTCGGGCCACGGCGGTGGCCATCTTTGGATGGATTTTCCTTGTGGGTCGTGATAAAATATAAGCGCGGATGAGCTGCTAACACAGTGAAGCCGTGCCAGAGGGACGCCTCACGGTAGCTGCAGGATTAAAGGAGAATAGTGCGAGCTTCCTGCACTTTCTCTTCCTGCTCGCTCGATTTTCGGGAAGTACCCTCAAATTGCAGATGGAGGCAGAGGGATCACCTGGAGATGGGAGGGGGTGGTGAGGGCAGCCCTGCTCCAGCATGGTGGTGCGAGCTCCAGCTCCCAGCACCAGCTACTACGGTATGATTCCAGGGACACAGGCTCGGACAGGAGTGGCCTTTGTCACCCGGCCTTCGTCGAGCCGGCAACGCCTACCGGCTACTGCTGATTGGTTAAGAGCTGTTAAGGGGCCAATCAGCTGCACGGTGGCTCTGTAGCCGGAAATCACTCAGCTCGGGCCACAGCGGTGGCCATCTTTGGATGGATTTTCCTAGTGGGTCGTGATAAAAAATAAGCGCGGATGTGCTGCTAACACAGTGAAGCCGTGCCAGAGGGGCGCCTCACAGTAGCTGCAGGATTAAAGGAGAAAAGTGCGAGCTTCCTGCACTTTCTCTTCCTGCTCGCTCGATTTTCGGGAAGTACCCTCAAATTGCAGATGGAGGCAGAGCGATCACCTGGAGATGGGAGGGGGTGGTGAGGGCAGCCCTGCTCCAGCAGGGTGGTGCGAGCTCCAGCTCCCAGCACCAGCTACTACGGTATGATTCCAGGGACACAGGCTCAGACAAGAGTTGCCTTTGTCTCCTGGCCTTCGTCGAGCTGGCAACGCCTACCGGCTACTGCTGATTGGTTAAGAGCTGTTAAGGGGCCAATCAGCTGCACGGTGGCTCTGTAGCCAGAAATCACTCGGCTCGGGTCACGGCGGTGGCCATCTTTGGATGGACTTTCCTCGTGGGTCGTGATATAAAATAAGCGTGGATGTGCTGCTAACACAGTGAAGCCGTGCCAGAGGGGCGCCTCACGGTAGCTGCAGGATTAAAGGAGAATAGTGCAAGCTTCCTGCACTTTCTCTTCCTGCTCGCTCGATTTTCAGGAGGTACCCGCAAATTGCAGATGAAGGCAGAGGGATCACCTGGAGATGGGAGGTGGTGGTGAGGGCAGCCCTGCTCCAGCATGGTGGTGCGAGCTCCAGCTCCCAGCACCAGCTACTACGGTATGATTCCAGGGACACAGGCTCGGACAGGAGTGGCCTTTGTCTCCCGGGACTTCGTCGAGCCGGCCACGCCTACCGGCTACTGCTGATTGGTTAAGAGCTGTTAAGGGGCCAATCAGCTGCACGGTGGCTCTGTAGCCGGAAATCACTCGGCTCGGGCCACAGCGGTGGCCATCTTTGGATGGATTTTTCTACTGGGTCATGATAAAAAATAAGCGCGGATGTGCTGCTAACACAGTGAAGCCGTGCCAGAGGGGCGCATCACGGTAGCTGCAGGATTAAAGGAGAATAGTGCCAGCTTCCTGCACTTTCTCTTCCTGCTCGCTCGATTTTCGGGAAGTACCCTCAAATTGCAGATGGAGGCAGAGGGATCACCTGGAGATGGGAGGTGGTGGTGAGGGCAGCCCTGCTCCAGCATGGTGGTGCGAGCTCCAGCTCCCAGCACCAGCTACTACGGTATGATTCCAGGGACACAGGCTCGGACAGGAGTGGCCTTTGTCTCCCGGCCTTCGTCGAGTCGGCAACGCCTACCGGCTACTGCTGATTGGTTAAGAGCTGTTAAGGGGCCAATCAGCTGCACGGTGGCTCTGTAGCCGGAAATCACTCGGCTCGGGCCACAGCGGTGGCCATCTTTGGATGGATTTTCCTAGTGGGTCATGATAAAAAATAAGCGCGGATGTGCTGCTAACACAGTGAATCCGTGCCAGAGGGGCGCCTCACGGTAGCTGCAGGATTAAAGGAGAATAGTGCGAGCTTCCTGCACTTTCTCTTCCTGCTCGCTCGATTTTCGGGAAGTACCCTCAAATTGCAGATGGAGGCAGAGGGATCACCTGGAGATGGGAGGGGGTGGTGAGGGCAGCCCTGCTCCAGCATGGTGGTGCGAGCTCCAGCTCCCAGCACCAGTTACTAGGGTATGATTCCAGGGAGACAGGCTCGGACAGGAGTGGCCTTTGTCTCCTGGCCTTCGTCGAGCAGGCAACGCCTACCGGCTGCTGCTGATTGGTTAAGAGCTGTTAAGGGGCCAATCAGCTGCACGGTGGCTCTGTAGCCGGAAATCACTCAGCTCGGGCCACAGCGGTGGCCATCTTTGGATGGATTTTCCTAGTGAGTCGTGATAAAAAATAAGCGCGGATGTGCTGCTAACACAGTGAAGCCGTGCCAGAGGGGCGCCTCACAGTAGCTGCAGGATTAAAGGAGAAAAGTGCGAGCTTCCTGCACTTTCTCTTCCTGCTCGCTCGATTTTTGGGAAGTACCCTCAAATTGCAGATGGAGGCAGAGGGATCACCTGGAGATGGGAGTGTGTGGTGAGGGCAGCCCTGATCCAGCATGGTGGTGCGAGCTCCAGCTCCCAGCACCAGCTACTACGGTATGATTCCAGGGACACAGGCTCGGACAGGAGTGGCCTTTGTCTCCCAGCCTTCGTCGAGCCGGCAATGCCTACCGGCTACTGCTGATTGGTTAAGAGCTATTAAGGGGCCAATCAGCTGCACGGTGGCTCTGTAGCCAGAAATCACTCGGCTCGGGCCACGGCGGTGGCCATCTTTGGATGGATTTTCCTAGTGGGTCATGATAAAAAATAAGCGTGGATGTGCTGCTAACACAGTGAAGCCGTGCCAGAGGGGCGCCTCAGGGTAGCTGCAGGATTAAAGGAGAAAAGTGCGAGCTTCCTGCACTTTCTCTTCCTGCTCGCTCGATTTTCGGGAAGTACCAGCAAATTGCAGATGGAGGCAGAGGGATCACCTGGAGAAGGGAGGTGGTGGTGAGGGCAGCCCTGCTCCAGCATGGTGGTGCGAGCTCCAGCTCCCAGCACCAGCTACTACGGTATGATTCCAGGGACACAGGCTCGGACAGGCGTGGCCTTTGTCTCCCGGACTTCGTCGAGCCGGCAACGCCTACCGGCTACTGCTGATTGGTTAAGAGCTGTTAAGGGGCCAATCATATGCACGGTGGCTCTGTAGCCAGAAATCACTCGGCTCGGGCCACGGCGGTGGCCATCTTTGGATGGATTTTCCTCATGGGTCGTGATAAAAAATAAGCGTGGATGTGCTGCTAACACAGTGAAGCCGTGCCAGAGGGGCGCCTCACGGTAGCTGCAGGATTAAAGGAGAATAGTGTGAGCTTCCTGCACTTTCTCTTCCTGCTCGCTCGATTTTTGGGAAGTACCCTCAAATTGCAGATGGAGGCAGAGGGATCACCTGGAGATGGGAGGTGGTGGTGAGGGCAGCCCAGCTCCAGCATGGTGGTGCAGGCTCCAGCTCCCAGCACCAGCTACTACGGTATGATTCCAGGGACACAGGCTCGGACAGGAGTGGCCTTTGTCTCCCGGCCTTCGTCGAGCCGGCAACGCCTACCGGCTACTGCTGATTGGTTAAGAGCTGTTAAGGGTCCAATCAGCTGCACGGTGGCTCTGTAGCCGGAAATCACTCGGCTCGGGCCACAGCGGTGGCCATCTTTGGATGGATTTTCCTCGTGGGTCGTGATAAAAAATAAGCGTGTATGTGCTGCTAACACAGTGAAGCCGTGCCAGAGGGGCGCCTCACGGTAGCTGCAGGATTAAAAGAGAATAGTGCGAGCTTCCTGCACTTTCTCTTCCTGCTCGCTCGATTTTCGGGAAGTACCCGCAAATTGCTGATGGAGGCAGAAGGATCGCCTGGAGATGGGAGGGGGTGGTGAGGGCAGCCCTGCTCCAGCATGGTGGTGCGAGCTCCAGCTCCCAGCACCAGCTACTACGGTATGATTCCAGGGACACAGGCTCGGACAGGCGTGGCCATTGTCTCCCGGATTTCGTCGAGCCGGCAACGCCTACCGGCTACTGCTGATTGGTTAAGAGCTGTTAAGGGGCCAATAATATGCACGGTGGCTCTGTAGCCGGAAATCACTCGGCTCGGGCCACGGCGGTGGCCCTCTTTGGATGGATTTTCCTCGTGGGTCGTGATAAAAAATAAGCGTGGATGTGCTGCTAACACAGTGAAGCCGTGCCTGAGGGGCGCCTCACGGTAGCTGCAGGATTAAAAGAGAATAGTGCGAGCTTCCTGCACTTTCTCTTCCTGCTCGCTCGATTTTCGGGAAGTACCCTCAAATTGCAGATGGAGGCAGAGGGATCACCTGGAGATGGGAGGGGGTGGTGAGGGCAGCCCTGCTCCAGCATGGTGGTGCGAGCTCCAGCTCCCAGCACCAGCTACTACGGTATGATTCCAGGGACACAGGCTCGGACAGGAGTGGCCTTTGTCACCCGGCCTTCGTCGAGCCGGCAACGCCTACCGGCTACTGCTGATTGGTTAAGAGCTGTTAAGGGGCCAATCAGCTGCACGGTGGCTCTGTAGCCGGAAATCACTCAGCTCGGGCCACAGCGGTGGCCATCTTTGGATGGATTTTCCTAGTGGGTCGTGATAAAAAATAAGCGCGGATGTGCTGCTAACACAGTGAAGCCGTGCCAGAGGGGCGCCTCACAGTAGCTGCAGGATTAAAGGAGAAAAGTGCGAGCTTCCTGCACTTTCTCTTCCTGCTCGCTCGATTTTCGGGAAGTACCCTCAAATTGCAGATGGAGGCAGAGCGATCACCTGGAGATGGGAGGGGGTGGTGAGGGCAGCCCTGCTCCAGCAGGGTGGTGCGAGCTCCAGCTCCCAGCACCAGCTACTACGGTATGATTCCAGGGACACAGGCTCAGACAAGAGTTGCCTTTGTCTCCTGGCCTTCGTCGAGCTGGCAACGCCTACCGGCTACTGCTGATTGGTTAAGAGCTGTTAAGGGGCCAATCAGCTGCACGGTGGCTCTGTAGCCAGAAATCACTCGGCTCGGGTCACGGCGGTGGCCATCTTTGGATGGACTTTCCTCGTGGGTCGTGATATAAAATAAGCGTGGATGTGCTGCTAACACAGTGAAGCCGTGCCAGAGGGGCGCCTCACGGTAGCTGCAGGATTAAAGGAGAATAGTGCAAGCTTCCTGCACTTTCTCTTCCTGCTCGCTCGATTTTCAGGAGGTACCCGCAAATTGCAGATGGAGGCAGAGGGATCACCTGGAGATGGGAGGTGGTGGTGAGGGCAGCCCTGCTCCAGCATGGTGGTGCGAGCTCCAGCTCCCAGCACCAGCTACTACGGTATGATTCCAGGGACACAGGCTCGGACAGGAGTGGCCTTTGTCTCCCGGGACTTCGTCGAGCCGGCCACGCCTACCGGCTACTGCTGATTGGTTAAGAGCTGTTAAGGGGCCAATCAGCTGCACGGTGGCTCTGTAGCCGGAAATCACTCGGCTCGGGCCACAGCGGTGGCCATCTTTGGATGGATTTTTCTACTGGGTCATGATAAAAAATAAGCGCGGATGTGCTGCTAACACAGTGAAGCCGTGCCAGAGGGGCGCCTCACAGTAGCTGCAGGATTAAAGGAGAAAAGTGCGAGCTTCCTGCACTTTCTCTTCCTGCTCGCTCGATTTTCGGGAAGTACCCTCAAATTGCAGATGGAGGCAGAGCGATCACCTGGAGATGGGAGGGGGTGGTGAGGGCAGCCCTGCTCCAGCAGGGTGGTGCGAGCTCCAGCTCCCAGCACCAGCTACTACGGTATGATTCCAGCGACACAGGCTCGGACAAGAGTGGCCTTTGTCTCCTGGCCTTCGTCGAGCTGGCAACGCCTACCGGCTACTGCTGATTGGTTAAGAGCTGTTAAGGGGCCAATCAGCTGCACGGTGGCTCTGTAGCCAGAAATCACTCGGCTTGGGTCACGGCGGTGGCCATCTTTGGATGGACTTTCCTCGTGGGTCGTGATAAAAAATAAGCGTGGAGGTGCTGCTAACACAGTGAAGCCGTGCCAGAGGGGCGCCTCACGGTAGCTGCAGGATTAAAGGAGAATAGTGCGAGCTTCCTGCACTTTCTCTTCCTGCTCGCTCGATTTTCAGGAAGTACCCGCAAATTGCAGATGGAGGCAGAGGGATCACCTGGAGATGGGAGGTGGTGGTGAGGGCAGCCCTGCTCCAGCATGGTGGTGCGAGCTCCAGCTCCCATCACCAGCTACTACGGTATGATTCCAGGGACACAGGCTCGGACAGGAGTGGCCTTTGTCTCCCGGCCTTCGTCGAGCCGGCAACGCCTACCGGCTACTGCTGATTGGTTAAGAGCTGTTAAGGGTCCAATCAGCTGCACGGTGGCTCTGTAGCCGGAAATCACTCGGCTCGGGCCACAGCGGTGGCCATCTTTGGATGGATTTTCCTCGTGGGTCGTGATAAAAAATAAGCGTGGATGTGCTGCTAACACAGTGAAGCCGTGCCAGAGGGGCGCCTCACGGTAGCTGCAGGATTAAAGGAGAATAGTGCGAGCTTCCTGCACTTTCTCTTCCTGCTCGCTCGATTTTCGGGAAGTACCCGCAAATTGCTGATGGAGGCAGAAGGATCGCCTGGAGATGGGAGGGGGTGGTGAGGGCAGCCCTGCTCCAGCATGGTGGTGCGAGCTCCAGCTCCCAGCACCAGCTACTACGGTATGATTCCAGGTACACAGGCTCGGACAGGAGTGGCCTTTGTCTCCCGGCCTTCGTCGAGCTGGCAACGCCTACCGGCTACTGCTGATTGGTTAAGAGCTGTTAAGTGGCCAATCAGCTGCACGGTGGCTCTGTAGCCGGAAATCACTCGGCTCGGGCCACGGCGGTGGCCCTCTTTGGATGGATTTTCCTCGTGGGTCGTGATAAAAAATAAGCGTGGATGTGCTGCTAACACAGTGAAGCCGTGCCAGAGGGGCGCCTCACGGTAGCTGCAGGATTAAAGGAGAATAGTGCGAGCTTCCTGCACTTTCTCTTCCTGCTCGCTCGATTGTCGGGAAGTACCCGCAAATTGCAGATGGAGGCAGAGGGATCACCTGGAGATGGGAGGTGGTGGTGAGGGCAGCCCTGCTCCAGCATGGTAGTGCGAGCTCCAGCTCCCAGCACCAGCTACTACGGTATGATTCCAGGGTCAAAGGCTCGGACAGGAGTGGCCTTTGTCTCCCGGCCTTTGTCGAGCCGGCAACGCCTACCGGCTACTGCTGATTGGTTAAGAGCTGTTAAGGGGTAAATCAGCTGCACGGTGGCTCTGTAGCCGGAAATCACTCGGCTCGGGCCACAGCGGTGGCCATCTTTGGATGGATTTTCCTCGTGGGTCGTGATAAAAAATAAGCGTGGATGTGCTGCTAACACAGTGAAGCCGTGCCAGAGGGGCGCCTCACGGTAGCTGCAGGATTAAAGGAGAATAGTGTGAGCTTCCTGCACTTTCTCTTCCTGCTCTCTCGATTTTCAGGAAGTACCCGCAAATTGCAGATGGAGGCAGAGGGATCACCTGGAGATGGGAGGTGGTGGTGAGGGCAGCCCTGCTCCAGCATGGTGGTGCGAGCTCCAGCTCCCAGCACCAGCTACTACGGTATGATTCCAGGGACACAGGCTCGGACAGGAGTGGCCTTTGTATCCCGGCCTTCGTCGAGCCGGCAACGCCTATCGGCTACTGCTGATTGGTTAAGAGCTGTTAAGGGGCCAATCAGCTGCACGGTGGCTCTGTAGCCGGAAATCCCTCGGCTCGGGCCACAGCGGTGGCCATCTTTGGATGGATTTTTCTAGTGGGTCATGATAGAAAATAAGCGCGGATGTGCTGCTAACACAGTGAAGCCATGCCAGAGGGGCGCCTCACGGTAGCTGCAGGATTAAAGGAGAAAAGTGCGAGCTTCCTGCACTTTCTCTTCCTGCTCGCTCGATTTTCGGGAAGTACCCTCAAATTGCAGATGGAGGCAGAGGGATCACCTGGAGATGGGAGGTGGTGGTGAGGGCAGCCCTGCTCCAGCATGGTGGTGCGAGCTCCAGCTCCCAGCACCAGCTACTACGGTATGATTCCAGGGACACAGGCTCGGACAGGAGTGGCCTTTGTCTCCCGGCCTTCGTCGAGCCGGCAACGCCTACCGGCTACTGCTGATTGGTTAAGAGCTGCTAAGGGGCCAATCAGCTGCACGGTGGCTCTGTAGCCGGAAATCACTCGACTCGGGCCACAGCGGTGGCCATCTTTGGATGGATTTTCCTAGTGGGTCATGATAAAAAATAAGCGCGGATGTGCTGCTAACACAGTGAAGCCGTGCCAGAGGGGCGCCTCACGGTAGCTGCAGGATTAAAGGAGAATAGTGCGAGCTTCCTGCACTTTCTCTTCCTGCTCGCTCGATTTTCGGGAAGTACCCTCAAATTGCAGATGGAGGCAGAGGGATCACCTGGAGATGGGAGGGGGTGGTGAGGGCAGCCCTGCTCCAGCATGGTGGTGCGAGCTCCAGCTCCCAGCACCAGTTACTAGGGTATGATTCCAGGGAGACAGGCTCGGACAGGAGTGGCCTTTGTCTCCTGGCCTTCGTCGAGCAGGCAACGCCTACCGGCTGCTGCTGATTGGTTAAGAGCTGTTAAGGGGCCAATCAGCTGCACGGTGGCTCTGTAGCCGGAAATCACTCAGCTCGGGCCACAGCGGTGGCCATCTTTGGATGGATTTTCCTAGTGAGTCGTGATAAAAAATAAGCGCGGATGTGCTGCTAACACAGTGAAGCCGTGCCAGAGGGGCGCCTCACAGTAGCTGCAGGATTAAAGGAGAAAAGTGCGAGCTTCCTGCACTTTCTCTTCCTGCTCGCTCGATTTTTGGGAAGTACCCTCAAATTGCAGATGGAGGCAGAGGGATCACCTGGAGATGGGAGTGTGTGGTGAGGGCAGCCCTGATCCAGCATGGTGGTGCGAGCTCCAGCTCCCAGCACCAGCTACTACGGTATGATTCCAGGGACACAGGCTCGGACAGGAGTGGCCTTTGTCTCCCAGCCTTCGTCGAGCCGGCAATGCCTACCGGCTACTGCTGATTGGTTAAGAGCTATTAAGGGGCCAATCAGCTGCACGGTGGCTCTGTAGCCAGAAATCACTCGGCTCGGGCCACGGCGGTGGCCATCTTTGGATGGATTTTCCTAGTGGGTCATGATAAAAAATAAGCGTGGATGTGCTGCTAACACAGTGAAGCCGTGCCAGAGGGGCGCCTCAGGGTAGCTGCAGGATTAAAGGAGAAAAGTGCGAGCTTCCTGCACTTTCTCTTCCTGCTCGCTCGATTTTCGGGAAGTACCAGCAAATTGCAGATGGAGGCAGAGGGATCACCTGGAGAAGGGAGGTGGTGGTGAGGGCAGCCCTGCTCCAGCATGGTGGTGCGAGCTCCAGCTCCCAGCACCAGCTACTACGGTATGATTCCAGGGACACAGGCTCGGACAGGCGTGGCCTTTGTCTCCCGGACTTCGTCGAGCCGGCAACGCCTACCGGCTACTGCTGATTGGTTAAGAGCTGTTAAGGGGCCAATCATATGCACGGTGGCTCTGTAGCCAGAAATCACTCGGCTCGGGCCACGGCGGTGGCCATCTTTGGATGGATTTTCCTCATGGGTCGTGATAAAAAATAAGCGTGGATGTGCTGCTAACACAGTGAAGCCGTGCCAGAGGGGCGCCTCACGGTAGCTGCAGGATTAAAGGAGAATAGTGTGAGCTTCCTGCACTTTCTCTTCCTGCTCGCTCGATTTTTGGGAAGTACCCTCAAATTGCAGATGGAGGCAGAGGGATCACCTGGAGATGGGAGGTGGTGGTGAGGGCAGCCCAGCTCCAGCATGGTGGTGCAGGCTCCAGCTCCCAGCACCAGCTACTACGGTATGATTCCAGGGACACAGGCTCGGACAGGAGTGGCCTTTGTCTCCCGGCCTTCGTCGAGCCGGCAACGCCTACCGGCTACTGCTGATTGGTTAAGAGCTGTTAAGGGTCCAATCAGCTGCACGGTGGCTCTGTAGCCGGAAATCACTCGGCTCGGGCCACAGCGGTGGCCATCTTTGGATGGATTTTCCTCGTGGGTCGTGATAAAAAATAAGCGTGTATGTGCTGCTAACACAGTGAAGCCGTGCCAGAGGGGCGCCTCACGGTAGCTGCAGGATTAAAAGAGAATAGTGCGAGCTTCCTGCACTTTCTCTTCCTGCTCGCTCGATTTTCGGGAAGTACCCGCAAATTGCTGATGGAGGCAGAAGGATCGCCTGGAGATGGGAGGGGGTGGTGAGGGCAGCCCTGCTCCAGCATGGTGGTGCGAGCTCCAGCTCCCAGCACCAGCTACTACGGTATGATTCCAGGGACACAGGCTCGGACAGGCGTGGCCATTGTCTCCCGGATTTCGTCGAGCCGGCAACGCCTACCGGCTACTGCTGATTGGTTAAGAGCTGTTAAGGGGCCAATAATATGCACGGTGGCTCTGTAGCCGGAAATCACTCGGCTCGGGCCACGGCGGTGGCCCTCTTTGGATGGATTTTCCTCGTGGGTCGTGATAAAAAATAAGCGTGGATGTGCTGCTAACACAGTGAAGCCGTGCCTGAGGGGCGCCTCACGGTAGCTGCAGGATTAAAGGAGAATAGTGCGAGCTTCCTGCACTTTCTCTTCCTGCTCGCTCGATTGTCGGGAAGTACCCGCAAATTGCAGATGGAGGCAGAGGGATCACCTGGAGATGGGAGGTGGTGGTGAGGGCAGCCCTGCTCTAGCATGGTGGTGCGAGCTCCAGCTCCCAGCACCAGCTACTACGGTATGATTCCAGGGTCACAGGCTCGGACAGGAGTGGCCTTTGTCTCCCGGCCTTCGTCAAGCCGGCAACGCCTACCGGCTACTGGTGATTGGTTAAGAGCTGTTAAGGGGCCAATCAGCTGCATGGTGGCTCTGTAGCCGGAAATCCCTCGGCTCGGGCCACAGCGGTGGCCATCTTTGGATGGATTTTTCTAGTGGGTCATGATAAAAAATAAGCGCGGATGTGCTGCTAACACAGTGAAGCCATGCCAGAGGGGCGCCTCACGGTAGCTGCAGGATTAAAGGAGAATAGTGCGAGCTTCCTGCACTTTCTCTTCCTGCTCGCTCGATTTTCGGGAAGTACCCTCAAATTGCAGATGGAGGCAGAGGGATCACCTGGAGATGGGAGGGGGTGGTGAGGGCAGCCCTGCTCCAGCATGGTGGTGCGAGCTCCAGCTCCCAGCACCAGTTACTACGGTATGATTCCAGGGAGACAGGCTCGGACAGGAGTGGCCTTTGTCTCCCGGCCTTCGTCGAGCAGGCAACGCCTACCGGCTGCTGCTGATTGGTTAAGAGCTGTTAAGGGGCCAATCAGCTGCACGGTGGCTCTGTAGCCGGAAATCACTCAGCTCGGGCCACAGCGGTGGCCATCTTTGGATGGATTTTCCTAGTGGGTCGTGATAAAAAATAAGCGCGGATGTGCTGCTAACACAGTGAAGCCATGCCAGAGGGGCGCCTCACGGTAGCTGCAGGATTAAAGGAGAAAAGTGCGAGCTTCCTGCACTTTCTCTTCCTGCTCGCTCGATTTTCGGGAAGTACCCTCAAATTGCAGATGGAGGCAGAGGGATCACCTGGAGATGGGAGGGTGTGGTGAGGGCAGCCCTGCTCCAGCATGGTGGTGCGAGCTCCAGCTCCCAGCACCAGCTACTACGGTATGATTCCAGGGACACAGGCTCGGACAGGAGTGGCCTTTGTCTCCCGGCCTTCGTCGAGCCGGCAACGCCTACCGGCTACTGCTGATTGGTTAAGAGCTGCTAAGGGGCCAATCAGCTGCACGGTGGCTCTGTAGCCGGAAATCACTCGACTCGGGCCACAGCGGTGGCCATCTTTGGATGGATTTTCCTAGTGGGTCATGATAAAAAATAAGCGCGGATGTGCTGCTAACACAGTGAAGCCGTGCCAGAGGGGCGCCTCACGGTAGCTGCAGGATTAAAGGAGAATAGTGCGAGCTTCCTGCACTTTCTCTTCCTGCTCGCTCGATTTTCGGGAAGTACCCTCAAATTGCAGATGGAGGCAGAGGGATCACCTGGAGATGGGAGGGGGTGGTGAGGGCAGCCCTGCTCCAGCATGGTGGTGCGAGCTCCAGCTCCCAGCACCAGTTACTACGGTATGATTCCAGGGAGACAGGCTCGGACAGGAGTGGCCTTTGTCTCCCGGCCTTCGTCGAGCAGGCAACGCCTACCGGCTGCTGCTGATTGGTTAAGAGCTGTTAAGGGGCCAATCAGCTGCACGGTGGCTCTGTAGCCGGAAATCACTCAGCTCGGGCCACAGCGGTGGCCATCTTTGGATGGATTTTCCTAGTGAGTCGTGATAAAAAATAAGCGCGGATGTGCTGCTAACACAGTGAAGCCGTGCCAGAGGGGGGCCTCACAGTAGCTGCAGGATTAAAGGAGAAAAGTGCGAGCTTCCTGCACTTTCTCTTCCTGCTCGCTCGATTTTTGGGAAGTACCCTCAAATTGCAGATGGAGGCAGAGGGATCACCTGGAGATGGGAGTGTGTGGTGAGGGCAGCCCTGCTCCAGCATGGTGGTGCGAGCTCCATCTCCCAGCACCAGCTACTACGGTATGATTCCAGGGACACAGGCTCGGACAGGAGTGGCCTTTGTCTCCCAGCCTTCGTCGAGCCGGCAATGCCTACCGGCTACTGCTGATTGGTTAAGAGCTATTAAGGGGCCAATCAGCTGCACGGTGGCTCTGTAGCCAGAAATCACTCGGCTCGGGCCACGGCGGTGGCCATCTTTGGATGGATTTTCCTAGTGGGTCATGATAAAAAATAAGCGTGGAAGTGCTGCTAACACAGTGAAGCCGTGCCAGAGGGGCGCCTCAGGGTAGCTGCAGGATTAAAGGAGAAAAGTGCGAGCTTCCTGCACTTTCTCTTCCTGCTCGCTCGATTTTCGGGAAGTACCAGCAAATTGCAGATGGAGGCAGAGGGATCACCTGGAGAAGGGAGGTGGTGGTGAGGGCAGCCCTGCTCCAGCATGGTGGTGCGAGCTCCAGCTCCCAGCACCAGCTACTACGGTATGATTCCAGGGACACAGGCTCGGACAGGCGTGGCCTTTGTCTCCCGGACTTCGTCGAGCCGGCAACGCCTACCGGCTACTGCTGATTGGTTAAGAGCTGTTAAGGGGCCAATCATATGCACGGTGGCTCTGTAGCCAGAAATCACTCGGCTCGGGCCACGGCGGTGGCCATCTTTGGATGGATTTTCCTCATGGGTCGTGATAAAAAATAAGCGTGGATGTGCTGCTAACACAGTGAAGCCGTGCCAGAGGGGCGCCTCACGGTAGCTGCAGGATTAAAGGAGAATAGTGTGAGCTTCCTGCACTTTCTCTTCCTGCTCGCTCGATTTTTGGGAAGTACCCGCAAATTGCAGATGGAGGCAGAGGGATCACCTGGAGATGGGAGGTGGTGGTGAGGGCAGCCCAGCTCCAGCATGGTGGTGCAGGCTCCAGCTCCCAGCACCAGCTACTACGGTATGATTCCAGGGACACAGGCTCGGACAGGAGTGGCCTTTGTCTCCCGGCCTTCGTCGAGCCGGCAACGCCTACCGGCTACTGCTGATTGGTTAAGAGCTGTTAAGGGGCCAATCAGCTGCACGGTGGC
This sequence comes from Ambystoma mexicanum, assembly GCF_040938575.1. Classification (NCBI taxonomy): domain Eukaryota; kingdom Metazoa; phylum Chordata; class Amphibia; order Caudata; family Ambystomatidae; genus Ambystoma; species Ambystoma mexicanum. Next base: position 364,569,233 of record NC_090935.1, read on the forward strand.
TCTGTAGCCGGAAATCACTCGGCTCGGGCCACAGCGGTGGCCATCTTTGGATGGATTTTCCTAGTGGGTCATGATAAAAAATAAGCGCGGATGTGCTGCTAACACAGTGAAGCCGTGCCAGAGGGGCGCCTCACGGTAGCTGCAGGATTAAAGGAGAATAGTGCGAGCTTCCTGTACTTTCTCTTCCTGCTCGCTCGATTTTCGGGAAGTACCCTCAAATTGCAGATGGAGGCAGAGGGATCACCTGGAGATGGGACGGGGTGGTGAGGGCAGCCCTGCTCCAGCATGGTGGTGCGAGCTCCAGCTCCCAGCACCAGCTACTACGGTATGATTCCAGGGACACAGGCTCGGACAGGAGTGGCCTTTGTCTCCCGGCCTTCGTCGAGCCGGCAACGCCTACCGGCTACTGCTGATAGGTTAACAGCTGTTAAGGGGCCAATCAGCTGCACGGTGGCTCTGTAGCCGGAAATGACTCAGCTCGGGCCACAGCGGTGGCCATCTTTGGATGGATTTTCCTAGTGGGTCGTGATAAAAAATAAGCGCGGATGTGCTGCTAACACAGTGAAGCCGTGCCAGAGGGGCGCCTCACAGTAGCTGCAGGATTAAAGGAGAAAAGTGCGAGCTTCCTGCACTTTCTCTTCCTGCTCGCTCGATTTTCGGGAAGTACCCTCAAATTGCAAATGGAGGCAGAGCGATCACCTGGAGATGGGACGGGGTGGTGAGGGCAGCCCTGCTCCAGCAGGGTGGTGCGAGCTCCAGCTCCCAGCACCAGCTACTACGGTATGATTCCAGGGACACAGGCTCGGACAAGAGTGGCCTTTGTCTCCTGGCCTTCGTCGAGCTGGCAACGCCTACCGGCTACTGCTGATTGGTTAAGAGCTGTTAAGGGGCCAATCAGCTGCACGGTGGCTCTGTAGCCAGAAATCACTCGGCTCGGGTCACGGCGGTGGCCATCTTTGGATGGACTTTCCTCGTGGGTCGTGATAAAAAATAAGCGTGGATGTGCTGCTAACACAGTGAAGCCGTGCCAGAGGGGCGCCTCACGGTAGCTGCAGGATTAAAGGAGAATAGTGCGAGCTTCCTGCACTTTCTCTTCCTGCTCGCTCGATTTTCAGGAAGTACCCGCAAATTGCAGATGGAGGCAGAGGGATCACCTGGAGATGGGAGGTGGTGGTGAGGGCAGCCCTGCTCCAGCATGGTGGTGCGAGCTCCAGCTCCCATCACCAGCTACTACGGTATGATTCCAGGGACACAGGCTCGGACAGGAGTGGCCTTTGTCTCCCGGCCTTCGTCGAGCCGGCAACGCCTACCGGCTACTGCTGATTGGTTAAGAGCTGTTAAGGGGCCAATCAGCTGCACGGTGGCTCTTAGCCTGAAATCACTCGGCTCGGGCCACAGCGTTGGCCATCTTTGGATGGATTTTTCTAGTGGGTCATGATAAAAAATAAGCGCGGATGTGCTGCTAACACAGTGAAGCCGTGCCAGAGGGGCGCCTCACGGTAGCTGCATGATTAAAGGAGAATAGTGTGAGCTTCCTGCACTTTCTCTTCCTGCTCGCTCGATTTTCGGGAAGTACCCTCAAATTGCAGATGGAGGCAGAGGGATCACCTGGAGATGGGACGGGGTGGTGAGGGCAGCCCTGCTCCAGCATGGTGGTGCGAGCTCCAGCTCCCAGCACCAGCTACTACGGTATGAATCCAGGGACACAGGCTCGGACAGGAGTGGCCTTTGTCTCCCGGCCTTCGTCGAGTCGGCAACGCCTACCGGCTACTGCTGATTGGTTAAGAGCTGTTAAGGGGCCAATCAGCTGCACGGTGGCTCTGTAGCCGGAAATCACTCGGCTCGGGCCACAGCGGTGGCCATCTTTGGATGGATTTTCCTAGTGGGTCATGATAAAAAATAAGCGCGGATGTGCTGCTAACACAGTGAATCCGTGCCAGAGGGGCGCCTCACGGTAGCTGCAGGATTAAAGGAGAATAGTGTGAGCTTCCTGCACTTTCTCTTCCTGCTCGCTCGATTTTCGGGAAGTACCCTCAAATTGCAGATGGAGGAAGAGGGATCACCTGGAGATGGGAGGGGGTGGTGAGGGCAGCCCTGCTCCAGCATGGTGGTGCGAGCTCCAGCTCCCAGCACCAGCTACTACGGTATGATTCCAGGGACACAGGCTCGGACAGGAGTGGCCTTTGTCTCCCGGCCTTCGTCGAGCCGGCAACGCCTACCGGCTACTGCTGATTGGTTAAGAGCTGTTAAGGGGCCAATCAGCTGCACGGTGGCTCTGTAGCCAGAAATCACTCAGCTCGGGCCACAGCGGTGGCCATCTTTGGATGGATTTTCCTAGTGGGTCGTGATAAAAAATAAGCGCGGATGTGCTGCTAACACAGTGAAGCCGTGCCAGAGGGGCGCCTCACAGTAGCTGCAGGATTAAAGGAGAAAAGTGCGAGCTTCCTGCACTTTCTCTTCCTGCTCGCTCGATTTTCGGGAAGTACCCTCAAATTGCAGATGGAGGCAGAGGGATCACCTGGAGATGGGAGGGGGTGGTGAGGGCAGCCCTGCTCCAGCATGGTGGTGCGAGCTCCAGCTCCCAGCACCAGCTACTACGGTATGATTCCAGGGACACAGGCTCGGACAGGAGTGGCCTTTGTCTCCCGGTCTTCGTCGAGCCGGCAACGCCTACCGGCTACTGCTGATTGGTTAAGAGCTGTTAAGGGGCCAATCAGCTGCACGGTGGCTCTGTAGCCGGAAATTACTCGGCTCGGGCCACGGCGGTGGCCATCTTTGGATGGATTTTCCTTGTGGGTCGTGATAAAATATAAGCGCGGATGAGCTGCTAACACAGTGAAGCCGTGCCAGAGGGACGCCTCACGGTAGCTGCAGGATTAAAGGAGAATAGTGCGAGCTTCCTGCACTTTCTCTTCCTGCTCGCTCGATTTTCGGGAAGTACCCGCAAATTGCAGATGGAGGCAGAGGGATCACCTGGAGATGGGAGGTGGTGGTGAGGGCAGCCCTGCTCCAGCATGGTGGTGCGAGCTCCAGCTCCCAGCACCAGCTACTACGGTATGATTCCAGGGACACAGGCTCGGACAGGAGTGGCCTTTGTCTCCCGGCCTTCATCGAGCCGGCAACGCCTTCCGGCTACTGCTGATTGGTTAAGAGCTGTTAAGGGGCCAATCAGCTGCACGGTGGCTCTGTAGCCGGAAATCACTCGGCTCGGGCCACGGCGGTGGCCATCTTTGGATGGATTTTCCTTGTGGGTCGTGATAAAATATAAGCGCGGATGAGCTGCTAACACAGTGAAGCCGTGCCAGAGGGACGCCTCACGGTAGCTGCAGGATTAAAGGAGAATAGTGCGAGCTTCCTGCACTTTCTCTTCCTGCTCGCTCGATTTTCGGGAAGTACCCTCAAATTGCAGATGGAGGCAGAGGGATCACCTGGAGATGGGAGGGGGTGGTGAGGGCAGCCCTGCTCCAGCATGGTGGTGCGAGCTCCAGCTCCCAGCACCAGCTACTACGGTATGATTCCAGGGACACAGGCTCGGACAGGAGTGGCCTTTGTCACCCGGCCTTCGTCGAGCCGGCAACGCCTACCGGCTACTGCTGATTGGTTAAGAGCTGTTAAGGGGCCAATCAGCTGCACGGTGGCTCTGTAGCCGGAAATCACTCAGCTCGGGCCACAGCGGTGGCCATCTTTGGATGGATTTTCCTAGTGGGTCGTGATAAAAAATAAGCGCGGATGTGCTGCTAACACAGTGAAGCCGTGCCAGAGGGGCGCCTCACAGTAGCTGCAGGATTAAAGGAGAAAAGTGCGAGCTTCCTGCACTTTCTCTTCCTGCTCGCTCGATTTTCGGGAAGTACCCTCAAATTGCAGATGGAGGCAGAGCGATCACCTGGAGATGGGAGGGGGTGGTGAGGGCAGCCCTGCTCCAGCAGGGTGGTGCGAGCTCCAGCTCCCAGCACCAGCTACTACGGTATGATTCCAGGGACACAGGCTCAGACAAGAGTTGCCTTTGTCTCCTGGCCTTCGTCGAGCTGGCAACGCCTACCGGCTACTGCTGATTGGTTAAGAGCTGTTAAGGGGCCAATCAGCTGCACGGTGGCTCTGTAGCCAGAAATCACTCGGCTCGGGTCACGGCGGTGGCCATCTTTGGATGGACTTTCCTCGTGGGTCGTGATATAAAATAAGCGTGGATGTGCTGCTAACACAGTGAAGCCGTGCCAGAGGGGCGCCTCACGGTAGCTGCAGGATTAAAGGAGAATAGTGCAAGCTTCCTGCACTTTCTCTTCCTGCTCGCTCGATTTTCAGGAGGTACCCGCAAATTGCAGATGAAGGCAGAGGGATCACCTGGAGATGGGAGGTGGTGGTGAGGGCAGCCCTGCTCCAGCATGGTGGTGCGAGCTCCAGCTCCCAGCACCAGCTACTACGGTATGATTCCAGGGACACAGGCTCGGACAGGAGTGGCCTTTGTCTCCCGGGACTTCGTCGAGCCGGCCACGCCTACCGGCTACTGCTGATTGGTTAAGAGCTGTTAAGGGGCCAATCAGCTGCACGGTGGCTCTGTAGCCGGAAATCACTCGGCTCGGGCCACAGCGGTGGCCATCTTTGGATGGATTTTTCTACTGGGTCATGATAAAAAATAAGCGCGGATGTGCTGCTAACACAGTGAAGCCGTGCCAGAGGGGCGCATCACGGTAGCTGCAGGATTAAAGGAGAATAGTGCCAGCTTCCTGCACTTTCTCTTCCTGCTCGCTCGATTTTCGGGAAGTACCCTCAAATTGCAGATGGAGGCAGAGGGATCACCTGGAGATGGGAGGTGGTGGTGAGGGCAGCCCTGCTCCAGCATGGTGGTGCGAGCTCCAGCTCCCAGCACCAGCTACTACGGTATGATTCCAGGGACACAGGCTCGGACAGGAGTGGCCTTTGTCTCCCGGCCTTCGTCGAGTCGGCAACGCCTACCGGCTACTGCTGATTGGTTAAGAGCTGTTAAGGGGCCAATCAGCTGCACGGTGGCTCTGTAGCCGGAAATCACTCGGCTCGGGCCACAGCGGTGGCCATCTTTGGATGGATTTTCCTAGTGGGTCATGATAAAAAATAAGCGCGGATGTGCTGCTAACACAGTGAATCCGTGCCAGAGGGGCGCCTCACGGTAGCTGCAGGATTAAAGGAGAATAGTGCGAGCTTCCTGCATTTTCTCTTCCTGCTCGCTCGATTTTCGGGAAGTACCCTCAAATTGCAGATGGAGGCAGAGGGATCACCTGGAGATGGGAGGGGGTGGTGAGGGCAGCCCTGCTCCAGCATGGTGGTGCGAGCTCCAGCTCCCAGCACCAGCTACTACGGTATGATTCCAGGGACACAGGCTCGGACAGGAGTGGCCTTTGTCTCCCGGCCTTCGTCGAGCCGGCAACGCCTACCGGCTACTGCTGATTGGTTAAGAGCTGTTAAGGGGCCAATCAGCTGCACGGTGGCTCTGTAGCCGGAAATCACCCAGCTCGGGCCACAGCGGTAGCCCTCTTTGGATGGATTTTCCTAGTGGGTCGTGATAAAAAATAAGCGCGGATGTGCTGGTAACACAGTGAAGCCGTGCCAGAGGGGCGCCTCACAGTATGTGCAGGATTAAAGGAGAAAAGTGCGAGCTTCCTGCACTTTCTCTTCCTGCTCGCTCGATTTTTCGGGAAGTACCCGCAAATTGCAGATGGAGGCAGAGCGATCACCTGGAGATGGGAGGGGGTGGTGAGGGCAGCCCTGCTCCAGCAGGGTGGTGTGAGCTCCAGCTCCCAGCACCAGCTACTACGGTTTGATTCCAGGGACACAGGCTCGGACAGGAGTGGCCTTTGTCTCCCGGCCTTCGTCGAGCTGGCAACGCCTACCGGCTACTGCTGATTGGTTAAGAGCTGTTAAGGGGCCAATCAGCTGCACGGTGGCTCTGTAGCCGGAAATCACTCGGCTCGGGCCATGGCGGTGGCCGTCTTTGGATGGATTTTCCTCGTGGGTCGTGATCAAAAATAAGCGTTGATGTGCTGCTAACACAGTGAAGCCGTGCCAGAGGGGCGCCTCACGGTAGCTGCAGGATTAAAGGAGAATAGTACGAGCTTCCTGCACTTTCTCTTCCTGCTCGCTCGATTTTCGGGAAGTACCCGCAAATTGCAGATGGAGGCAGAGGGATCACCTGGAGATGGGAGGTGGTGGTGAGGGCAGCCCTGCTCCAGCATGGTGGTGCGAGCTCCAGCTCCCAGCACCAGCTACTACGGTATGATTCCAGGAACACAGGCTCAGACAGGAGTGGCCTTTGTCTCCCGGCCTTCGTCGAGCCAGCAACGCCTACCGGCTACTGCTGATTGGTTAAGAGCTTTTAAGGGGACAATCAGCTGCACGGTGGCTCTGTAGCCGGAAATAACTCGGCTCGGGCCACAGCGGTGGCCATCTTTGGATGGATTTTCCTAGTGGATCATGATAAAAAATAAGCGCGGATGTGCTGCTAACACAGTGAAGCCGTGCCAGAGGGGCGCCTCACGGTAGCTGCAGGATTAAGGGAAAATAGTGCGAGCTTCCTGCACTTTCTCTTCCTGCTCGCTCGATTTTCGGGAAGTACCCTCAAATTGCAGATGGAGGCAGAGGGATCACCTGGAGATGGGAGGGGGTGTTGAGGGCAGCCCTGCTCCAGCATGGTGGTGCGAGCTCCAGCTCCCAGCACCATCTACTACGGTATGATTCCAGGGACACAGGCTCGGACAGGAGTGGCCTTTGTCTCCCGACCTTCGTCGAGCCAGCAATGCCTACCGGCTACTGCTGATTGGTTAAGAGCTGTTAAGGGGCCAATCAGCTGCACGGTGGCTCTGTAGCTGGAAATCACTCAGCTCGGGCCACAGCGGTGGCCATCTTTGGATGGATTTTCCTAGTGGGTCGTGATAAAAAATAAGTGCGGATGTGCTGCTAACACAGTGAAGCCGTGCCAGAGAGGCGCCTCACAGTAGCTGCAGGATTAAAGGAGAAAAGTGCGGGCTTCCTGCACTTTCTCTTCCTGCTCGCTCGAATTTCGGGAAGTACCCTTAAATTGCAGATGGAGGCAGAGGGATCACCTGGAGATGGGAGGTGGTGGTGAGGGCAGCATGGTGGTGCGAGCTCCAGCTCCCAGCACCAGCTACTCTGGTATGAATCCAGGAACACAGGCTCGGACAGGAGCAGCCTTTGTCTCCCGGCCTTCGTCGAGCCGGCAACGCCTACCGGCTACTGCTGATTGGTTAAGAGCTGTTAAGGGGCCAATCAGCTGCATGGTGGCTCTGTAGCCAGAAATCACTCGGCTCGGGCCACGGCGGTGGCCATCTTTGGATGGATTTTCCTCAAGGGTTGTGATAAAAAATAAGCTTCACTAACACAGTGAAGCCGTGCCAGAGGGGCGCCTCACCGTAGCTGCAGGATTAAAGGAGAATAGTGCAAGCTTCCTGCACTTTCTCTTCCTGCTCGCTCGATTTTCGGGAAGTACCCGCAAATTGCAGATGGAGGCAGAGGGATCACCTGGAGATGGGAGGGGGTGGTGAGGGCAGCCCTACTCCAGCATGGTGGTGCGAGCTCCAGCTCCCAGCACCAGCTACTACGGTATGATTCCAGGGACACAGGCTCGGACAGGAGTGGCCTTTGTCTCCCGGCCTTCGTCGAGCCGGCCACGCCTACCGGCTACTGCTGATTGGTTAAGAGCTGTTAAGGGGCCAATCAGCTGCACGGTGGCTCTGTAGCCGGAAATCACTCGGCTCGGGCCACAGCGGTGGCCATCTTTGGATGGATTTTCCTAGTGGGTCATGATAAAAAATAAGTGCGGATGTGCTGCTAACACACTGAAGCTGTGCCAGAGGGGTGCCTCACGGTAGCTGCAGGATTAAAGGAGAATAGTGCGAGCTTCCTCCACTTTCTCTTCCTGCTCGCTCGATTTTCGGGAACTATCCTCAAATTGCAGATGGAGGCAGAGGGATCACCTGGAGATGGGAGGGGGTGGTGAGGGCAGGCCTGCTCCAGCATGGTGGTGTGAGCTCCAGCTCCTAGCACCAGCTACTACGGTATGATTCCAGGGACACAGGCTCGGACAGGAGTGGCCTTTGTCTCCCGGCCTTCGTCGAGCCGGCAACGCCTACCGGCTACTGCTGATTGGTTAAGAGCTGTTAAGGGGCCAATCAGCTGCACGGTGGCTCTGTAGCCGGAAATCACTCAGCTCGGGCCACAGCGGTGGCCATCTTTGGATGGATTTTCCTAGTGGGTTGTGATAAAAAATAAGCGCGGATGTGCTACTAACACAGTGAAGCCGTGCCAGAGGGGCGCCTCACAGTAGCTGTAGGATTAAAGGAGAAAAGTGCGAGCTTCCTGCACTTTCTCTTCCTGCTCGCTCGATTTTCGGGAAGTACCCGCAAATTGCAGATGGAGGCAGAGGGATCACCTGGAGATGGGAGGGGGTGGTGAGGGCAGCCCTACTCCAGCATGGTGGTGCGAGCTCCAGCTCCCAGCACCAGCTACTACGGTATGATTCCAGGGACACAGGCTCGGACAGGAGTGGCCTTTGTCTCCCGACCTTCGTCGAGCCAGCAATGCCTACCGGCTACTGCTGATTGGTTAAGAGCTGTTAAGGGGCCAATCAGCTGCACGGTGGCTCTGTAGTCAGAAATCACTCGGCTCGGGCCACGGCGGTGGCCATCTTTGGATGGATTTTCCTCGTGGGTCGTGATAAAAAATAAGCGTGGATGTGCTGCTAACACAGTGAAGCCATGCCAGAGGGGCGCATCACGGTAGCTGCAGGATTAAAGGAGAATAGTGCCAGCTTCCTGCACTTTCTCTTCCTGCTCGCTCGATTTTCGGGAAGTACCCGCAAATTGCAGATGGAGGCAGAGGGATCACCTGGAGATGGGAGGTGGTGGTGAGGGCAGCCCTGCTCCAGCATGGTGGTGCGAGCTCCAGCTCCCAGCACCAGCTACTACGGTATGATTCCAGGGACACAGGCTCGGACAGGAGTGGCCTTTGTCTCCCGGCCTTTGTCGAGCCGGCAACGCCTACCGGCTACTGTTGATTGGTTAAGAGCTGTTAAGGGGCCAATCAGCTGCACGGTGGCTCTGTAGCCGGAAATCACTTGGCTCGGGCCACAGCGGTGGCCATCTTTGGATGGATTTTCCTAGTGGGTCATGATAAAAAATAAGCGCGGATGTGCTGCTAACACAGTGAAGCCGTGCCAGAGGGGCGCCTCACTGTAGCTGCAGGATTAAAGGAGAATAGTGCGAGCTTCCTGCACTTTCTCTTCCTGCTCGCTCGATTTTCGGGAAGTACCCTCAAATTGCAGATGGAGGCAGAGGGATCACCTGGAGATGGGAGGGGGTGGTGAGGGCAGCCCTGGTCCAGCATGGTGGTGCGAGCTCCAGCTCCCAGCACCAGCTACTACGGTATGATTCCAGGGACACAGGCTCGGACAGGAGTGGCCTTTGTCTCCCGGCCTTCGTTGAGCCGGCAACGCCTACCGGCTACTGCTGATTGGTTAAGAGCTGTTAAGGGGCCAATCAGCTGCACGGTGGCTCTGTAGCCAGAAATCACTCGGCTCGGGCCACGGCGGTGGCCATCTTTGAATGGATTTTCCTCGTGGGTCGTGATAAAAAATAAGCGCGGATGTGCTTCTAACATAGTGAAGCCGTGCCAGAGGGGCGCCTCACGGTAGCTTCAGGATTAAAGGAGAAAAGTGCGGGCTTCCTGCACTTTCTCTTCCTGCTCGCTCGAATTTCGGGAAGTACCCTTAAATTGCAGATGGAGGCAGAGGGATCACCTGGAGATGGGAGGTGGTGGTGAGGGCAGCCCTGCTCCAGCATGGTGGTGCGAGCTCCAGCTCCCAGCACCAGCTACTCTGGTATGATTCCAGGAACACAGGCTCGGACAGGAGTGGCCTTTGTCTCCCGGCCTTCGTCGAGCCGGCAACGCCTACCGGCTACTGCTGATTGGTTAAGAGCTGTTAAGGGGCCAATCAGCTGCATGGTGGCTCTGTAGCCAGAAATCACTCGGCTCGGGCCACGGCGGTGGCCATCTTTGGATGGATTTTCCTCAAGGGTTGTGATAAAAAATAAGCTTCACTAACACAGTGAAGCCGTGCCAGAGGGGCGCCTCACCGTAGCTGCAGGATTAAAGGAGAATAGTGCAAGCTTCCTGCACTTTCTCTTCCTGCTCGCTCGATTTTCGGGAAGTACCCACAAATTGCAGATGGAGGCAGAGGGATCACCTGGAGATGGGAGGGGGTGGTGAGGGCAGCCCTACTCCAGCATGGTGGTGCGAGCTCCAGCTCCCAGCACCAGCTACTACGGTATGATTCCAGGGACACAGGCTCGGACAGGAGTGGCCTTTGTCTCCCGGCCTTCGTCGAGCCGGCCACGCCTACCGGCTACTGCTGATTGGTTAAGAGCTGTTAAGGGGCCAATCAGCTGCACGGTGGCTCTGTAGCCGGAAATCACTCGGCTCGGGCCACAGCGGTGGCCATCTTTGGATGGATTTTCCTAGTGGGTCATGATAAAAAATAAGTGCGGATGTGCTGCTAACACACTGAAGCTGTGCCAGAGGGGCGCCTCACGGTAGCTGCAGGATTAAAGGAGAATAGTGCGAGCTTCCTGCACTTTCTCTTCCTGCTCGCTCGATTTTCGGGAAGTACCCTCAAATTGCAGATGGCGGCAGAGGGATCACCTGGAGATGGGAGGGGGTGGTGAGGGCAGGCCTGCTCCAGCATGGTGGTGTGAGCTCCAGCTCCTAGCACCAGCTACTACGGTATGATTCCAGGGACACAGGCTCGGACAGGAGTGGCCTTTGTCTCCCGACCTTCGTCGAGCCAGCAATGCCTACCGGCTACTGCTGATTGGTTAAGAGCTGTTAAGGGGCCAATCAGCTGCACGGTGGCTCTGTAGTCAGAAATCACTCGGCTCGGGCCACGGCGGTGGCCATCTTTGGATGGATTTTCCTCGTGGGTCGTGATAAAAAATAAGCGTGGATGTGCTGCTAACACAGTGAAGCCATGCCAGAGGGGCGCATCACGGTAGCTGCAGGATTAAAGGAGAATAGTGCCAGCTTCCTGCACTTTCTCTTTCTGCTCGCTCGATTTTCGGGAAGTACCCGCAAATTGCAGATGGAGGCAGAGGGATCACCTGGAGATGGGAGGTGGTGGTGAGGGCAGCCCTGCTCCAGCATGGTGGTGCGAGCTCCAGCTCCCAGCACCAGCTACTACGGTATGATTCCAGGGACACAGGCTCGGACAGGAGTGGCCTTTGTCTCCCGGCCTTTGTCGAGCCGGCAACGCCTACCGGCTACTGTTGATTGGTTAAGAGCTGTTAAGGGGCCAATCAGCTGCACGGTGGCTCTGTAGCCGGAAATCACTTGGCTCGGGCCACAGCGGTGGCCATCTTTGGATGGATTTTCCTAGTGGGTCATGATAAAAAATAAGCGCGGATGTGCTGCTAACACAGTGAAGCCGTGCCAGAGGGGCGCCTCACTGTAGCTGCAGGATTAAAGGAGAATAGTGCGAGCTTCCTGCACTTTCTCTTCCTGCTCGCTCGATTTTCGGGAAGTACCCTCAAATTGCAGATGGAGGCAGAGGGATCACCTGGAGATGGGAGGGGGTGGTGAGGGCAGCCCTGGTCCAGCATGGTGGTGCGAGCTCCAGCTCCCAGCACCAGCTACTACGGTATGATTCCAGGGACACAGGCTCGGACAGGAGTGGCCTTTGTCTCCCGGCCTTCGCTGAGCCGGCAACGCCTACCGGCTACTGCTGATTGGTTAAGAGCTGTTAAGGGGCCAATCAGCTGCACGGTGGCTCTGTAGCCAGAAATCACTCGGCTCGGGCCACGGCGGTGGCCATCTTTGAATGGACTTTCCTCGTGGGTCGTGATAAAAAATAAGCGCGGATGTGCTTCTAACATAGTGAAGCCGTGCCAGAGGGGCGCCTCACGGTAGCTTCAGGATTAAAGGAGAATAGTGCGAGCTTCCTGCACTTTCTCTTCCTGCTCGCTCGATTTTCGAGAAGAACCCGCAAATTGCAGATGGAGGCAGAGGGATCACCTGGAGATGGGAGGGGGTGGTGAGGGCAGGCCTGCTCCAGCATGGTGGTGCGAGCTCCAGCACCAGCTACTACGGTATGATTCCAGGGACACATGCTCGGACAGGAGTGGCCTTTGTCTCCCGGCCTTCGTCGAGCTGGCAACGCCTACCGGCTACTGCTGATTGGTTAAGAGCTGTTAAGTGACCAATCAGCTGCACAGTGACTCTGTAGCCGGAAATCACTCGGCTCGGGCCACGGCAGTGGCCATCTTTGGATGGATTTTCCTCGTGAGTCGTGATAAACAATAAGTGTGGATGTGCTGCTAACACAGTGAAACCGTGCCAGAGGGGCGCCTCACGGTAGCTGCAGGATTAAAGGAGAATTGTGCGAGCTTCCTGCACTTTCTCTTCCTGCTCGCTCGATTTTCGGGAAGTACCCGCAAATTGCAGATGGAGGCAGAGGGATCACCTGGAGATGGGAGGTGGTGGTGAGGGCAGCCCTGCTCCAGCATGGTGTTGCGAGCTCCAGCTCCCAGCACCAGCTACTACGGTATGATTCCAGGGACACAGGCTCGGACAGGAGTGGCCTTTGTCTCCCGGCCTTCGTCGAGCCGGCAACGCCTACCGCTACTGCTGATTGGTTAAGAGCTGTTAAAGGGCCAATCAGCTGCACGGTGGCTCTGTAGCCGGAAATCACTCGGCTCGGGCCACAGCGGTGGCCATCTTTGGATGGATTTTCCTAGTGGGTCATGATAAAAAATAAGCGCGGATGTGCTGCTAACACAGTGAAGCCGTGCCAGAGGGGCGCCTCACAGTAGCTGCAGGATTAAAGGAGAAAAGTGCGAGCTTCCTGCACTTTCTCTTCCTGCTCGCTCGATTTTCGGGAAATACCCGCAAATTGCAGATGGAGGCAGAGGGATCACCTGGAGATGGGAGGGGGTGGTGAGGGCAGCCCTGCTCCAGCATGGTGGTGCGAGCTCCAGCTCCCAGCACCAGCTACTACGGTATGATTCCAGGGACACAGGCTCGGACAGGAGTGGCCTTTGTCTCCCGGCCTTCGTCGAGCCGGCAACGCCTACCGGCTACTGCTGATTGGTTAAGAGCTGTTAAGTGGCCAATCAGCTGCACAGTGGCTCTGTAGCCGGAAATCACTCGGCTCGCGCCACGGCGGTGGCCATCTTTGGATGGATTTTCCTCGTGGGTCGTGATAAAAAATAAGCGCGGATGTCCTGCTAACACAGTGAAGCCGTGCCAGAGGGGCGCCTCACGGTAGCTGCAGGATTAAAGGAGAATAGCCATGCCAGAGGGGCGCCTCACGGTAGCTGCAGGATTAAAGCAGAATAGTGCAAGCTTCCTGCACTTTCTCTTCCTGCTTGCTCGATTTTTGGGAAGTACCCGCAAATTGCAGATGGAGGCAGAGGGATCACCTGGAGATGGGAGGGGGTGGTGAGGGCAGCCGTGCACCAGCATGGTGGTGCGAGCTCCAGCTCCCAGAACCAGCTACTACGGTATGATTCCAGGGACACAGGCTCGGACAGGAGTGGCCTTTGTCTCCCGGCCTTCGTCGAGCCGGCAACGCCTACCGGCTACTGCTGATTGGTTAAGAGCTGTTAAGGGGCCAATCAGCTGCACAGTGGCTCTGTAGCCGGAAATCACTCGGCTCGGGCCACGGCAGTGACCATCTTTGGATCGATTTTCCTTGTGGGTCGTGATAAAAAATAAGCACGGATGTGCTGCTAAAACAGTGAAGCCGTGCCAAAGGGGCGCTTTACGGTAGCTGCAGGATTAAAGGAGAATAGTGCGAGCTTCCTGCACTTTCTCTTCCTCTCGCTCGATTTTCGGGAAGTACCCGCAAATTGCAGATGGAGGCAGAAGGATCACCTGGAGATGGGAGGGGGTGGTGAGGGCAGCCCTGCTCCAGCAGGGTGGTGCGAGCTCCAGCTCCCAGCACCAGCTACTACGGTATGATTCCAGGGACACAGGCTCGGACAGGAGTGGCCTTTGTCTCCTACCGGCTGCTGCTGATTGGTTAAGAGCTGTTAAGTGGCCAATCAGCTGCACGGTGGCTCTGTAGCTGGAAATCACTCGGCTCGGGCCACGGCGGTGGCCATCTTTGGATGGATTTTCCTCCTGGGTCGTGATAAAAAATAAGCGCGGATGTGCTGCTAACATAGTGAAGCCGTGCCAGAGGTGCGCCTCACGGTAGCTGCAGGATTAAAGGAGAATAGTGTGAGCTTCCTGCACTTTCTCTTCCTGCTCGCTCGATTTTCGGGAAGTACCCGCAAATTGCAGATGGAGGCAGAGGGATCACCTGGAGATGGGAGGGGGTGGTGACGGCAGCCGTGCTCCAGCAGGGTGGTGCGAGCTCCAGCTCCAAGCACCAGCTACTACGGTATGATTCCAGGGACACAGGCTCAGACAAGAGTGGCCTTTGTCTCCCGGCCTTCGTCGAGCCGGCAACGCCTATCGGCTACTGCTGATTGGTTAAGAGCTGTTAAGGGGCCAATCAGCTGCACGGTGGCTCTGTAGCCGGAAATCACTCGGCTCGGGCCAAGGTAGTGGCCATCTTTGGATGGATTTTCCTCGTGGGTCGTGATAAAAAATAAGCACGGATGTGCTGCTAACACAGTGAAGCCGTGCCAGAGGGGCGCCTCACGGTAGCTGCAGGATTAAAGGAGAATAGTGTGAGCTTCCTGCACTTTCTCTTCCTCTCGCTCGATTTTCGGGAAGTACCCGCAAATTGCAGATGGAGGCAGACGGATCACCTGGAGATGGGAGGGGTGGTGAGGGCAGCCCTGCTCCAGCAGGGTGGTGCGAGCTCCAGCTCCCAGCACCAGCTATTACATTATGATACATAACATGTAAATAAACATGTATATCGGCAAGTAATACCACAACAGAGCTTTGCCATGACCTGCATATTTGGTTTCCACCTTGTTGCAGCCTACAAAATAATGTATCGGTTTTAAGATTTTGCAAAAATATAAAAATACAACTTTGAACGAATGAAAAACATGTAAAGCTTCGTGCTTCGTGGATTCCCGATTCCTTTGCTTATTCTGCCATCTAGTGGCAAGTACTATATTAAACATTACATAATATTGAAACTAAATCAAAAACATCCTGAAATGATTGTCAAGAATGGCACACACAAGGGAGTCACAGAGCGGAGGTTTATAGTTGCCTCTAACCCACTTCACATCATGCCAGTTTCATTAGAAAATGAGATGCATAAAAAATATTGGGCAATGAAATTCCAAAAGTCACTTTTTGGAGCTTTTTTGGGAATGTTTGTGTTGCATGACACCACGATGATGCCTGCTTCATATATAGTGGTTATGCATTTATTCAGTGGTTGAACTCCCCGATTCTCCAAGAGCAAGCCAGAAAGGAAAGGGGAGATAACTTACACATGGGGCCTCATTACGAGGTTCATGGTAGCCATGGTACTATTAGCACCATGGCTACCCCCTTTCCGCATTCCGGGTCCGGGTTGTCGGAGTAGGGACTTACCGGGTCATTCCAACCTTGGAGGACCCGGTAAGTCCCCATTCTGAAAACCATTCCCCATTCCCATTCGAGCCCCCATAGGGCTCAATGGGAATGGGGAAGGAACTAATAACTTATTAGCTCCATGGTCCTTTAGCGGCTCCCGCTAAGGGCGGCTGGTAAAACCAGCCAGCCTTAGTGGGACCCCGCTAAGGGACCTCAGAATATGGAGGTAAGGGGTTACCGGCACTGGCATCCTTACCTGTGCCGGTAACCCCTTACCTACAACTGAACTCCATAGCCATTCCCAACTGCTGGCGTCCATGAGACTATGAAGTCGGTCCGGTATCAGCTCGAAATGCTGCTCCAATTCTCAAAGCGTGGCTTTTGCTACCTGACCAACGAGTAATCCTGATGGACGCCCAGAATGACGCACATACCGCAACTCGCAGTACTGCAGTCCTTTAGTAGATGCCAGTCCAAACTGTGGCTACCCACGCCCTGTAGAGCGCTCCGCTGCTTGCGTGGTTGGTCCATGCTTTAAACAAAATAATGAACCACTCAAGACCAGGGCTCATGGAGCTATTAGCACCATGGCTGCCTCCAAACCGGGCTCCTTTTCCGGGTTCCTGCTATGGGGACTTTCCGGTTCATTCCGACATAGGAGGACCCGGTAAGTCCTCCTTGCCCGAACCATTCCCCATTCCGATTTGAGCACCCATAGGGCTCAATGGGAATGAGGATGAGGTAACAATGGGCACATTACATGTGTCCGGTTGTTACCTCCCTCTTCCCCTCGCGGGACCCGGAAAAGAAGTCTGGTTTTACCAGACGTCTGGTCCGAGTCCCACAAAAGGAACCTCGTAATACGTGCTCCCGTAATGAAGGGGGCCGGTCCCGTACCAGCCCCCTTCATTCCGGGAGCGCAAGGGTCGTAATGAGGCCCAATGTGTGCAATCCCCCATTTGCTGAACAGTCCACTCCTGGTATTTGAGTAAATGCTGTGGAGTTAACCTCATTACGAGTTTGGAGGTAGCCATGGAGCTATTAGCACCATGGCTGCTTCCAAACCGGGCTCCTTTACCGGTTCCTTCAATGGGGATTTACTGGGTCATTTCGACATAGGAGGACCCGGTAAGTCCTCCTTGCACGAACCATTCCCCATTCCCATTTGAGCCCCCATAGGGCTCAATGGGAATGAGCATTGTGCAGTAGCTGTCCAGCTCATTATCATTTGCATTTGTTTTCTTTAGTGAGACAGACAGCAAACTTTATTGTTAATTATTCTTGGGATGCTGAGCCAAAGTTCTCTTCTGAGAGAGCAGGCAGGAGTGTGTTGGTCGTCAAATATAGTACATATTCTTCTGCTTTGTTCTGCAGATTTTCATCATGTCTAGACTTTGGATGATGGGAGATGTAATTGTCATGGTTCAGATGTTTGCCCAGCCAGAGTATGATGTTGAAATCCTCATCCTTTAATCTTGTGCCACAACTCTCAATGTACGGGGCCATTCTTTTTCTGGGGTTACAAAACAATGATAGTAGCACATGGCGGTCTGTCACCAACGTGACTAGTTTGCCATTTACAAAGTGGTGCAAACATGTGCTTGCCCGACCGAAGCATGGTTCTGATAGCCAGTAAAATGTTTCTATCAGTGAATCCAATAGGGCCGCCATGAGGAGAGCTGTGTGAGGATGGCCTCTCCTTCCCCCGGGACCTATATCGCATGTATAATTAAATAATATCCTCCCCAAGCGAGGGCGATGAGAAAGAGCAGACTGGTCTTCTGCCCTACATTACAAATATCCTCAGCAGTAAGGAGAAAAACAATCAGGGGGGCCGCGACACCATAGAGGCCCAGCATGCAACGGAGGGTGACCCGGGGAGACTGGAATCCCTGGCAGACGCGGCAAAACACCTCCAGAGAGGCAAGAGCAGAGAACCCCCGGCATGGTCCCCAGGCTGTTTGTGGGCCTGACTCCAGGAACGGAGGGTGAGGCAGCATTGGTGGGACAGGGGCACAGCCCTGAAGAGTTCCTGAGCAACAAAGAAAGAGGAGCGGCTAGGCGGTAAGCAGCAAGTAATGGAGGGAGGAGTCCCTGTGGAGCTTGGTGGTCGGCATTTAGGCAATAACGTTGGGAGCGGGGGGAACAAGAGAGAGAGGAGGGAATCAGACAACTCCTCCCTGCACCGGCAGTAAGAAGAAAGACTGGATACCGGTGCCCACAGGCCACCGGCACAACCACAGAGAGAATAACTCTCGTTTAGAGGGATATGGGGCCTGCCTGGCAGCAGGCCCTGTACATTGAATACTGAAAGCCATGAATAAGAGAGTGACACCACCTGAGACACCGAAGAGGCAGGCATTTTTTCCAACCACCAACAGCTATCAATCCGGGGGCAAGAGGAGCAACTGGAGGAACTGGGCAGCCTCCATGGGAACCAGGAGAGAGTCATCTAAGGTATAAAGACAATGCAGGAGCCCACACAGAAAGTGCACCACAGCACAAGGGGCAAATCAAGCAAGAACCATCGCATACCACGACTGAGGCAAAGCAACATCCTGTCGCCCAGCAGGGAGGGGAGAATGGACTAAACAGAAAGGAGTCAGTACAAATCAGTAATCCTAGGAATCACTTGGGAGCGCAGAGGGAGCGGGGGAGTCCCAATATCCAATACAGACTGGACACACCAGTGGACATCAGGCATCAGGGGAAAATATGTCTAGAACTAAAGGAAAAGAAGCCCAAAGCCCAGTGAAATCAAAAAAGGCTCAGGAGGGCTCAGGAGGGCAATATACAAAATCTGTGGTGCAAAGACAGGGAGCTTAGATGGAAGGTGAGCCAGGCCCGCAGAGACCAGCTGAAGAAGAGCCCCAAGATAAGACTGTGAATGAGCAGGTGATCTCTCAAGAGGACCTTCGACAGTGCTTCTAAGACTTTGGGGACAAAATTGCAAATACCATAGAAACGAAAATTAACAAAATGAGAGAGAACCGGTCTTTAGCCCTGCAAGAGGCAAAGGGGGACACAAACAAATTGAAAGAGAGAGTGGATGCCATGGAAAATGCAGTCCAGGAAATAGCAGACAACACAAAGAAAATAAACAAGCTTGTGGAACACCTGTCGAAAGTCACGCAGAACCTAGAGATCCAAAGTGAAGACCTTGAAAATCAGTCTAGGAGGTCAAACATAAGGATAAAAGGCTTGGCTGAAGAGGTGGGGGATAAGGGCCTAAGCTCGATGGCCAAACAAGTGTTTTCTGACTTAATAGACTTAGAAGATGGTGCCGGGATAAAAGTGGATTGTGTGCATAGAGTTGGACCAAAGAGGAGTGAACCGGGAGCAAGGCCCAGGGAAGGGCTGGTTGCCATACATAACTATGAACAGAAGGAGAGAGTGCTAGCAGTGGCGAGGAAAGCAAGAGCAATCACGTACAATTGGTCTAACCTGCAACTCTACCAAGACCTGGCACAGATCACTTTATTGAAGAGGCGGATGAAGGGCCCAGTGACCAGGGCATTGAGAAAAAGAGAAGTAAGGTACAGATGGACTTCCCTTTCAGGCCCCTGTTTGAATGGGAGGGGCGGAAGCGACATATAACCATGTGTTAGGAAGGGATGAGAGTCCTAGAACTTGAAGATGAAGAGGAGCATGGGGGAATCCAAAAGCCGACAAGAGAACAAATCAAGAGGAAGCAGTGGGAATGGACCAAATACACATCAAAGAAGCCCAGGAAAAAAGAGCACCAAACGGGCCACCTAGACCCCACAAAGATGGATCTAAGGGGGAGAGGAGCCCCACGGCAGAGACCAAGAACATTTCGAACAGATGAGCAGGATCCTGAGGGATCAAATACAGAACCCGCCTGGGAAAGGAGGTCCGAAAGGAGGTACCGGAGAGTGAAGGGGGATATAAACCATGGGTCTGCGGGGACCCGAACAGGGATTTGCTGGGATGGCGCAGGGGCTCAACTCCCGAGATGGATGGTCGGGGGGCCCTAGAGGCTGGTTGAGCCTCCTAGTGGGGTTTGAGTGGGAGGTCATTGGGGGTGAGTGGGGTAGGGAGCAAGGTAGGGAGAGGGGGGTGTCCCACCATAGTACATTACTCACTGTAGCATACAGAAAAAATATCACGACCATGGCTAAGAGAGACACACTGAAGATCATCTCCCTGAACATTAGAGGGATAAATTCCCCGGTAAAAAGGAAAACATTTGAGCACTTTTTGGGGTGGGAGGTGCCAGGAATACTAGCCCTCCAGGAAACACATATCCGTAACCAGGATACACACAAAGTAAGAATAAGGGGGGACCGCCAAATCTACCAAGTAACGCAGCAGGGAAGACGGGAGGGGTGTTGACAGCCCTACGTGATACATTGGGATTCCAAATCACTGCTACGGTGAGAGACTCAGAGGGATGTTACTTAGCAATAACCCTTCAATGGGGGTGGACACGCTGGACCTACATACGCCCCCAATGCAGGAGCAGAAAAATTCCTACAGCAAACACTAAACAAATTAGAGGTCTTCACGAAAGCCCACATTATGCTAGTCTGAGATTCCAATTCAATATAGCCTGGGACCCCTGTGAGGAAACGAGTGCAAGGATATTCCAGAACCAGGGCAAACCCACGAAGGAGCTAAAGGATAAAATGTCAGTTCTGGCGCTGGTGGACGGGTGGAGGGGAAAACGAGGGAAGACAAGGGGGTATACTTTATTCTCACATGCATAGAACCTTCTCTAGGATCGACTACGCCTTGATGTTGAGGTCCTTACTGGGAATGGTGTCAGAAATAGAGGTGGGCACAATTACCCTGGCTGACCATGCTCCCATAATATTGTCCTTAAAAATGGGGTATGGCTCGTCTGGGCTCTGGAGGTGTCAATATCACCGGCTCACATCCTTAAGACGAGATCCTGAGGGGAGAGGTAAGGGATGAAATAGTGGAGTACTTCCACACCAACAACGCAGGAGGAATGAGCCAGCATATTGTATGGGACACTTTTATACCGTGAGAGGGACTCTTACAGCCTTGAAAACTGGAAAGGATAGACAGATGAGGCTGCTGGAAATGGAACTGGAGGGTAAGCTGAAACAAATAATGGCCCGCAATGTCGGAAGGAGTCGGAGGGCCAATCAGGAGGGAGTACAGAATGATAAGGAGTCAACTCGAGGTGCTGCAAACAAAAGCAGTCGGGAGATCACTGGCATACCTCAAACAAAGATACTAGGTTAAGGCGAATAAGGCAGACTGCCTTTTGGCAAGGATGTTGAGGAAAAAAGAACTATGAAGGACTATACTAATAATTAAGGAAAGTTCAGCTCTGCCACACATTATGGAAGCGTTTACAAGATATTACTCAGCTTTGTATAAAATGGACGCCTCAACAGAACAGGCCCAAATAGAATATCTTGACTCATGCCTGGTAAACACAATCACCAGTTCAGAAAGGTATGAGCTAGAGGTAGACATCACAATAGAGGAAGTTAGAGTTGCCATAGCAAGCCTACCAAGGGGAAAAGCGCCGGGCACTGACAGATATTCGGCAGACTTTTACAAATCCTGCAGGGAAACTCTAATACTATACCTTGTTACGTTATTTAACTCCTTCGGGGGCACAGAAGGAATTGCACCTTCTATGGAGGAAGCCAAGATGGTGCTGTTGCCGAAGCCGGGGAAAGACAACACTCAGTACCTATAAGCCGATCACTCTTATTAATATTGACACAAAAACATATACGAAAATTCTAGCAAATCAAAATGAGCGGTTCCTCCCATGACTTATCAACCCGGACCAGTCCAGTTTTATAAGAAGCAGACAAACTTGCAATAATACTCAAAGGGTCAGCCAACTCATTGAAAAGGTCAACAAATCAGGGATTCTTGCCTTTATTTTAGTCCTAGACGCCGGAAAGCATTTGATGGGGTCAAATGGCAGTTCCTCTTTCACACCATGGAAGAGATGGGTTTTGGGGCCCAATTCCTAGCAATGATAAAAGCTAATTACCGTAAGCCCAGGTTACGCCTGGCAATTAATGGTCAGCTTTCTAAGAGCATCCTGTTCTTGAGGGGCAAGAAACAAGGGTGTCCCCGCTCCTCTACGCTATCCACCTTGAACCCCTCCTGACCACTATTCCGTCCACTGGGGACATACAAGGGATCCCCTTTGGGGGGGCAGAAAATAAAGTCACAGCTTTTGCGGGTGACCTACTAGTATTGATTTCTGACCCAGAGATGACCTTTGGGATGATAGACTGGGCATTGCGACAATTTGGAGAGGTGGAAGGCTTAAAAATAAACACCCAAAAATCTTAGGAGCCTGAACTTGACGGTCCCACCTGATAAGGTCCAGGTACTGCAGGAAGCCCTTCCATATAGATGGGCGGATAAAGCCATAAAATACCTAGGAGTTATGATCCCCAACACTACAGGCACGTTCTTTGGTGCTAATTATCCACCCCTGTTAGAGAAAATCTGAAAGCTGCTTGTGACTGGGGAGCCATATCTATATAATGGCTGGGGAGGGTTAACATCCTGAAAATGGTAATCCTTCCCAAAATGACTTTACCACTTCATGGCACTCCCAATATAGGTACCCAACCCTTACTTCGGGACATTGCAAAAACGCACAGGGGCATTCATATGAAACCACAAAAAACAAGGGTATCAAGAATAGTCTTGAGAACCTTGAAGAGCAAAAAAGACACGGGGTAGCTAGAGTTCAGAACATACCATCTCGCGGCACAGGTTACAGTGATTAGGGACTGGTTTAGGGACGATTGGAGAATCATGGGCATGGCAGTGGTAGGGGCCCCGCTATAGGAGGTCCTATGGCAGCAGAAGGTAGACAGACCAACAAGAATGCATCACAGCGAAATAGGGGCACTGGTGCGAGATCCGTGGGATGAGTCAGTGAGATGTGCGGAATTGATTACCTTTCCCTCCCCACTGAAATCCTTGTTTATAAATCCTCAATTGACACTGGGCATGATGGGTGGAGAGTTTGATAAGTGGCAAGAGGGGGCTTGAAGAAAGCTGAGGGACGTGTTTAATGGGCAAGAAGTGAAATCCTTTAACCAGTGCAAACAGGACTTCGAATTAGGAGAGGGAGAGAGATTCCACTATCTCCAATTGAGACACTGGGTGCTTCACTGTAATATGTCACAACTGAAACAGAGGACAAACACATAGTCGGGGCAATCTATTGTATCATCAAAGAGGGGGGGGAACCTGGGAAAAGGAGATACATGGAGAGATGGGAGACTGCAGTGGGACACCCGGTTGAGGGGGAGCACTGGTTCACTCTATGGGCGCAAATCCCCAAATTAGCAACGGCAATCCAAATACAAGAAATATGGATGAAAATGATGGTCCAATGGCACCTTACTCCAGAGAGACGGCACAAATTCTATCAGACGGTCCCAGAAGAGTGCTGGAGAGATTGTGGGGAAGTGGGGACATGGGAACATATTTGGTGGGAGTGCCCATTCATCCATTCGTACTGGTCGGGGATCCAATCAGCATTGCAGGAGATCTTTGGGGTACAATTAACGGGCAATCGAGGGATGGCCATCCTGGGACTGCGCTGGGTGGCAGGGCTCTAGAAGAACTACCAACAAAGTTACAAAGAAAAGCTTATGTAATTTTAACGATGGCCGGGGCACTGGTGACAGCCCAGAAACGGAAAAGAACGGAACCCCCCCGACTGAACATGAATGGGTGGCAAAAGTATGGAACTTTGTGGCACTAGAGTGGGTTACTTACTCCTTCCAAGGGGACCACCAACGCTTCCGTGTGGAATGTGATATAATACTGAAGTTCCTCCAGCGGCACGCAAGGGGAGCATGGTGTCTGAGGAAAATGTAGGGAACTGAGTTTTGGCATTGCGGTACCTTCCTTGTGTTGTGCCAATATGGCTCAGAGTCCAATGGGACTGGCATCAACCATTATCTCAGTATGCCATGATGGATTGAAATATGTTAAGTGTCTTTTATTCCCCCTATATCTTTACACACTTTAGAAAATAGAAGATATTTCTTTAGAAATGGGTATTGTTGTCATTCTTCTCGCAAGCCTTTCAGATCTTGGTGATGTAATCTCTGTTAAGTCAGGTCAATGATACCTAGATCCAAAGTGGTACAAAGCCCAGTTATAAAACTTCTCAGTACATGAATGATGTTTGAGATAGGTTTGCTTCTGTGTCGTGAGGAGCACATGAACTGTCCTGTTATGGTGGAGTTCCAGCCCTTAGCAAACCAGATAGGCCGGGAAATCCTACGTCCAAAAACGGAAGAGTCAAGGTAAGTGACAATGGCCTGTTTTATTAACAATCACCATAAAACAGGGACAGCAGCAAACACAAATTGTCTCAGCGCTTTCAAAGAATTTCATGCACATTAGCTTATAATCAAAAAATACTTCATAAGTGACATTACATTTACAAAAATCTATGTGAAGGTGGGATTGGTGCAGGGAATTACCTACACATAGAATACATACTGGTCAGTGGCACAACAGTTGCAGGACAGCACTATCTTAGAGCAATGATTAGTTCACCCAACCTTGGACGTTTGACAGGTCATCAGCACGAGTGAAAATAGTGGTAGAGAAAGACACCACAGAGCTGCTTATTTTTTTACTTAACTGAGATATCATCCCTGATTTCCTAGGCCTCAGGCCAGGGCTTCTAACTTTGAACTTAGACTTAACCGGCCTCTTTGCTCTGGGAACATTTAGGGAGTTGAGGCACATGCGTCTCCACTAATGTCTGGCACTAATGAATGTACACTGTTCTTTATTTATGGATCACGTGCGAGGAGACCACATTTCGAATAACCCTGCTCAGCTTTTTATCATGAATTTAGCTCCTATTAATATGGGTGCTATTGCTTTCTTTGGCCTCTAGAGATGTGGTCGAGCTACTTTTCCTGTAATTCTGGACTCTAATTAACCAGCACCTGGTCTCCAAAGGTGGCTTGTTCTTTTACCTAATCTAAGCGGCATGCCTTTTAAGGAAGAAGAACAGTTTTGGATGAGCTATGCCAGTATCCAGTAACCAAGTTGAACTGTATATAGGGCGCCTGCTTGCCATCAGTCTGCAGGAGCCAGCCATAGAAAACAGAATGCTGGTCGGGGGGCAGAGTCCTCTGCCCCCTATTCTCATCTTTGTACAGATAAAAGTTTGTTATCCTTGCAAGATGAAGACTCGTGGCCTTAATTCCCTAGAGGGATGCATTTACTCTGGTGTGAGCCTGATCATGGGTACCCCAATATATTTAAGGGGTACCCCTGTAAATTGGGCTACCTTTCATTATCTAAAATGTCTGTTACTGTTATATTTCTGCGTTGAGCAAGCATTATGTGTATTCTCATGAATCTTGCTTTTCAGTGTATATATATATTGAATATATGTTTTCATGTTTTCTAATGTCTATTGAATGCAAAAATATTGTTCATGTCTAAATGCAGTTTGTCCTAATGTCCATGTCACTTCATGGTAAATGCATGTCTACTTCGAGTCTAATGCATCTATGTGTATCAGGTTCAGCTAAAGTGTCACTTGCTTTCGTCATCTTTGGTTATAGAATGTCCATGTCTGCTGAGCTTGCAGATGAATCTCTTCTTCAATTGCCCATATGGCGGGTATGGTTGTCTCAGTGAATAATGTCTCTCATGCTTGAGGTATGGCAGCAGAGAGGGGCCAGGCTCCTTGAACGATGCACGTCTTTCATTCCTAGGGTATTGATGTGGGGGAGGGGCCGCCGCAATGGATGATGCATTCATCTGCCTCTCGATATTCCACCCTCTGGTTGAGTTTTCGACCTTGTCTCTCAGAGGTCCTTCTCCCCAGTAGGGTACTTAGGGGCACATATCTTCCTCAAGCCCCCTCAGGTCACCTAAGTTCTTTATGTTCTCATCTACATTCCAGGTCATATAGCAGCACTCCCCGTCTGGTTTGGAGAATACCCAATGTCCCACCTTATTACTACAGGCATCTAAGGGATAATAGAATTTCGAGCCTGGAGGGATGATGGGACTCTCTTTCAAGTTCACATGAGGTAGATCATCAGTTTGTGTGTATTTGTGCATCCTCGTGTCCATGTTTATCACTATCTTCATCCCTACTGCCTTTTTAGCCGTCTTCTTGCATTGGCATATGGCTATTCTTAGGGTGCAGAATCCCAATTGTACTAACACTAATATATGGCTATTAGTACTTTGAATGCATTAGACAACCAGGAGGGGATCCAGGAAAAACAGGTAATTCAATTATCATTCTCTATATCTTCTACCTCCTCTACCATCTTTGTGTGGAGGTCTGCCAGTAAGGTTTTTGTTTTTGTTTATTGTTTTCATATGTAGGCATACAGTAAGCATTAGTGCAGTTGCATATTGTACTTAATACTTCTTACCGCATCACAAGCGTTTTGTACAGCTTAACTACCTTTGTCCCTCCACCCACACCCAACTTAACAAACAACATGTGCACTTCCCAGAACTCGTGCTCTCCATTGTATTCAAGTGTATGGCAGTCTATTCCGTTTGTTGAAGCTTTACATATAGTTTAATGTGTTTGGCCGGTACCTGGGAAATTGTTCTGGTAATCTACTCTCTTGGGTGCAAATACTGCCTGTGTTAATGCTTTCCATTCTTGCAGCTGCGTCACACTATCTGTTTGGGCTATGCTGATCGCCGTCTGCCATACTGCTGTTTCAGCCATCCGCCCTCTATGCAAGTCCGCCCACCAAAGCTCCACTCTCAAGTTCTTTGTCGATTTCCAGCCCATGGCGATTCTACGTTTCCCTAATACGTATGCTAGATCTTTACATTTCTTCATATATTTTGCATTTGCCTTCCTGGTGAATCTCCCTAGTAAACATGCTGCTGGAGATTGCACATTCAATGTAATGTCCGCTTGGGCTAGTTTGTTTGCTATCTCTTCCCAGTATTGTTGGACTGTCGGGCATTCCCAGAACATATGCAGCATGCCTGCTCCTATCGCCTTGCATTTAGGGCAGCACTGCTTGTCTGTTTTACTAAATTTCGACATGTTACTGGTTGTGAGGTAAGCCCTGTGTGTGATGAATTGTTGTATTTGCTGCAGCCTAGCATTCTGGACACCTGTTTCGGGTATCCCAGGATGCTTTCCCAGCTACTATCTGTAAATTGTTCTCCTATGTCTTTTTCCCACTTCTCCCACACTCTTAGTACGCCTCTTGTCATGTTAGTGATAAGCAGCTTATATATGCGGGAGATGGTGTGACCGCCTGCTGCTACTTCATACATAGTGCCTACCGTGTCATTGGAGTCCATATTGTGCATTAGTTCTGGCCACTTTGTTTTGAGTGCTTTCACCAGTTTCATATCTGTAACGTATTGCCCCTTGTATGCCCATGTGCTCCACCAGGTCCTGGAAGCCGATTAGTTCGCCTTCTGTGAATAAGTCTCCTACCGTGGCCACTCCAGAGGGCTCCCAGTATCCCCTTATATTTAACCTTGTCTGTTGGGCTTCCGCTTCCAATGTGACCAGTGGAATTTGTGTCGAAAAGGGGGGGTTCAGCTTCAGTATTTTACATGTCTTCTGCCAGATGAGTTTCCCCAATGTGTACAAGTGGGAAGGTTGTGCCAGATGTGTGTTCTTTAGCCATAGCACTTCATTAAGGAAGAAGGGCCTGCTGGGCTCCTGTAATAGGGTGGAATCTAGTGTGGGTTCATCTGATAGCCAGTTTGCTATGAACTGCAATTGACTAGCTAGAAAATAGAGTTTGAAATTAGCCAGTCGAATCCCTCCACTTTCGTATGGACGGCATAATGTGGACAGTGCTAGCCTACTCCTACTATTATGCCATAGGAACCTTCTGCATGTGGAGTCCAATTCTATGAAGAACCTCTTTGGTATGTCATACAGGATGTTGCCGAAGAAATGTAGCATTCTTGATAGGACCACCATCTTCAACAATGAGGCCCTGCCCAGGAGAGACAGAGCTAGTTGGGACCAGAAGTTCACGGACTTCTCCACCTTACGCAGTGCTCATGTGGTGTTGCTCTCATGTTCCTTCTGTGGTTTGTGATAGATGTCCACCCTAAGATATCTAAACGTGTCTGTGTTCCATCGTATCTGTAACCCCGGTAGTTCGTTTGTTTTCTGCTAGTCCCCTCAGTCCCGCTAGTAGGAACAGACACGATTTATCCGGGCTGATCGTGATGCCGATAGTTCTGCAAATCTATTCAGTATCTCTAAAATGTATTCTAAGTTTGTTTCTGGGTGTTGAATATAGAGCAGCATATCGTCCGCATACATGGAGACCAAGTGGTTTGTGCATCCCAACCTTATGCCTGCCTCTGCATATTCCTGCCTGAGGTACGCTGCTATGGGTTCTAGCGCTAAGATAAAAAGCATGGGGGACAAGGGGCATCCCTGTCTGGTTCCTTTCTCCAGCTCGCATTGCTCCGATATCTGGCTACCCGTTTTGACTCTTGCTATTGGTTTATTATACAGTACCATCACCCATTTAATGAATTCTGCTCCTAGTCTGAATTTATGCAATGTGGCTTCCAGCCATGACCATTTTATAGAGTCAAACGCTTTAATCGCATATAAGGATGCTACTGCATTGTGCCTCGTGAGGTTTTCAGTGCTGTGTATAATGTGGTGTAGTCTCTGCAGGTTCCAGGTAGTGTTCCTGCCGGGCATATACCCAGTTTCATCCCGATGGATAAGATCTGCGATTACTTTTTTTAGTGTGTTGGCTAGTGATGATGTAAGTATTTTACCGTCTTGGTTGAGGAAGGACAGTGGTCTATATGATCCACAATCCGTGGATTGTTTGTTGGCCTTCAGGAGGGGTATGATTATGGATTCACTTAGGGATTTGGGAAGCTCCCCCCTTTCGTAGGGTTCCTTAAACATGTTGAAGAGTGGTTTTGCTAACTCCATTCTAAAAGCCTTATAAAATTTGCTAGGGAGCCCATACGGTCCCGGAGTCTTGTCTGTCAGCAATTCACTTATCATGGCCTCTATTTCCTCTATGGTTATAGGGGCCCCCAGGCATTCTGCTGCCGTTGCGTCCAGGCAGGGGAGATCTATTTGTGCTGAAGCTTCTGCTTGATCCGCGTTCAGCACCACCGTTCTGTTGGCGTAGAGCTCTCTGTAGTACTGCCCAAAAATGTGGGTTGTGTCCCTTTGTGTCGTGTGTTCTGTCCCTGTGCTGTCCATGATAGTGTTTATTGTTTCTTTCCTGGTATCGCTCTTGTTTAGCCCTGATAGTAATATGCTTGGTTTGTCTCCTTCCGCGTGTTATCTTTCTGTATATTTATTGTAGTTTAGCTTGCCCAATCTGTCCCAGTGTTACATGCATTCTAGCTTCAATTGAGTGATCGAGGGTGTGTGTGTGTGTTTGTTGGAGTCACAAGATTCCTTTTCTTCTGTTTCTAGCTTAGCTTCTGCTGCCTTCGGATCCTGGGTAGTTACTGCCTGTAACCCCACAATTTGGACATGGCCTCGCCCCGAATCACCACTTTGAACGCCTCCCATAGAGTGTCTGGTTTGCTGATGCTCCCAGTGTTATGTTGGAACCTGTTCTCTCATGTGTTCTCTGAATTCTGTGTCTTGTAGAGCTTTCGCTCTTAGTTTCCATGTGGGAATTCTTGATCTGGGGGGTGGGCGCTTGTCATACCACTATAAGGGGGGGTGGTCTGATAATACTTGCACCTTGTACTCCGCCTGTGTGAATTCATTAATAATCTCGTTGCCCACAAAAAAGTAATCTATTCTGGAGCTTATATTGTGTGGTTCTGAGTGGTGCGAGTAGTGTCTTGTGTTCGGGTGTATATTTCTCCATACATCAATTAATTCGAAAGCTTTCAGCAGGGTAGACAACACCTTGGCTGGTGAGGATGGATGCGTGTGTTTGTTGTCTGATCTATCAATAGCTGGCAATAGCGTGCAGCTAAGGCCGCCTCCCCATATTAGCGAGCAGTTCCTGTAGGGTCCCATCCTTGCATATAAGGATCTAAAGAAGGTTGGAGGCATTGTGGTTGGGTGCCTATGTATTGATGATACATACCTCCCTTTTTTCTAGGAAACCATGTATTATAACCATTCTGCCCTCATCATATGTCATTATTTCCTGTATCCACAATGGTGTTGTCGGGGCTATCCATATTAGTACCCCTCGGGCATACGTGGAATACGATGATCCTATTGTGCGGCCCGCCCATTTCTTGCACAGTGTGTTCAGCTTGTCTCTGGTGAGGTGTGTCACTTGGAGTAGAGCAATGCCAATGTTCTGCTTGTGCATGTATGTCATGAGCCTATTTCTCTTTATACAATTATTTAGTCCCCTGACAGACCAGGTTAACAATTTAATAATATCCATATGTTGCCTTGGCACCGGAGTGTCAGCGATACAAACTCCTCTAAATGCTCTGGAGCATATTGATATGCCTTTTTGTACCACTGTTGTCTCACGTCGTGCTCATCCCGCTTGCTATGTTTGCCTTCGTTGTTCCTTGTAGTTGTGCACTTAATCCCCAGAAACTTCCCCCCTGTCCACCAAAGTTACCCCCCTCCCAACCATTGCCCAGTTTATTTGGCATCCTCAGGCTCTCCTGCTTTGCAATACCATGCTGCTTCTCAATTGTCTGCAACGACTGGGGTGCAGCTGGTGGATACGGACATCCAGTATACTAAAGGTGTAGTTGTCTGGGGATCCAGATGCAACTGTGTCCTTTCTTCCCGTGGGTGAGGTGGCTTCCCTCTTCCTCCTGCTAATTATGCATGTATGTTGCTGTGTAAGGTTCTATTGCTGGTTCTTAGTGTAATCTTGTACCGCTATCGGCGGGGGTCATTGTGTCACTGGTTTCCTACTTGTCTTCTCCCTGGGAAAGGGCCTGTCCTGTTTTAACCCAATTCTCTCTCTTTCAATCCAGTTATGGGTGCTCTCTGGTGTGTTGAAGAACCAGGTGCAGTTGTTGTGGATGACATTTCATCTAACTCGGTACATCAGCATGATTTAAGATTTGCTTTTTGGAGTCGTTCTTTGACGGAGCTGAACTGCATCCTGCTTCTCTGCACTTGTAGTGTGTAGTCAGGATATGCTGAGAGTGTTGCCGATGCTCTACTCATACTTTCACAGGTCCTGAAGAATTCCAGTATTTTCTCCCTATCTTTGTAATTCATGATCTTAGTGACTATTGGGCGAGGAGGGGCCGTTTTGTAAGCATGTTATGTGTGCCCACTCCACTGTGAAGCCCTGGGATACGTTGTGGGGCCTATTTCTTGCAGCATCATGTTTTCAATGTACGATGTTGCATCCTTCCTTCAGCGCCCTCCGGTAATCTGATTATTCTTACATTGTTTCTTCGAACCCTGCCCTCAGCATCTTCCGCCCTCCCCTCCAGGTTGTTCACTTGTTGCAGGGTTTTTATGGTGTCCTGCACTACTTTCATATTTGTTGTGTTGTCCGCTACTTGCTTCTCTGGCACTCCTGTCCTGCCTGCCAGGTCTCGGACATCCTCCCATAGCAGGCCCACATCGATTATAATGGAGTCTATTTTGGATTCAAGTTAAGTTTTTAGGGCCGCTATGGCCTGTAGGATCGGTTGATCCTCTTCCATTTTGACCGCTAGTCTGGCCTGTCCCTGCTTGTTTATTACAGGGACTTGCGTCGCAGGCACTTGCCTCGTATATGTGTCTATGGATGTTTGTTTGGACTTATTCCTGCTGGCCTTATCTGGCATGTGGGGGCTGTTCTCCCCTTTGGGGCGTTTCCCCAGCAGTGGTGCGCACCTTCCACACTTTGGCTTGTGGGTCCGGTGATGTGTAGGTACCCTCTTGTGCTGTTGCACTTGTGAAGGGCTATGCTGCTGTGCACATGGGTATGGGCACACGTTTCTGGCTCTTGTCCCTATCCTTGGGGGGGCGGGTTCATTGTGTGCTTCACCCCTCCTGGGTAAGGCAGCTTGGGGGCCTCCTCTTATTGGGCCCACTTTGCTACACTCCAGGTTACCACCTGTTGCGCCCTATGTGCAGTGTCTTGATGGCCTCAGGCTAGCTATTCTTGCGGGTGGGCTGTCCTGTGGGGGAGCGTCAATGTTTTGTGGCCAGTGTGAGCCCAATACTGCCTGGACTGCAGAGTACTGTCTCGCGAGGGGCAATGTTGCTTGGCAGGCCAAGGCTAACTTTACAGCGCCTGGGCCACACAGCTGCCTGTTGAGCCCTTCTTCCGGACCCAGAACTAGGTCACTGATGAGGGATATAATGTTCCTCTTTTGCTGCTAAGTGTGTGCATGCAGTTCACAGTCCCTTCTTGTCCATCCTGCCCTGCAGTAGCCTCCAAGCTGTGCGCTCTCTGCGTCCCCCCCTGCTCTGGGTTGTCTCTCATGGTCTTCCGTGTGTTAACGGTGCTCAGAGGGAGAGGAGTAGAAAATGTAGCACTCGCGGCCACCTTACTTGTTCCCTGCTGCTGTCCCTCACAGCAAACGTCCTCGCCCGGACAGGCACGCACTGGCTGCAGATGGTCGCGAATCTCCCCTCGCAGTCTGGCGCAGCTTCAACTGTGCCTCAACCGACACCTTGGCTACGTGGGTCTTCACGGTAGAAGTGTCACGCGGGGCCGTATGTTGAGCTCCCGTCCACTCCTACGAGCTTCACACGTTCTCAGCTACCGCACACTGCTACGAACCTTTATATTAATTGCTGGAAATCACTTTGGTGTCATTTTTTTTTTAATACAACATTTTTATTGTTTTAATATAACAAACACAAAAAGAAAACAAAGCCAACAAAAGGACTGTCATGTTCATTCACAATCATAAGGTATTACACATATTTATCAGCAATCGAAAAAGGCCTTCAACGTAAATGCAATAGAGTGTTGGTCGTGTCCATACCTCATATAGAAAGGAGTCTTAGGTCATCCCTTCCTCCCACTTATCCCATATTTTCGAGGCTTTATTGGGACATCCCCTTGCTGTATAAATCCTGTGCTCCATTATGGCGCATGTGTCCATATCCGCCTTCCATTGATTCAATGTCGGGGAGTCAGGGGCTCCCCATTTTTGCGCTATATTGCGCTTGATTAGCCCCGTAGCCGTGTGGAGGAGCAATCTCTCCCACTTGTTAGTTTCAACTTCATAGGGGACTCCCAGGAGTAAGGCCTTTGGGTCCAGTGGTATAGCACGGCCAAGGACGTTGGAGAGTTCACCACAACAAGCTTTCCAAAAGGTTTGTATCCGGGGGCAGGACCACAGGGTGTGCATAAAAGTTCCCTCCCCCTCCCTGCACCGAAGACAATTTGGGTTTGAGGCCCGATTCCAACCGTAAAGGCGCATTCTAGGGTAATAAACCCTAATAAACCCAGTGTAAAATTTTCAGCTGAACAAGGCGAATCCTGTAGGAAATGGCTATTTCTCGGGGTGCATAAGAACCTGTATCCATTCCTCCGGGTCTATGCCGCCCACATCCACCTCCCATTTTGCCTTCAGACCGGTCAATTCGGGGGTGGCAAAGGAAGTAATGGCATTATATAGGATAGAAGTGCATTTGGCGGGGATGTATGCTGGGGGGATGTTACGCTCAATAGGAGTGTATTCTGGAACATCAGCGTCTACCGATATGTGGGCCTTTACAGCATGGGCCAGGTGTACATAGCGGTAATGTTCTGTGCTCGGGATCCGGAATTGCGCTTGCAGGGAGTCAAATGGAGCCAATTTCCCATCTGTGAGGATATCCCCCACTCTCAGGACCCCAGCCCTTACCCAATTTGGCCAAGGCTCCAACTTCCCGATTTCGGACAGGTTGCTATTTTGCCACAGGGGTTGCACAGTGGTAATCTGGTTTTCCCACCCAATGAAGTGGTGTGCTTGTCTCCACACCATAATAAGATGTGACGTGGTTGTGGGTGGAGAGGATCTCGATAGGGGTCGGTACAGGAGGGTTAGTGGATCTGTGCTATGGGTAGTCGCTATCTCTGCCCGTATATGAGGCAGGCTCTGATCTCCATGTAGCAGGTCATTTACCACTACAAGTTGCGAAGCCCAATAATAGGTCTGGAGACGAGGGACCCCTATGCCGCCCTCCCAGATCGACCTTTGGAGTGTACTGAGCGCAATGCGTGCCTGACCTCCCTCCCATATGAGACCTCTAAGAAGTGTCTCCACCTGATGAAATTCCGAGATTGGGATCCCTAATGGGGCATTCTGAAGAACATAGAGGAATCTTGGAAGGGTGATCATTTTAAAGAGCGCCGCTCTGCCCATGAGAGTCAGGGGAAGGAGCTTCCAGTGTTGGACGTCAGTGGTAAAGCGATCCATGATCGGCCGGAGATTATGTTTTATGTACCCAGTCAAATCCCCGGATATCCAGATCCCGAGATATCGGAAACCGTGTCGTTCCACCCGGTACGGGCATTCCTGGGGGATGGCTAGTGTACCCCCTTTCACTGGGAGGAGAACCGATTTTCCCCAGTTGATTCGAAGACCACTAAACTCCCCAAAGCGAACGAGTATCTGAGTCACAATGGGGCAGGACCGAGGTGGATCCCCCAGGTATACCAGGAGGTCATCCGCGTACAAAGATACCCGGTCATCATGACCTTCTGGCCACTTTGGTGTCATTTTTGAGTGAAACAGCATGGATCAGAGCGGATCTGCCAGAGCTCTGGGAAGTGCTTCCACAATGCATGGAAGTTGGCCACACTCTCCCCCCCCCGTCTCTCAGTAAGGTTATGGCTTCTGTGAGGGTTTCGTTTTCCTCAACGTGGGCAGGTCTGTAGGTACAGCAGGATGCACCAATTGTTGTGCAAACACCACCCTCCTTGGCTATTATTAGGTCAAAGGTACACCTGTTTTGAAGAGTCATGAACCTTATTGCTCTCAAATCTTCTTTTACAGCATTGAAGCATTTCACTGTTGAGTTAATTATTTTTAGCAGCTCCAACCAGATTATCTGCAACCACTTGGCATAGGTCTTTGCTTGCACCCTGGGGGCTACAGAGGCAAGGAACATCTCTGCCCTGCTGAATAAACTAGGTTTCCCTGATACTTCATCAAGTGCTGCTTCCGTTTTGGTAGAGATATAGTTACTCCCTCTTTTTGTTCACCTAGGTTTATGAGATCTTTTTTTTCTCAGGTGTGCATCCATTTTAGGGAACTCTTCAATACGTACATCACTTTTGGGCACTACCAATGTGTGTATGTTTATCAGTACTATAGAGCAAAGCCCGCCGCAGTTTGGGGGTAGTTTCATGTATGCTCTGGATCCACATGTACAATAGTGGTCCATTAATAATGAGGTTCCCGCTTTCATCCCTGGTACATCAAAGATCTGTTCACATCCTTTGTTTCTCCCAATGTTTATTGTACCATTGTTTCAGAAGCATATGGTAGCCTTTTTTAGGGGGATTATCTGCAAGGGTCCTCCCTCATTGTTGAACCGTGTGAGTAGTTTTGTAATCTCAGGCCACTGGTCAATGCAGTCTTTATTTGCATTCACCACAACCTCTTCCCATTGTCCCAATATGGCTAGTGCTTTGCATACTACCAGTCCATCAGTCCACCCATCTGGTGTGTGTACAGATCCCTTTATTTGCAGTTGTCCTCGTTCCCAACATCCAGGTATTTCCTTTCCTGTCTCATCATTACACTGCAATATTTTATTTTCCTCTATTGTAACTCCTGCTCCATTTGACCCAGGCTACTCATACCTAATTACCTTATACTTTGTTTCAGATTTTGCCCAGGATTTCTAGTCTTGTACATAGTTATCTACTCGTTGGAATTTTACTTTGTTTACCCACACTAACGAAGCAGTCTGGCCTTGGAATGGTCCTCTGGTTAGACACCGTGCAAGGTGTGTCAGGCAGTGTGCCTTTTTTACGGGTACCTCTGTGGCTATAAAAATCCTTGAGGCGCCATAGCATAGGGAATGATGGAACGCACATAGCAACTCTCATCAGCTGTCCCTCTCCCCACCCGGGTCATGTGCTAATACTGCATATAATTAATTTGGGTAGAATTAGCCATACAGGCATTTATGGGCTGGAAGTAAGTGCCAGTATTTCATTTCATTCTGTTTATCTGTTTAA
The DNA here is from genome assembly GCF_040938575.1 of Ambystoma mexicanum. Lineage (NCBI taxonomy): Eukaryota > Metazoa > Chordata > Amphibia > Caudata > Ambystomatidae > Ambystoma > Ambystoma mexicanum. Next base: position 364,604,842 of record NC_090935.1, read on the forward strand.
TATCCATAGAGAAAGGTGGGGTTAGGGCTTCGTCCACTGTAGGAATTGAGGTCATGTTAGCATACACTGGTTTGGGTACAGTATAGAGAACCAGTTTGCGTAAGGTCAGAAGAATAACGAAATAGAGATAGCAGAAGGTGAAAAAGGCAGTTACAATCATCACTGCTAGGGTGGCCACACACTGTCAGGGGACACGTACATTATGCGGTCTACGTGCAAGAAGTCAATACCTTGTAAGGTTAAAGAGACCCATTGTATAAACACTACTTTCACATATGTTTCTGTATGTCGGAGCCTTTAAAAAAAATTGCATCATAATAGCTTGGAGGATCCGTTCAAAGATGTACCTAGTCTTGGAATTCTACTAAAAGAGCAACAAGAGATACCTTGCTCGTCTTAAAGACATGGTAACTATCAATTACAAAGTAGAGGATTGCATACAATGGTATTCATAAAGGCAATCTGCCTGCTTCTACTCTCCGCCCTCTGCAACACATCCAGAACAGGACTGCGAGACTTGTCATTGGCCTCAAGCCCAGGGATCGTATCTCTCCAGGACTGAAATCTCTGCACTGGCTCCCATTGTCTGCAAGGATTAAGTTCAAAACCCTCTGCATTGTCCACAAGGCCGCCTGGGGCCTCAATATCTCCAACTCTCTCTCCATAAATATCTTCCTTCTTGAGCTCTTTGCTCATCTCCCTTCAACTCCCTCATTGCCAGTTGCTTCTCCAAGCAACAAGTGGGTGGGAGATCTCTTTCTTCGGCTGGGGCCTCCCTCTGCAACAGCCTCCCTGAAACTTGAGGAGAACCATCTCCGGCTCCGGAAGCACCTCAAGAACTTCCTCTTTGCTTCTGCTTTCTCTCCTCCTCTCCCCTGCTGAACTCCTGACTGAAACTGCACTGGTCACCTGGCTACCCTCTGATCTCGGGCCCAGGTTCCTCCCCAGTCTGCTGCACACCTGAACTGCCTTCCAGGCAACCACCTGCACTTGGGGGCTGTTTTTGTATCCCTACAGTCCCCACTAGCTCTTGACACTTGATGTCTGCACTTGCTACTAGCTGGCTGAACTTTTACATACTAGTTTAATTTATTCTATTTATTTTTTACTGCTGATCCTATATATTACACTGGCCCCTCCCCCTACCTGCACTTTCCCTTTCCCCCCTCCCCTGCACTTGCGCAATCTCAATGTCACCTGGTCTAGTAAGATCGTTGTCTCTGTCTTCCCTCTGTTCCCCCTCCCTTGCGCCATAATGCTTTGAAACACTTGTGTATAGGCGCGTTATAAATGCCATATCATATCATGCTGTGTCTTTAATAGGCAGATAAAATCTTTTAGAAATAAAAGTTTGTTCAAGCTGGTTGATTGCTTGTGTAAGAAAAGACTTATTGGCTTTCATCTGCAGGTCACTGACTGCTTCTTGTGATTGCTCGGGTCCGGGGTCTTGTAACTTCTTCTCTCTCATCATCTGGGACTGGTGGCTGGGGTGTTCTTGCCTTTGCAGGGTTTCACGTTGCAGAGGTGGAACCACACCCTCCTTCCTTGGACCTTTTCAGCAGTGGGAGTGACTTCCACCACCACAAATTGTCCTTCAATCCCCGGTTTATGCCAGGTCTAAACAAGGTTTTTCAGGTAAATACAATCACCAATCTATAGGGCGGAGAGTTGGAGTCAAGCTTGTAGGTTGAGCTATTGGTCGTCTTCATCACTGTTCATCGGCCCCACCTGCTGGGTTTGAAGCTGTTGAGATATAAAAGAAACAATTGCCGTCATAGCAGCCAAATACTCATTCATTTCAGTTCCTAGGACAGCAGCGGCACCATGGGCATCGGTTTGGAGTCTGGTTGCAGGAGCAAGAGGCGTCAGGTGTTGTTCTGGGCCAGGCTGATTGCATAATACAAATAAGGTAAATTGAGCCATCCTTTTTTCAGTGGCATTTTTAATTTGGCTATTCCCTCTTTGAGAAGGCCATTGAGGCGCTCACAAATCCAGTTTGCCTGTGGGTGATTAGGAGAAGAAAATGTGTGCTTAATAACCAGTAGGATTGTTCTGTGCTCAAACAATTAATTGGCAAAATGTGGTCCATTGTTACACTGAAGCACTTCACACACTCCTCATCTCAGGAATACCTCTCTTACGAGGAATTTCGCTGCACATTTGGAATCTGGCTGTGTGCATGGACCTGCTTCGATCCATCGGGAAAAAGAGGCATATGACTACCAGCATGTACCTGTGGCTGTTACAAATTTGAATCATATCTACATAATCAATATGCAAATGTTGGAAAGGTCCAGTAAGACAGAGCATTGCTCCTCTCACCACTCGCAACGTGTGCCCTGCTGTTTACTTCTGGAATACCACCCAGTTAACAATAAAAGCATCAAGATGCTCAGCAAGGTTGGCGAGAACCAATCTTCTGAAATAGAGCTGACAGACTCTTGTGTTGTGTGTGCAGGATAGTGAAGCTGCTCTAATGCTATCTTAAGTAGTGGGAGGGGCATGACCGGTTTGCAGATACTGTCCTGTTGCAACAATGCATTTTTCCGGGCACAGGTAACATCCTCTGTGTTTCCACAGTTCCTGCTCTTCCAGTGTCACACGTCCCTGCAGTTCTATTATCTGTGTTATAGGTAAAGAATGAAAGCTTTCTTTCATTATCAAGCTGCACACTCGTGTGTGCCCATTAGGTAGTGTGTCAAATTCAGATATTTCAGGGAAATATGCAGTTTTTTTGGTGTCTGTGTCTGCAGCTTCATTACCACAAGAAATTAAGTCTCCTCCTTTAGTATGGGCTGCGCACTTCACCACGGCAATGGCTGATGGTAGCTGTAGTATGTCTAGGAGCCTGTCCAATAATGGCGCATGTTGCATTGGCATGCCGTCTGCGTGTAGAAAGCTCCTCCTTTTCCATAGTGACAATCCTGCATGCACTGTTTATGTCACGTAGGCGGAGTATGAATACACTGTGATTTCCTCATCTTATAGAATGGCAATGTTTATTTATATAGCGCCTATACCCAGGCAAGTGTTTCAAAGCGCTCAAGGAGGGTGGGAACAAGGGGAAAAAAACAACAGTTACTCAGAGCCCCTATGCGGTTCAAGGGTCACAATAAGTGCTACTAATTCTCACGCTTGAGCTGAAAAGTGTAAAGGCAGTCTTGCACTACTTCAAAATTGCTGTACAGTTTTTATTTTACCACTGCGGTCCCAGTGTGCCTTTCCCCTGAATTCTGGTCAATAGTTGATGGCCCGTCAATGAAGAGCATTCCCTCCCCCTCCAAGGGCATTTTCTCTGACATGGGGCATATCGTCAGAACGTTCAATATACTTTGTGAAGTCATGCACATGGATTCCCTCTTCTACTGGCTCTGCTATAAATGTTGCAGGGTTCACTACTCTACATCCGACTATCTTGATCGCTGGGTTTGAAATACTTACTTCATTCGCTGATGCTCTTTCTGTGGTCAATGTGCTATTGGGGTTCTCAAGAATGGCGAACAGGGCATGTTCCACATATAGTGTCACTTCACAGTCCATTGTGACACTGGCTGATCTTTCGATTGCAAAGCCTACTGCAGCCAATGATTGTTCATAGGGATAATGGCCTCTTATCACTGGGTCTAGGATCCCACTGTAATAGGCTAATGGTTTGTCCCAGGGTAGTCTTCTGTGTGAGCACTGCTGTCATTACCACCCCATTTGAGTGTGAAAACAAACACAATTCGCCAAACAAGGGCTTCCTTTAATTCGATGAATGCCTCAATCATCTCACCTGTCCAGGCTACACTGCTGTTATCTCTCCAGGTTTCCTTGAGGTCTTTTAACAGGGGTTTCATATATGTACTCTAGTCAAAGATCAACACCCTGCAATTGCTGCACAGGCCCATACATTGTTGCATTTCCCTCACTGTCTTTGGCTGAGGTGTTTTCATGATTGCTTCTGCTCTTTCAGGCATCACCTTCCTTCCCTCTTGGGATATCAACTGTCCAATATACAAGACCTCCTCCTGGCAATATTGTAACTTCTCCTTGACTACTTTGTACCCCTTATCTGCCAAGACTATCATCAATTGCGAGTGTTAGGCATGATTGTATGCAGTACCCTTTGTGTGCACTACAAAAATCCTGACTTCTTGGCAATAGGAACCCAACCTTTGGTATGCCTGTACTACACAGGTTGGTAGTGTCATGATGCCCGCTCCCGGGGAGCCGGTTCAAGCCCTGCGTCCCCAAAAGCGGACATCCAGTCCCCAAGGAAGGACCCAGCAACCCCATATAGGGGCCCTTTCGACAGTGTCCTGGCGCCTATGGCGCCAGGCTCATAAAAGACATCAGTCCTGACGCCATAGGCGCCAGGCTCATTATGGAAGTGGTTGGGTGCACTTACCTGATGCAGACCATGCTGCAGGATCCCGGCCTCCTTGAGGCCTGAAAGGAACTACTTTACCTGTGGGTCTAATTTACCATCCGGGCGTGGTCGGGGAAGGATACATACCTGATTGGAGGAAGGATACATACCTGGAACTTCTTCCAAGGCTATTTAAACCCCACCCGAACAGCCACACGTGCTTCGCGTTGTTCTGCATCTAGCAGCTGGACGCTCACCGTGTCTGCTCCTGCATCCTGACTTCTGCCACGCCTGCCAGCATCCTGGATCACCTGCAAAGGAAGAGAAGAAGAGAACAGAAGAAGGAAAAGTCCTTACCTGCTAAATCCGCATCCCGGAGACATCTCGCCGACAATCCTGAAAAGGAAGACTTTCATTTAAAAGCTCATCGCGTCGATCGCTGCAGTGCCGCATTCCACTCACCTTTACAGGGCGCTTCCATGTTCAGCAGCGGTCATCCAGATTCGCAGTCACGCCCCAGCGCCTAGGGAGAAAAAGACCAGAACAAAAGGTGAGAGAGAGAAGGGAATAAGGAAAGCTAAATCTCCATGTTAAGACTTACCTGTTGATTCATTCCCTCTTCATTTCGGGTCCGCGCCGCATCCTGGCATTTCCGGACCCCGGCCCCTACGGGGAAAAAGAGACATCAGCGTTAATGAGCGAATGAAAAGACATTACCAAAAAACGCTCATTAAAGACTTACCTGATTTCTACAAGGATTTCACCTCTCATCTCGGGTCGGTGCCTGTTCCCCGGCATTCCGTACCCCGGCCCCTATGGGGAAAAACACACTAGCATTAGTACATTAATGCATGGACACAAGGGGAACCTCTTATCAAAAAACTTACCTGGAAGCCAAGCAAGTTTGGTTCTCACCAATCCGAAAATCCAGTGAAGTAGCTGGATACCAACGCGCCCCTGCATCAGAAGCAGGATGGAGAGCTCGTCCTTCCAGACCCTAAGGTGAGACTCTACGAGGAATCACAGAAGGGTTTCGAGGAGGGTGAGAGGGGAAAGTGGGAGGCTGATTGCATAACCCCGCAGACAGTTAATCCCCTATTTTTGCCTACAGAAGGATACTTCTGCGAGCCAGACAAGCCAGATTTGGGGGCCCGGTCCAGTCCGTCTTCTGAACCCTGCGCATCACCTTAGAAGAGGTCATAGCAGCGCGAACCAGGCCAGCGCCTCCGTGGGAGTCAGGTGAGCATTACAGAACGCGAAGCCTTCCTACAAATTCCCACCCAGGCGCTATGGAAAGTTCTGAGATTGATCAGTTGGCCCAATTACTGGGGGAATTACGGGCCGAAGTACATGCCGCTCGTCAAGAGACTAATGCCCTCAGGAGGGAATTAATAATATCAAAGGAAAGAACTGATGACCTGGCCAGACAGCTTTTGCAAGGTCAAGCTGGGCAAACTCCTCTACCCGGTTCCGGTTCCGGAGGGAACCCCGCTCCTGTGGTTTCCAGTAAACCTGTGCAGATTAATCTACCTGGAAACATGCCGCTGGCCCCACCCGAACGCTTTGCTGGGGACCCCAAACGATTCGCCGTATTCATGAATCAGTGTTGTTTGCACTTCCTATGCAGACCTGGGGCCTTCCCTAATGATCAGACCAAGGTAGCCTTTGTATTGTCATATCTCAGCGGCTGCGCTGCCGATTGGTCAGTTCCACTGGTTACTCAAGATGACCCGATTCTCTGTGATTTTCAAAGGTTTCAAGCAAGCATGGAAAGGTTATTTGCTCGACACTCTCAGGGGCAGGCTCTGGATGACGAACTTCTATCCCTGCGACAGGGCAATCAGGACCTCCTATCCTATATTGCAACCTTTAATAGACTAATTGTGGAAACGGGATGGCCAGAGGATAAAAGAGTCATGTTGTTTTATCGAGGCCTACGCGGAGAACTTAAAGATGTCTTGGCCCAAGTTGTGAATCCGCCCCAAGAATGCACAGAGTATATAGACTTAGTGGTCCAATTGGATCACAGACTTCAAAACAGAAAAGCAGATCGGTCCAGGTTTGAGACCCGGGTGTTGGTCAAGACCCATGCTAATCCCAAGGGAGTTGATGTCTCTGAGCCTATGCAAATTGGAGGGGTTAAAGGACCCTTAACTCAAAAGGAACGTGAAAGGAGGCGGCAGTTAAAATTATGTCTTTATTGTGGGAATTCTGGACACTTTCTACGAGATTGCCCGGCAAAACCGCCACGAAAGGCGGTAGGAGCCGCTGATAAAAACCATGAAGACTCTGTTTCGGGAAACAACTCTGCCCGACAAGTGTAGGGGTCCGCTTGCCGAGCTTGAAAACTAACTCTCAGACCTCGCATTTCATTGTGCCAATGGTTCTCGTAGATCCAGAACAGCCTAAGCGATTGCATGCAATAAAGGCATACATCGATAGTGGGGCTATTGGAAACTATGTGGATCGTGAATTGGTCTCTAGGATTAAGCTCCCTCTCCGTCCTAAAACCAGCAAAGATGTCAACACCACAGTTGATGGAACTGAAATTGCCTCTGGACCGGTAACACATTCCACTACTGAGGTGACTCTTATTGGTCCCGACGGCCATCGGGAGGGTGTTGTGTTTGATGTAATCAAGGCTCCACAGTTTCAGGTTATTCTTGGAATCCCTTGGTTAGAGACACATAATCCTCGAATTGATTGCCGAGCTAAGAGAATAAACTTCCCGGATTGTACACAAACCTGCTACCCAGAAAACCTGAAGATTAATCTAGCATCTGTAACCTCTGCCTCCATGCAACTACCTCCGGAATACCAAGACTTTCAGGGTGTCTTCCAAAAGGAACAGGCCAACACGTTACCTCCTCACAGATCGTACGATTGCCAAATCGATCTGGTGCCCGGTGCATGTTAAGACGGATTTCTGAACTCTGTCCTGGTGGCGCAGAAGTTCAGAAGGCCAACCTAATTACTTGGAACAGGGTAACCTCTGGACAAGCCAGACCAATCAGGGTAGCGATCGCGGCGGTCAAGACTAGGTCTCAAGAGGGGTGAGGGTGACTGAAAGCCCGCAATGAGCACACAAAGCAAGGACACTTACAAACTACTCCAAACAGGTGTTATATTAAAAATATATACACATTTATTCCAAGGCCTTTAAAACAATGACCGTAGCGAGAAATCACAATACAACTCTAGTAAACCAACACATACCATACCAATACAATATATATACAAATACAAACAAGTCTTAAGCGTTAGATGCACGAAATGTGTAGTCCACCTAAAAGGGAAGGAAAACAGGCAGTGCGAAATAATGCTTAGACCCAGTCTGCCTTCAGAGACACCTAACTAAAAGGAAGTCCGAGCCCTACGAAGAGTGGAGCCTTGTGCTCAAAAGTACCTGCACACGCTGGTGCCAACGGGCAAAAGGGGAGTATCTTCGAGGGAAATCAGGCAGTTTAGTTTAGTGCACAAATGAAGAAGAACAGTGTTCCGCGACTCAGGCGCAGCCTCCACTGTGGGCAGAAGCAGAGCGCGAGTATGGACAGACGTGCTGTTTTGACACAGCGGGGAAAAGCTATGGGCTCCTGCAGGAGGGCGATCAGTTCCTAGCTATGCTACTCACCGGTCCCCGATGCAAGCAGACCCAGGCTTCTCCGCGTCAGTTTCAGTCGCTGGCAGGTTCAGAAGAGCAGGGGACGTCTCGTTGTCGTGTTGAGTCTGCAGCAGCATAGTTGAGTAAAAGACATCCCAAACGAAGGAACCCGCACAGTTTGTTACCACAGCAGGGCAACGGAGCGGCCGTGTGTATCTGAGCCAAATGTACACTACTCACTTCAGACCTGGGAACGGCAAGTGTACGAAGCGTGTGAGAGTGACAAGGACTCGAAATACTACACAACCTGGCGGCGGTTACAGAGCAAGACTCCTGTGTAGGCTGGTCAGTCTGCTGGATGGCCCAGAGACGCTTCCGAAGGCTTACTAGCAGGAGATGGTGAAGATGCCGAGAATAGCTGTCCCCGCTATTCCAAGGGTCGAAGTACCAGTACAGGCCTTCTGGTTCGATGAAAGGTAAAAAAGGTTTCACAAGGCGACAGCAGTGCAGAGGAGCAGTGCTTCAGCGGGTCACCAGCGATTCCTCGGTTCAGCCTCTTGGTTGCAGGATACTTGGCTCCTGTATTCCTTCGTTCGTGAGAACTCAGGAGATCGACATGGTAGTGGTGTTTCCAGCCCCCTCTTATCCACGGTTCCCTTCGCGCCAAAACGGAGGGGACCCAATGGGAGATCCGCTCATCAATACTCACACCATACGTGGACCTATCACGGACCACGGTGGTCCCAGGCATTCACACCACCCTAGACTCTCTGGCACCCAGGATGTGTATTGGGACCAGACATCCCAGCCCACATCCTGGAGGCACACAGCAGGCATGTAGAAGCCCGCGAAAGCATCCGTGTTTCGTGGGAAAGTACATGCCCAAATAAGGAAGGCCCTGGGTCGGCTCGACCTGGGGAAGGTGAAAGGAGCAAGACGGTCAGCGGACAGGACAAAGGAGCCTCGTGGTCTGGCCATTTTGGGAGCCAGGCCACCATTTTAGGTTAAGCGCGAGAAACACGCTTAAAACGCCAAAAGGAGCTCAAAACACAAGAAACGATCGCTGCCACCATTCCCGTCCGTGAATCACTTGCACCGATCAGTTACAATCCTAAACGAGTATCTAGGGCCTGTAGAAGGCTAGAGACCCAAGAGAGCAGTAACTTAGCTTACAGTGCCCTCTTGTGTCATGTTGCACGAAAGCCGCAACATGATAAAAGAAACTACGGAAAACAGCGTTTCCCGGTACTGACTGTCTTAAGGGCATGTCAGTTTCCCTGTAAGAAAGGAGCGAAAGCCCAGAGGAGTGCGGCAGAAGGCTGCACTTCTCTGGCAAAGTCGAGAACAAGGTGAAAAACAACAGCAAAAAGTTTAGGGGTTGCCACATGGAAGGAAAATTACCTACAATTACGAAATCTTTCCAAACACTCGCCCCTCCCAGACTATGGACAGGGGGAACTAATCCACCCCAGGATGAGTCTCTTGTTCAGGTTGGTTAAACATTCTGGACAACCCATCAGCATTGCTATGTTGGACACCTGGCCTATGCTCAATAGTGAAGTCGAAGCCTTCTAGACTTATGGACCACCTAAGCAACTTTGGATTCTCCCCCTTCATGTTCATTAGCCACTTTAAGGGCTTATGGTCAGTTTGCACAGTGAAGTGGGTCCCATAGAGGTAGGGCCTCAGCTTCCTTAGGGCCCACACAACAGAGAAACTTTCTTTCTCTACCGTGGACCATCTGAGCTCTCTGTCCTTAAGCTGGCGACTAATAAAACCAATAGGGTGTTCCTTACCCTTCTCATCTACTTGCGATAGTACAGCTCCTATCCCAGTGTCAGGGGCGTCCGTCTGCACGATAAAAGGTCTTTGATAATCAGGGGCCCTGAGGACAGGGGCCTGGCACAAGGAGTCTTTTAAGCCATTGAAGGCCTTCTCACACTCGTCGGTCCAAGTTACCTTCTTGGGTTTCTTCGGAGTGGTGAGGGCAGTCAGAGGGGCAGCTATGGTGCCATAGTCTGCCACAAAGTTTCGGTAATACCCCGTGAGTCCTAAGAAGGCTCTCACTTGGGTCTGTGTAGTGGGGGTAGGCCAGTCTTGTACTGCTTGTACTTTACTGGGAAGAGGCTGTATCCTCCCTCCACCTACTTCATGTCCAAGTTAAACCACTGAGCCTTGTCCAATCTGGCATTTACTAGCATTTATGGTCAAGTGTGCTTTCTGAAGAGTCTGGAGCACAATCCCGAGGTGTTTCACATGGTCTTCCCAGGTGGCACTGAAAACTGTTATATCGTCCAGATATGCAAGACAGAATTCGTCCAATCCATTCAAAACATGATTCACAAGCCTCTGGAAAGTGGCAGGTGCATTCTTCAACCCGAACGGCATTACCAGAATTGGTAAAGGCCGTCTGGAGTAGAAAACGCTGTCTTCTCCTTGGCATGTTCTGCTAAAGCTATTTGCCAATAGCCAGCAGTGAGGTCAAACGTGCTGAGGTGCTTGGAGGCACCCAAGGTATCCACCAGCTCATCTGTTCGAGGCAAGGGGTGTGCATCTGTCTTGGTGACAGCATTCAGAGCCCTGTAATCCACGCAGAACCTCAATTCAGAAGTGCCTGCCTTTGGAACCAAAACCACAGGGCTGGACCAAGGACTACTAGAGGGTTCAATCACCCCAAGGTCTAACATCTTGTTGACCTCGGTCCTAATATAAGACCGTACTTTGTCTGACATCCTGTATCCCCTACTTTTGGTAGGTACACTGTCTCCTGTGTCTATGTTATGTTTGCACCAAGGTGTCAAACCAGCCGACTGTGAAAACAGGGGGGAAAACTGCCTAAGCAAACTTTTCACCTCAGCCTGCTGATCAGAAGTCAGGTGAGGGGCCACTCGGACACCCTCAAAGGAGCTATCTGAAGGACCGCTCTGGAACAGGTCGGGGAGAGGTTCAGACTCCTCTTCCTCAACATCTGAAGCCAGTAGCAGTGCTGCGATTTCGACTCTTGGGACGAAAGCCTTCAGCCTATTCACGTGAAACACTTTTGGAGCCTGTCCAGGCCTTCCAAGGTCCACTAAATAGTTAACCTCACCCAGGGGCTCCACCACTGTGTAAGGGCCTGACCATTTGTCCTGTAAAGCTCGAGGCCTTAGGGGATTCATGATCAGGACTTGCTGACCAGGTGTAAAGTTGATGAGGGAAGCTTTCTGGTCGTACCAATGTTTCACCAGCGCTTGTCCTGCCTTCAATTTATCACTAGCCAAGCCCATCAGAAGTACCATCCGTTTTCTGAGCCCTAGCACATAATCAACTACGTTGGTAGTAACAGGGGGAGTGGGCATCTCCCGTCCCTCTTTGACTATGGCTAAGGGTCCCCGTACAGGATGACCGAACAGAAGTTCGAAGGGGCTGAAGCCAACACCCTCCTGTGGTACGTCTCGGTAGGCAAACAGTAAGCATGGTAAAAGAAGATCCCATTTTCTTCTCTGAGGTTCTTCCAGGGCCCCAATCATGTTTTTAACATTCTGTTGAAACATTCCACCAGACCATTGGTCTGGGGGTGGTATGCAGAAGAGAACTTGTAGGTGACCCCACATTCTTTCCACATAGCCTGCATATACTTCGACATAAAATTTCTGCCACGATCCGACACAACTTCTTTAGGGAAGCCAACCTTAGTAAATATGCCAAGTAAAGCTTTTGCAACTGACTTGGCAGTTACAGTTTTCAATGGGATGGCCTCAGGATATCTGGTTGCATGGTCGACCAGCACCAGGATAAACCTATTGCCTGAGGATGTTAGCGGATCAAGGGGACCAACGATGTCGATCCCTACCCTTTCGAATGGTACCCCCCACAACTGGGAGTGGTACCAATGGAGCTTGGATTGTCGAGCCAACCTTACCAGATAACTGGCAGGAGGCACAACTCCTGCAGTGACTTTCTACTTGCACCCCCATCTTGGGCCAGTAGAAGTGCATGGATAACCTTTGCTTGGTCCTCTTAATACCAAGGTGACCAGCAAGGGGCACTTCATGCGCCAACTGCAGGAGGAAGGGCCTAACACCAAGGGGAACCACCAACCTCCTATGGTCTCCTTCTGTAGACTCTGTGGGCTCACTATACAGGAGTCCACCTTCCCAATAAATCCTATGCGTCCCAGGAGGTTCACCCTCAAGCTGGGAGCAGGCCTGTCTCCTTAGGCCTTCCAGAGATGGGCACTCACGTTGGCCTTTACTGAATTCGTCCCTATCAGGACCACCTTCTACTAACAAGACTTTTAGTTCAGGATGGTTGTTGGGGTCAAATAATTCAGGCATCGCCACCTCCTCGTCAGGCCCGGGCGATTGACCAACTTCCTCCACCGCAGTGGTAGGCGAGCTCGGGGGAATATTCTCTTTCCCTCGTCTTGACTTGTTTACTCCTTTCGCCTTGGGTTTCCCCTTCGGCTGGGGCGGCGTATTGGTCTTGGCCAATGCTGCCCGTGCTTGAGACCGTGTGTAGGGTCTTTCGGCAGTGTCTCCTACGAGCCCTAAAGCTCTGAGATCATTACCTAACAAGACCTTTCCTGGGACGTTTCTCTGAATGCTCACTGGAATCCTGACTGCTGTACCATTTAAAGTAAGATTTACAGGTATTACTGGGAACATACGGAGTGGGCCGTCATCCAACTTAGTGGGCATCAGAGTAGCTCTGGCAACTTCCTCTGAGTCTATCAAGGTAGAATCCACTACAGTTCGACTGCACCCTCTATCCCTAAGAGCTGGAGTATCTACTCCATTGATCAGCACACTGTCTTTAAAGTAGTGCTTGGTATTATCTGGAATCCTAGCATAAGCCTCTGCGACTTTAGGCTCCCAGGAACCCAGGGAAACTAAAACTACCTCAGCTTCTATCCCGCTGGGAAATGAGTCTGAGGAGAAGGATGCTCCTGTAATCTCTTCTTCCTCGTAGGAGGAGAAGGCCAGATTAGCGGAGTGGACCCCCAAAGGTCTAACCTTACACCGGGGATCCCCCTTCATGTGGTCAGTTGCTCCACAAGCAAAACAAGATCCATTGGGTCTGTTTACATAGGGAGGCTTATTGTAACCAGAGTTCTGTTTCGGAGGCTGACCTCCACTACCCTGTGAGTTCTCTTGTGTCTTACCCTTATTTTTCTTTTTGTGGCCCTTTTGAGAAGAAGATTTATCAGATTCTCCACCCTCCTTATCTTTGGACTTTTTCCCTTCCGCCTGCTTACCAGGATGAGTTTTGTCCTTATGGGACACTCGATGTGACACCCATAAGTCTGCTGCAATGTCCAGCTTCTTAGGATCTATCTCCTTCGAATCGGCCAAATGCTGCTTAAGCTCCGGGGAAGAAGATGCAAAAATGTGTTCCAGCATGACAAGATTTATCATGCCTTTGAAGGTAGAAACCTTATAACCTTCGACCCAGCCAGTTAAGTTTTTCAAGGATTCGGTGACATAAGATACCCAAGTACCACCTTCCTTTTTCTTATACTCTCTGAATCGTTTCAAATATTGGGCCGGAGTCTTCCCAAACTTTAAAATGAGAGTTTGCTTCAACATTGCAAAATCAGCTTGTTCAGCCTTCGACATTTTCATAATGGCACTACAGCCAGAATGGGGCAGTCTGCTGAGTAACCAGGCAATCTTATCAGCATTTTCAACTTGTTGAACTTCGCATGCATACTCAAACGCATTCAGCCAGTCCATAATGTCATTCCTTTCCTCATACACACTGAGCAGATCTTTCGGAAACCGTGGATGAGAGGAGGCCCCAGACCCATGTCCAGGACCCTTGTACCCATTTGCAACCTGAAGCTTGGCCAGTTCCAACTGGTGATCCCTGTCTTTCTGTTTTTCTGCCTGTTCGATTTTTAGTTTGGCTATGCTGAATTCAAGCTCCTTCTGCCTAAACCGCAGCTCTTGCTTCTTGAATTCAAGCATAGCCTCCCCATCAGCACTGGCTGAGGAAACATTAGACATCACATCTTCCCTGCCCTCGTGGTCGCGGTGGATCAGTGCAGCGGCAGAACCGTCGGTTCTACCAGTGAGAGCAGCCCTACCTCCTTCCGCACTGTCCTCAGAAGTTATAGCGTCAAGCTGCGCTTCTTGCCACGCCACGATTCTTTGGATCATATCCAATTTCGTGCCTTGAGAGGAAACACCTCTCTCCGCACACATCTTTTTCAATGTTTCTGATTTGGAAGCATTTAAAGTTAACAAGGTATTTGTTTCCATACTGTTAGATAGGACTATGGCCTTTTTAAAGTTATACTACAACAATTCACTACGTGTCCTGGTAGGAATAACTTGAAATGCCTTAGTTTGTGCGCAACACTGGATACCTTCAGTCGTATCCCACCGCTGTACACCAATTTGTTAAGACAGATTTCTGAACTCTGTCCTGCTGGCGCAGAAGTTCAGAAGGCCAACCTAATTAAGGAAGGCCCTGGGTCGTCTCAACCTGGGGAAGGAAAAGGGACCAAGACGGTCAGCGGACAGGACAAAGGAGCCTCGTGGTCTGGCCATTTTGGGAGCCAGGCCACCATTTTAGGTCAAGTGCGAGAAACGCGCTTAAAACGCCAAAAGGAGCTCAAAACACAAGAAACGATCGCTGCCACCATTCCCGTCCGTGAATCACTTGCACCAATCAGTTACAAACGAGTATCTAGGGCCTGTAGAAGGCTAGAGACCCAAGAGAGCAGTAACTTAGCTTACAGTGCCCTCTTGTGTCAAGGCTGCACTTCTCTGGCAAAGTCGAGAACAAGGTGAAAAACAACAGCAAAAAGTTTAGGGGTTGCCACATGGAAGGAAAATTACCTACAATTACGAAATCTTTCCTAACAGTGCACAACCCCCTTGTAGCAGGATTTATGCCCTTACCGAACCTGAGAATCTGCATTTGAGACAATATTTGGATCAATACCTAGCTAATGGTTTTATTCGCCTGTCAAAGTCCCCGGCATCCTCGGCTTTGTTCTTCGTGCCCAAAAAAGAAGGCGACCTTAGAACTTGTATCGATTACCGCGCATTGAACCAGATAACGGTTAAAAACCGTTATCCTCTGCCTCTGATCCCTGAACTCCTTGACCAGGAGAAGGACGCTTGCATATACACCAAGTTAGATCTCCGGTGGGCTTATCATCTGGTACGAGTTAAAGAAGGCGACGAATGGAAAACTGCCTTCCGTACTAAATACGGATTATTCGAGTACCAGGTGATGCCTTTCGGATTGTGTAACGCGCCGGCTGCCTTCCAATACTTCATGAATGATGTCCTTCGGGAACTCATCGATGTTTGTGTTGTCGTATATATCGATGACATTCTGGTGTACTCCTCTTCGGAATCTGATCACAGAAAACACGCCAGGGCAGTCCTTGAAAAACTGCGCCAACACAAACTATTTGCTAAATTGGAGAAAAGTGTTTTCCATACCACAGAAGTCGAGTTTCTAGGTTTCATCCTGACACCCAAAGGAGTCCGAATGGAATTAAGAAAAGTGGATGCCATCCTCAAATGGCCATCACCTAGCTCTGTAAAAGGGGTTCAAAGCATGCTCGGCTTTGCCAATTTCTATCGCAGGTTTATCCCGGAATTTTCACGCGTGGTACAACCCATTACTGCACTCTTGAGGAAAAATAAACGTTTTGTATGGTCTGAAGAAGCCGAGCAGGCCTTTCAGGATTTAAAAGCTAAGTTTACCTCTGCACCTATATTGAAACAACCGCGTCCAGATCTCCCTTATGTCGTCGAGACTGACACATCCAGCCTAGCCATGGGAGCTGTCCTGTCCCAAAGAGATCCCGAAACCAACCAACTGCATCCCGTAGCATTTTGGTCCAGAAAATTCTCGGCACCCAAGGTTAATTATGCAATCACGGACAAAGAACTGTTAGCCATTAAGTCCGCTTTTAAAGCCCGGCGGCATTATCTGCTTGGCGCTCGACATACCATCACAGTGATCACTGATCACCGGAATTTACAGTATTTGAAAACCGCCAAGGCTCAGTCATCACGGCAGCTCCGATGGGCTTTGTTTTTCGCTGAATTTGATTTCGTGATTACCTATCGACCTGGCTGCAAGAATGGCAAAGCAGACGCCTTATCCCGAATTGTAATGGGAGAATCTGATACAAACTCAGAACCAGTACCAATAATTCCCGAACAGAGGATTCTAGGCATGACTTTTTTACAGACGCTTGAAGACATTCAAGCCAGAGTAAAACAACTCCTGGACCCTACAACCTTACAGGATTGGATACAAAAGGGATCAGACTTTACCATAGATAATGGTTTACCTTATTTCCAAGGATGCTTATTCCTGCCATATAAGGAATTACACGAACTAGTTATTTCCGGTTATCATGATGCATTAATAGAGGGACACCCCGGTATTGCCAAGACAGAGGAAAAGGTGAAACGACAATTTTGGTGGCCCTCTTGGCGAAAAGATGTTAAATCTTTTGTGATGTCCTGTGGTGTTTGCGCCCAAAATAAAAGTCAAAAGAAAAGACCAGCCGGTCTCCTTCAACCCCTAGACATACCGCCAGCACCCTGGCACACCCTATCAATGGATTTTATTACGGACCTGCCTCCTTGTTCGGGGTACAATACTATTCTGGTAATTGTGGATTTGTTTTCCAAAATGGCCCACTTTATTCCTTTGAAAGGTTTACCTTCAGCTTCTGTCCTAGCCAAAGAATTCCTCGAAAATATTGTTCGGCTACATGGATTCCCATCTATACTAATCTCTGACCGGGGAAGCCAATTCATTTCCCACTTCTGGCGCAAATGTTGTCAAATGGCGTAGATCGACGTAGTAAGATTATCGACCAGTCACCACCCTCAGACCGATGGTCAGACCGAGAGGACAAATCAGACCCTTGAGCAATACTTACGGTGTATGTTACAGCAATCTGAAAGAAACTGGAAAGACATTCTTTGGATAGCCGAATACGCATATAATAATTCGGTACACTCTGGAACTGGCCACAGTCCTTTTTATACTTTGTTTGGGCATCACCCTCGAACCTCAAACCTTGACTCACCTCAGAACCTCGGAATGCCTGCAGTAGAACATCTGCATTCTACAATTACCCAAGCCTTCAAAGAGGCAACTACGCATTTACAACAAGCCAAGAGAAAATACAAGGAGAATGCTGATCTACATCGGAGTGAATCACCTCCATATCAGATTGGGGATCAAGTGTAGTTAGCTAACAGACATTTACCACTCAAAGGGCCTCGAACTTTTAACCCAAAATATCTGGGACCTTATTCTATTATGGCAATAATTAACCCAGTGGCTGTTAAACTTGATTTACCAGCTAGTATGCGAATTCACCCTGTTTTTCATGTGTCACTTCTGAAACCAGTGGTACCCGGAACCCGACTACTCAAACCTCCAGAACCTATTCTAATAGATGGGGAGCCCGAATTCGAAGTGAAGAACATTTTAGACTCAAAAATGTTTAGGTCAAAACTGTTCTACCTAATTGATTGGAAGGGGTACGGACCTCAGGAGAGGTCGTGGGAACCCAGAGACCATGTGCATGCACCTCGATTAGTCAGGAAATTCCACCGACTCTTCCCAGACAAACCAAAACCCCCGGAGGGAACAACCTTGGGAGGGGCCTTGGGGGGGAGTTCTGTCATGATGCCCGCTCCCGGGGAGCCGGTTCAAGCCCTGCGTCCCCGAAAGCGGACATCCAGTCCCCAAGGAAGGACCCAGCAACCCCATATAGGGGCCCTTTGGACAGTGTCCTTGCGCCTATGGCGCCAGGCTCATAAAAGACATCAGTCCTGGCGCCATAGGCGCCAGGCTCATTATGGAAGTGCTTGGGTGCACTTACCTGATGCAGACCATGCTGCAGGATCCCGGCCTCCTTGAGGCCTGAAAGGGACTACTTTACCTGTGGGACTAATTTACCATCCGGGCGTGGTCGGAAAAGGATACATACCTGATTGGAGGAAGGATACATACCTGGAACTTCTTCCAAGGCTATTTAAACCCCACCCGAACAGCCACACGTGCTTCGCGTTGTTCTGCATCTAGCAGCTGGACGCTCACCGTGTCTGCTCCTGCATCCTGACTTCTGCCACACCTGCCAGCATCCTGGATCACCTGCAAAGGAAGAGAAGAAGAGAACAGAAGAAGGAAAAGTCCTTACCTGCTAAAAACCGCATCCCGGAGACATCTCGCCGACAATCCTGAAAAGGAAGACTTTTATTTAAAAGCTCATCGCGTCGATCGCTGCAGCACCGCATTCCACTCACCTTTACAGGGCGCCTCCATGTTCAGCAGCGATCATCCAGATTCGCAGTCACGCCCCAGCGCCTAGGGAGAAAAAGACCAGAACAAAAGGTGAGAGAGAGAAGGGAATAAGGAAAGCTAAATCTCCATGTTAAGACTTACCTGTTGATTCATTCCCTCTTCATTTCGGGTCCGCGCCGCATCCTGGCATTTCCGGACCCCAGCCCCTAAGGGGAAAAAGAGACATCAGTGTTAATGAGCGAATGAAAAGACATTACCAAAAAACGCTCATTAAAGACTTACCTGATTTCTACAAGGATTTCACCTCTCATCTCGGGTCGGTGCCTGTTCCCCGGCATTCCGTACCCCGGCCCCTATGGGGAAAAAGACACTAGCATTAGTACATTAATGCATGGACACAAGGGGAACCTCTTATCAAAAAACTTACCTGGAAGCCAAGCAAGTTTGGTTCTCACCAATCCGAAAATCCAGTGAAGTAACTGGATACCAACGCGCCCCTGCATCAGAAGCAGGATGGAGAACTCGTCCTTCCAGACTCTAAGGTGAGAGGCTACGAGGAATCACAGAAGGGTTTCGAGGAGGGTGAGAGGGGAAAGTGGGAGGCTGATTGCATTACCCCGCAGACAGTTAATCCCTATTTTCGCCTACAGAAGGATACTTCTGCGAGCCAGACAAGGCAGATTTGGAGGCCCGGTCCAGTCCGTCTTCCGAACCCTGCGCATCACCTTAGAAGAGGTCACAGCAGCGCGAACCAGGCCAGCGCCTCCGTGGGAGTCAGGTGAGCGTTACAGGTAGTGTGCTGAGCAGCCAGGCTCATCTCAAGAGGGGTCAATGTGAAGTTACGTGAAGTGAACTGTATGGGAAGTTACACAAAGATTAACAGTGACAAGTATTCAAAAAAACTCTAGGTTTCTTGATTAAGCAATTATTAATGTATTTATCCATCAGTTAGCATAAGCCTTCTTCAGAAGGGAGCAATATAAAGCAACATACAAATACACTCCAAAAATACACACTCTTAGATTTCTAAATCAGTAAATACCCATTTGGGATGACATACAAGCACTACCTACACCCTCGGATGACTTCAATAGCTAGGGTGCTGTTGACATTAATCTATCACTGTTGCATTTAGAATAATCTTGAGTAGTGTTAAAGAGAAGAGAGTTCAGAATAAAACAAGTATTCACACAGTTATTCTTAATCAGGTACATACTTTCACAACAACCCCCCAATGCAAAGTCAGTTAACCCTTTACTGGAAGGAAGGAAAAACACATAAACAAGAGAGAGAAGAGTCATTCAGGGAGCAAGGCAAGCCAATGTTAAGTTAACAAAAGTCCAGGTGAACTGAAGCACTTCTTGCAGGAAAGTAGAAAGTCTTTCACAATGTTGAAAAAGTCTTTGTAGAATAGAGGAAATCAAAGTAGGGCCACAAGCATATTAGGCTTGTGAGGTAGGGTAGCTACAAGCAACTCTACAAGAGCAACCGAGACAAGTCTCCAACGAGGACAAGCAATTGGCACAACAAGAGGTAAGCTCTCTCAGACTTTACAGTACCTTTAGGCTGAAGAAAAGTGCAGCAGATGACTTCTGTTCCTGTGTAGCTCTGCAGATCCTGGTGTTCCTGGACCTCAGTCGTGGGGACAAGAAAGAGGAGTTCTGGGGACTCCTGCACTATAATGGGAATATCACCGCTCGCAACCAGCAATCTTCAAACAAGTGGCACTTCAGTGTTTCAGCTCCTCGCGTCTACCGCAAATAGCAACACTGCGGTTCCTGGCTGTCGAGATGGGCTTTCCTTGAATCTGAGGTCCTGCACTCTGTTGAGGGGGCTCAGGCTTGGTAAGTGCTGCTTCCTAGGAGTCCGGAGGATCTTCCTGGAGCTCTTGGCCAGCTCAAAAACAACACACACAATCTGGTGTCCTCTCCCTGGCTATTCGGTTCCAGCAGCAACTGCAGTGGAATTTCAACCAGCTCCGAGAGGATGTCCAGGTGGCTTACTTTGGAGTTGATTGGTGCCACCAAATCAAAGGGAGAAGTCGTCCTTGCAGGGGCTTCTCTGGCGATACAAATTTGGTGTTTTAGCACAGCAGCAGGGCTTCACCAGGCAAACCAACGGTCCAGAAGATGTAGCGGGCATCCTCTTCAAGTTCTTCTTCGGATTCCTTCGTCCAGTGGTCGACTCTGCCTTCCAAGCCAAAAAGCCTTGCATTTTATGCAGGTTTCTCCCATTAATTCCAGCCTATCTGTCAGCCACCAACCAATTTGTGGCTGTCCTTGCCAGACAGCCAACCGGCCAATCACCTAAGAGTGCATTCCTGTCTCCTAGAAGACTAAGCACAGAGAGTTTTCGGGCACCTCCCTCGCTTCCTGCCCCCGCCAGACACCCTGGAGCCAGAGGCGGCCTTCAATTGTGAATCCCGCTAAAGACAAAGCAAACAAAGGGACCAGACCTGGTTTGGCGTGCAGAGTAAATCTCAAGAAGGAGTATTCCACAAAGAAATGGCTTTACTGCAGCTGCAAACACAGTCCGTGGTAATTGCACACCACGGTAGTTAAAAGTAAACCACTGCCACCAGCCATTCATCATGGAAAGGGTAACATAAAAATGTTAAATGAGAAGCTAGACAAAGGGGATACTAAAGAACCCCTCCAGCACCCTATTGTAAGATAGTGTGTGCTGGGTCTTCAAAGTTACAAGTGTAAGTAAAATCAATTTCACTTCACTGCTCTTGGAAACAGTTGTTTATCCAGATTTGCAGTAAAAAGTCACAAAAATCTGAGGTCTATCCTGGTGAAGGGTTTACAGAACATGGAGGCAAATGCTGAATTGTGGGCAGGGGGTCCGGTGATTGGACATGTACCATGTGGCAGTTGCTTAGTGTGCCCACAAACAGCCAGGAGAAAGGAAATAGAGGTTGGCCTGAGAACACTATGATGACAAAGATTTCACCAATTGTAACACACAGAATGTTCTTTACCTCATCACAAGCCTGTGTGGATTACGGTATGTAGTTATTACCACCAGGAAAGCACGACAAAGAATAACTGAACATAAGTCATGCATTGGAACAAAAAAGATAACAGCTCCAAGGCTGCTGCATTTTTTGGAGAAGGCACACTCTGAGCAGGATTTGAGATGGACTGTGATTGAACACGTGAAGGTCCCAAGGAGAGGGGGCAATATTGCTAGTCACCTCTTACTTAGAGAACAAAATTGGATTTTCAGATTTAAAAAAAGGACACCCATAGTATGAATGACAATATTCCCTGGCAGCAGCTGTCCACTTTAAAGAAAAGCAGAACGTGTGTTCACAAACATGGCTGCATTTAAGTTACCATGGAGTACTTAACTGTAAATAAACAACACAGCATTGTGCACTTAATGTCTGCCTGAGCCAGTTTATAAGCGGGCTTCTTTTTGAGAGCACATGTTAATATTAACCCGGTGATCAACGATATTAGCAATCAAATTCACAGAAAAAATGTACCTTGTTCGGGCTATCGGGACAGACATAGGTGTAATAAGGGTCTTCTGTCAGATTATAATGAGTACGACTATATACCAAGATGACCGTGGGTAAAATCAAAGGGCACAATGGCCGCGGTTGCCTTGTACTCACGAGCGGTGTCCAGCGCCTTTTCCAGCACGTATTGAGCGTAAGGGGATGTTGGTGGGCCAGGAGTGACCGCGCGAGCATACGGTCGAGCACATATCATCAGTTACTAAGTTCCTGCACGTAAACACAAAGACTGTGTTGTAATTTTGATATGGTTTTGACTGTACAGCGACTAGCCGGTGCAGTAGGTAGGTGTACAGTATCTGGATAAATAAAATGTAGGAATAACCGGTTGCTGATCCACATGCTCCATTTGTTCTTTGAAGATATAAACAGAGGGGATGTGGTGTTCTAGTACAAGATGCTAAGTAATAAGTAGACGGGCCATACGTTTAACAAACAAGGATACGGACGTCCGCCTTCGAATAAATGACGTTTATTGGAGAAATTATTTAGCCAGATATTGGCATGTTTTTTGGTGAGAAGAAAAATCATACATTGTTGAGCTCATTAGTAAATGGTTAGAATAGGAGCACTGATAGGTGATAGGTGTTCTCTCTTTATTGTCCCTATAGGGGTTAAGTATAAGAACATGAGCACGCAGTAGGGGTGCAAATTATTTTGGCAAAACAATGAATAAAATTGAAGGTCTGGTAGCCAACCCGGATGTTTCTGTCCTGAAGAAGGTGGTACAAAAAGCTAAGTGCCAGTGAAACCGTTCTGTTTTTTTATGTATGGGTCCCATGTAAGGAGACCATGTTTCGAATTACCCTACTCAGCTTTTATCATAAATTTTGCTTCTATTAATATGGGTGCTATTGCTTTCTTTGGCCTATAGAGACTTGGTCGAGCTACTCTTCCTGTAATTTTAAGCTTTAATGAAACAGAACCTTTTTGTTCTTTTACTGTATCTAGGAAATATGTCTTTCTCTTGGGAATGGTTATCTTTGATTCTCTGCAGTGACAGGCCACACCTCCCTCGTAATCTTGGCTCGGGCTGTGCAGCTACTGCCTGGCTTGCTCGGATCTGCGCTTTTTAGCTAATTCAGCAAATATATTCTTTCTATAGCCTTGATGCTCCTTCAATGTCTCACATTAATTCGAATGTGGCTGAGCGATCCACATTATCCAAGATGTCTGCTTGTTACTGTTATATGTCTGCATTGAGCAAGCATTATGTGTATTCTTATGCATCTTGCATTTCAGTGTGTGTATATATATATATATATATATATACATACATACATACATACATATATATATATATATATATATATATATATATATATATATATATATAGAGTATCTGTTTTCTAGTGTCTAGTGAATGCAAGACAATTATTCATGTCTAAATGCATTTTTTACCTAATGCCCAGGTAACTTAATGGGGAATGCATGTCTGCTTCATGTCTAATGCGTCTACGTGTATCAGGTTCAGCGATAGTGTCATTTGATTTCGTCATCTTTGGTTACAGCATGTCCATGTCTGCTAGAGCTTGCAGATTCATCTCTTCTTCAATTGTCCCGGGGTAAGGTCGGTAGGGTTGTCTCAGTGAATAACGTCTCCCATGCTTGAGGTATGGCGATGGAGAGGGTACAGGCTCCATGAATGACGCACGTCTTTCATTCCTACGGTATTGAGGCAGGGGAGGAGCAACACTATGGTTGGCATATTCTTCTGCCTCTTCCTCTTCCTGTGCATGGTATCGCTTCCCATTGATAGATCCATGCTGTAAATGGTGTAAAGCGAAATATGCCTTTAATGAAAGTCTTGTTCAATCATTATGTTAACAATGGCACCAGTGTCAGTGATAAATTACTGTACGTGAGAGCCTATGGTCAATGAGACTGTTGGGCTGCTCTTGTCATCTAGTGTGTAATCCATCAGGCATACATATTCATCAATATGAGTTGTTGAAATTGTGTCTTGCTCATGTGAATGTGAGTCTTCCATTGAATCGACCACTTGGTGTTGCCTTTGTGCGCTTGTAATGGCATTTCAGAGGAAACGTTTTTCTTCCTGGCATACCGACTGGAAATGGTTGTTTGTCGTGTTTTTCACAACATTGTCCCATTGCCAGGAACGTACCTTTGGTTCCTTCGTTTGTGGGGGAAACCACTCACACGCACACATATATAACATACCCAATGTGTTGGATTGTCATGGTTTACGGCAGTGCTGCAGCTTGTTTGTGATGCTTCCGCTGTCTTGTTTCTTTGGAGCTTCAGTTGCAGCTGCCTAGACATCTACACTTTCATAAATGCATGCAGAGTCGACTGATTTAATCAAGGGGTTGCATTTGCTTAATGGGTGCTGTCAGAATACGGATGATGTGAACCCTTCAATAATGCATAATCTCATACCTCTTCATCTGAGAAGTTTGCAGATTGACAATATTTGACTTTCTTTTTTAAGAATGGGAACACATTCATCGAAGGTTTCATGGTCTAACTGGTACCATTGGTTAAATGCCTATCTTTCGAAATCGCAATTAGGTTGTATCACTGATTTCTTATTAAGTGCTGCAGTAAATCATGTCATCTCCACTGCCTTGATGAAGTTGAAACATTCCCAAAGCCCTTCAACGCACCTGGGACCATGATCTTTGTACGGGTGGAGTTCAATTGATGGTGGTCTTCATGAGGCGGCAGTTCTCGAAGTAAATGTGGATTATGGAGCGGCTGATCCTGGGATATCCTTTGTCTCATCCATGTGCGAGTCACTTTTTTATGACTCAATGCAATGGCGCATGCTGAATACGTAGGTGATATGTAAAACAGCACCTCCTATTTCTGACTCACCCATTTATTTATGTAATTGGGGTTTTATAACGCGCCTAATACTGTACCTAAATTCAGATTCTAGGCGCGGTTCCGGGATTCTAACCTCTGTTGCTCTGTGTGGTATTGCTTCCAAGACCAGCGCGTCGCCCCTGTGCAATCCTCCTTCGTAGCGCATGTCCCCATCAGCCTGGACATCGGTGGAGAGTCACTGTAAGACCATCAGGTTTGTCGAGAAGGGACGAGAAATTAAGTGTATGCCCACATGCATTTAATATAAATAAAGAAACCAAATGCACCTACATTACTGGGTCTGCATTTCATTAATTATTTTGTTTATTTAAAGTGCATTAGCAAATAACAATCCAGAGTTTTTACACGAAAACACTAAAACAGAATACTTTGTACAAATTTGAAACAAACATGAGTTATTAAAATTCCAAGAGCTGAATCAAATCATATAAAACAATAATATACTAAAGCATCATTCAAGCAAAAGAAAAGAAATAGAAAAAAATCTTTGACATTTTACCACACCTCTTCCATCAGTCCTTAAACTTGCCTTCATTTAATAACGAGTTTTATCCACGAGTTTCAAAGACCTCAACAGGTTTACCACTTCTGTCGTGAGAAAGACCTCATTACCAGAGACTAATCTCTCCCAGAACGCGGGGGAATCCAAGGAATTAATATTGTGAACAAATCAACCTAATCAAGAGACCCTAAGAGGTACCCGGACATTCATTCAAAACATGTTGAGTCGAATGCTTAAGTCTCAGCTCACATCCCTGGCAGATGTCAGATGGATAAGCTTCCTCATCTCTCACATGTAGGATTTCTAGTGTTGGCAATATATTCAACCTAAATCTGAGGAAATCAGTTTGCACACTAGGGTCTGGACACCTCCTCAAATACGTGGCCAAAAAGGATCTAGGTTTATCGCACATGGAAAGGGACGAGGAGAGTTTTAGTGATCTCATTTTGTCAATCGTTCGGATCAGTCCCCTTTTTTGATACTCTCTTTTGTTTTTAACGGATTCTGCAACAGAGTATCAGAGTCCATGCAGTAAGAACCTCTATGGATCTCTCCCTTAGGGCAAGCAGGAACCGATTATCTCCCTTCTGTAATTGGTCTGAGAAATCCTCATAGAGATGGGGGGACGAGAATCAATCTAAACACTGAAGTCCATCTCCATTCCATCCACGCCAAAAGGGATATCAGGCCCAGTCCATAACGCACAGAAACCATGGGAACTGAATTGGGTATATAAAGCGTTCTCTTACAGAGTTTTTATTCCAATTTCTGCCAATCGATGACAAAACTTTGGGCATTACATTATATGCCAAATAGTAAAGTGGGAACTACTTTACCTACATAATTTTGAACAAGGGGTAAAATGGAAAACTTAGAACATTTCTTATAAATTTGAATCATCTGTGACCCCAAATTCAAGGTCTCGATGTCCAGATCATGGAGGACAGACTTTTTAGTTGGATACGCAAAAACTCTAGAACCCAGGAAGTAATCTCATTCGCTATCGGCACAACTTCATTATCAAATTGCCAGATGAAGGGCTTTACCTTTTTCTGAGGTCTTTGAAAATCACAATACTAGATTTGAGAGGGTTTATATTAGTTGGTTTATTCTAGCATACTCTGCAAGGGCATTTAATAAACGCTGCAGGCCTATTTGCGTTAAATCAAAGATGACAATGTCATCTGCATAAGCTAGCCCTACTATCTTTGTTGTTCCTAGTTTGGGGCTCGCCAAAAGTAGACCATGAAGCCAATCAAAGAGGTCAGCCAGGAAAAGGTTAAAAAGAAAAGGTGCAACTAAACAGCCCTGTCGGACACCTCTATTTATGGTGATTTTCTTAGATAAATCCTCTGATTTTGACAATCTAACGCAGAGTGTAGAGTTCTGGTGTAATTCAATTAAAATTGCCAGCAAGCTGTCCGGCATGCCCCAGCTTTTCAGCTTTTCCCAAAGCCTGCCTCTATTGATGGTATCAAATACCTGTGTTAAATCAACCCAAGCTCCAAACAGAGGTTTCCCATCCTTCTCAAAGCATCCCACCGTGACACAGCTCAGGACTAGGCCATTTAGTGAGGTTGATAAACTCTTTCTGAAACCTGTCTGAAATTTAGAGAGTATGGTGTTCTCTTTGGCCCAGGCTTCAAGGTCCCTTAATACAAGTCCCGCAAATATTTTACCGTTCGCATCCAAAAGCGATATGGGACGGTAATTGGAGGCCACTGAACGGGCACGATGATGGGACTCTGGGAAACTTCAGGTCTTCACAATTTAATCAAAAAGTCCCTTCAGTAATCTAGCCCAGACCAATGGATTGGCCTTTAATATGGCATTGGTACGGCCATTGGGGCAAACTGCTCGGGACGCCGAGGATTTCATTATTAGATTTGCAATTTCCTCAATAGAGGAAGTGAGAACCCAAGGTAAAACAGAGGGACTCCTTGGTTCAGGAAAGGCAGAGCCAAGATTCACTTTATCAAAGTGATCAACCCAAGTTTGTTCTTGCATTATTGTGTCCTGCGGTTGATTGGCCGCTGGATTTAATGGAGCCCAAAGGTTTCGTGAATTCTTAAGGCAGACAGCCTTCAACATTTCCTTCCCATCTTTCTGCAATCTCAGGGCCCTATGGGATCTCAACCAACTCCTATAGTGATTTATCCTTCTAATCTGTTCTATACGGTGCAGATCAGAGAACTCACACTGTCTTTTTATGAGTCTCAGCACTCTTCTCCTCTCTCTCTTTATTTGGATTTGCAAATTCTGGAAAAAATGTACATGCGGGGGCCTAAGCTTCTGAGTTTTAGTATTCGGGGGGTTAAGGGACAAGAGCAGATCTACGAGAGATTGCGGGGCACACTGCCGGGACAGATCCTGATCAGATAGCTTTTCAACATAGCTTTCCAGATTCTTATTCAGGACCTGACCCCCTTTCTTAAATCTTACCAATATGTTTCCCGCCGAAATATGAAGTAAATTCTTAGACTGACAGCAAAACTCATGCTCCAGAACCACCCCAAACAATGCCTCCAAGATATCATGATCACTCAAACCCCCCTTTAAGACATTAAAGTTCTTACATCGCTCAAACAGACCCCTTGAAACATAGACATAATCAATCGCTGAATGAAGAGGTCCCCTCCTCCAAGTCGGAGCCGCGGGGACGTCACCAGTCACACTATCATTAGGTACCTGCAGGTCCCACTCTTCCACGAATTGACACCAGACCTTACCATCACGTGTCTTTTGACTGTCCCTTCCCCCTAAAGAGGGGCATATTTCAAGGCAAAATGAATTTAAATCACTCATAATGATGATATCATCCATGGGGAAGTGGGCAGTTGCAAGAATCAAAATATTGCCTAAGTTCTGAACAAACACCATTAGAGCTCATTGTGTAGGGTTCCAGTCGATGTTTGCCAACAGCCATCCCTGTGTGCCAATTTTGCTCTTCAACCTGGCTCTTACCATCAAAATACCTGCAAATTCATCATATAACATCACTGACTCATCGCAGCTCGAATTTCTACAGAGAATACATAATCCCGACCGGCCGGCCTACTCCTACACTAGTTGCCAGCTGGTGGTAGGAAGAGAACCCATCGATATCAAAGAGACCAGTCTCACCCAAGATTCCTGGAGAAAAATTACATCAAGGTATATAAAGACATACATTTTCATTGGTTCAATACAAAAAAAGTTAAAACCTCTCAAATTCCAGGACAGAGTTCTCATTAGCGACTTGGTTAAAGACTCTTCTCCGCTAGCCCCAGTTTAAGAAAGATCTGAGAAACTATCTCCGGTACTAAATCCAGTACTCTTGGAGTTGCTGACAGAGCTTTAACATTCACCTGAGACAAAGCAGAAGAGGAGGCATTCGGCACAGAGATAGGAGTCAGCCATTTAATGTCTTGTAGGACCTGCATTATCATCAGAACCTTCCCGCCCCATTCTGAAATTGCCCCAATAAGGATTCAAACCCCAATCTAGATTTCAATGTCACTTCTGCAATATCGATTTTTGGTAAGAGCGGAAATCCCACCCGCTCAATGTCTGCCGTTGTAATGTATTTTAGGCTGGGAATTACTTTCATCTCTGCAAGAATTACAGAGCGATTCAGAGGAAGATTGGATCCATCATTTAGAGAGACACGTGCCAAGTAAAGAGTTAAACTTTGCGCGATGTTCTTCGCCTCATCAGGTTATAGAGGCAATTTTTGGCAATTGCAAGGTGATTTGTTAAATGCGACATCACTTCTGGCAGTAGTACTTAAGCTGTTTCCAGACACCATATCTGATTCTCCACCTGATGCCCTGGGGATTGGAAGTGCCACTGGGACAATCGAACTACTAGGCAGTTGATCCAAACCCTTTAAAGGTAACTTCGAACTCCCAGACAGTCGTAACTCGCTAGAGCTCTGACCGGTCTCCTTGTCTTTGGGTTTAAGAAAAATTGGAGCAATCTAAAGGGAGGTTTAGTCATCACCGCTTTGGACCCTTTTAGGAAGATAGGGGCTATCTTTGGTGCTGGTTTAGGCGGCTCTGTTTGGCTGACTACAGTAGTTTTTCGTAGTAGCCGGTTCAGGAGTGTTAATGGGTGGGGAAATTGAGACTGAGCAGGGTTTTTTAACAGCAGACTTTCTCCCTTCAGCCATTAGCCCTTTCCTCTTACTCTTAGCACCAATTTGCTTCTGAAGACTTTGCCGATTTCAGACAAAGCGATTGGCATTTCATTAATCGGACGGCACCCACTAAGAGACACATGATATGGTCTCGTTAGGATTGCTCAGGGGCAACGTGCTCGCCTTGGAAGCAAGACAAAGAGTAGCAACACAGGTTCGGTCCGCGCTTAGACACCTCTGGGCATTAAGCATGTTATAAATAACCAACAATAATTAATTATAATTATAGTTCTACTCTTTCTCAGGCAGGCTGCTCCCTTAGCGTCTCGGAATTCAATCCTCTTTACTGACCTGCAGTCGGTTGTATATTGTGCCTTGGATGGTGACGACAGAGAATGGATGGATGGGGTGTGGGTGGAATAACTGTAGGGGCTGAAGGAGTAAGACTAGAGGAGTTACGTTGGTCAATAACATTTCCTTAATCATATGTCCGGGCCCCTCAGTTCTTTGTTGGGGAAGAGACCCGGGCATAAAATATGGCGATGGGGAAACAGGACCTTCATGCAAGATGTAACCAAAAATATATTTTTTGAAGGTGGCCTGACCACATTAGGCTTGATGATCCAATCTAACAGTCCATGTTTACTGGGAGTGGCCCAGGAAGAAGCTTTGCATGTGAAACAAATGGGATTATGTTTGGAGAACGGTTATTGGGGCAGCTCCAACACGGCATTATCAGCAAGGCGGCATGGGGGTAGAGGGATACCCTAATGTGTGCGAGAAGTTTTCTAACTCACGTGGGCATCTGAAACAGCTTTAGGTAAATCTGAATGCCCACATGTATTTGGCATTAGCATCCTGTAGGGGGTACCTGGCCAATCAGGCTGTGCCAAACGCAGCAGTAATTCACAGACACCATATCTGCATTTGCAGTAGCCCGTGAGCTGAGTACTCCTCTTGGCTTCCGTTC
The DNA here is from genome assembly GCF_040938575.1 of Ambystoma mexicanum. Lineage (NCBI taxonomy): Eukaryota > Metazoa > Chordata > Amphibia > Caudata > Ambystomatidae > Ambystoma > Ambystoma mexicanum. The sequence goes on from NC_090935.1 coordinate 364,635,037, forward strand.
CACCGCCTCTGTATTCCCATTTGCACCCTTGGTTCGTAAAGGCAGTGCTGCGAAAAAACTGCGCCTCCTCTTTTCTGGAGTTCACATTCCGTCTTGTTTACGTTGGTGGGCTTACTGAATACGGAAAACCGACCACAGCAAAGAGGAGTGGGCCTGCATATGGTGAAATTAAACGTTATTCTGAAAGTCTTTAGAACCAGTTTCTTCATGGAATCATGTGGGCTAATGGCAATATTACACGTGCAAGCGCGAGCTGACCCAGTCCCAAGGGTGCCGCGGAACCCTTTTTCAAACGTCCACACTAGGCTCAGGTCCTTGACTTTGGCAGTTGGACATTCCCGATTGGATGAGTCCATGCGTGTGTAAGATCACCTCATAAATGCACGATGCACCATATTTGGGAGAGTCTCCAGATCGCCGTTTCTTTAAGTTGATGGGAGCACTCCTAGAAGGGGGGTTTGGCAGTATAATGTTATTGGCAGCTACTGGTTAGGAAAAATTGGCTTATAACAGTATATTCAAAACAACATCGAACAACAGACTTAGCTTAATGATGGAAAGAAAGAGAAAGACGTGCACAGAAACGAATCTGCCAGCTTTATTTTTACCTTGCCGTGTTCTACAGGTCTCTCTGCATGTTGTTCGTTTCTCCCTTGTGGGTACCTTGTTATTATACTAACACATTGAATAATGTAATACCAACTGTGATCATGTTGCATGGGATGTATAGTGGACAAAAATGATTAGATAAGGCCCTGATGAAGGATTAGCATCCGAAACGTATCAGCCAATTCACAGGTATGCTTGGAAAAGTATTGGCGACATTCCACACTTGGTGAAAGTAACCAAGATTGAAGATTAAAACCCCAACTATTTGCAAAAACTACTAAAAGATTCCAAGTGATTATTTATACAAAAGAACCTCAAGAAACTATATAACCCACAGTGGGATTTGAGGGTGTGCGTCCCACACTGAGGGCTATTAGCCTAGGTCTCCTTTTCTTCAGTTATAGTTTGGGCCCTACACGGTGGCACACAACAGTGGGCTGCACCCCACAAACTACATCTAACTACAAACCTATGCTTACTCAGAAGGACTAAGAAATATGCAAAGAAAGCAGTGCCCGCTCACTCTTCCCTTACTCGTCACTGAACGCTTTTCCAGTCGCTGAAAGAGGTGTGCCTTTTCCCGGAAACACGCGATTGCTGCGGGCCTCTACAGTGTTTTCTTTTCCTGGTCCTTGTAGCGTCAGGTCGTTCAGAAATTATTTGCCCAGCACTGCCTGCACTGCCTCTAAGAAATATGGACTTTTTGCCTCGGGTGAAACAATGTTTATGACAAGTTAAAAAACACATGGATTGGCTCTTATGCAAAAGAGTAAAGTTGAGACAGTCCGATATCAAAATGACGATTTTTTAATTTTGACGAAGGATCATTAAGGGTCCCTTTCTTACCACGTCACTTTAATGCACTCCACAGCCCATTCCTCTCACTTAGTAAATCTGACTTGTTGCTCAGAGTAAATCTGCGGGTGTAAGACTAGTGCATCGCCAGTGTCACTTGCTCGTGCATCTGTGCTACACAGAATATGTCCCTTCGATTCACGACAGACAGAACATAGGACCAGAAGGCCATCTGTATAAAGCAATCTCTTCGTCATTGGAAGCTCTCTGCATACATCGATCTTTGTCATTGGGTCTGATTATGCCTGTGGTTCTAATGGTAAGAACGTGGTAATTTAAATAACTTTACTCTCAAAATGCCACCCAATTATGAGTTGAGTTCTCAGGGGACATGTACAGCATGTGCCCCTCTTCATATACACCAGACTCTATAAACATCCCCTAAATATGAGCTGAGATTGCATGCGACCTTTCTTTTTAGAGGGGTTATTTAAAATTCAATTGTTTATCGTTGCACCATACTCATGGTGGAGTGAAGCGTCTATACGAATATCAGGATATGTATTGCCCTGCTTAAACGATGCTTGCACTAAATGGCATCTGCTGAACACGCGATACTGCTCCAGAACTCTGAGTATGTTGTGTCTTCGAATGGTTGGAGCATTGAACGGGTTAACCAATTTCGATAATATAAGGCTGTGGCATTGCTAGGACCTCAGGTTTTAACTAGGCTCGATTCTTTGGTTGAGGCTGACACCTTGTGGCGAGAATGCAATTACACGCAGCAAATAAGACAGAACATTTTTGTAAATAAATACTGGGACGCCAGAACGGTTTAAACAAAACCTAAATTCAAATAACCTGGGAAAGATGCAATCTTTAATGAGATCGGAGAATATTTCAGAAATAAAGTAGCAATATTGCGCTGCCATTGCTTCTGTGTCATAGTCCATACTAAATAACGGCTCCCTGCCTTCCCAGACAGAAACCAATGACGTTGCAAACATTTCCAGAATTTTTGCCTACTCCCTAAGGCGAGTATAAAGCCCCACCGCTCCTTGTCGTCTACCTGTGTTTTTCTGTCTCCATGTAGAGCCCAACGAACGTGGGTTGCTGGTTGAGCCCATTTAGCACAGTTTGGCTCAGGTGAGGCAATGTGTTGTTATGTTACGTTATGTTTTAAGATTTATAACGCACAGTACTTCCATTTTCATGGTCTCCAGGCAGATCTAAGAAGGAAGGGTGGAGGGTGGGTTGGGGGTTCGGGGGGGGGGGGGGCTGGGATGGGTTAGCTAGTGGGATTAAGAGAGAAAAGCTCAAGAGAGCTTTGATGTGCTGCTGGTGGCTTTAGTTCTGGAAAAATGGCCACTGTGTGCTGGTATGTTTTTAGTTGGTCGACGTTGTGTGGTGTTGAGTCGGTAGAGTGCTTGTAGTTTGCAGTGTTTCTGTGGGTGGTGGGTATGCATAGTATTAGAGAGTTTTAGTAGGGTTAGTAGGGGGACGTCCGAGTATTTTTCTGAGTGTTGAGTTGATCCGTTGGGTTAATCTTTTTCTATGGTTTCAGAGTTTCTTATTGTATTGCGTTGTTGGTTTTCCTTTGCCAGTGTTTTCTCTTTAGTTTGGTGAGTTGAAGAGCCATGTTTTCAACAGTTTCCTGAATTTTAGGTGATCTTCTGTTGTTCGTATTTCCTTTGGAAGCAAGTTCCAAACTGGCACCGCTATGAAGGAGATTGCTGTTCCTCCGAATTTGTGTTTTGCGTATCATTTTCGTTCGAGGTGAATGTCGTTGCTGGACCTTAGTATTCGTGTTGGTTTGTAGATGGTGATCTTTCCCTGTCTGAATTACACTCTTTGGCCCTGAATTACTCTGTGTTTTATTGAGAGTGTTTTGAAGATGATTTGTTTTTTGACTGGTAACCAATGTATTGTTCTCCGTGCTGGTGTGATGATTTCTCTCTTTGTGAGTCTGAGCAGTCTTGCTGCTGCAATCTGTATTCATTGTAGTTTTCTCATAGGTTTTACTGGCATTCCAAGATAGATGCTGTTAACGTAGTCTATTTTTGACATGATGAGAGAGATGACAGCGAGTGTTCTGTGTGGCAAGGTGAAGAAGGAGATTATCTTGATTGTGTGTAAGTGGGAGAAGCATTTCTTAACTACTGCGTTAAATTGTGGGTTTTGTTCTTCTCCATCATTGATTTTGTAGATGATTTGAGTGTCATCTGCTTAGTTGTAGCAGGTGATGCCATGCTTTTGATGAGGTGAATCAAGAGGGTCATGGAGATCATGAAGAGTAGTAGTGATAGTGATAAGCCCTTTGGGACTCCACGTGTTCTTGCGACATGCTGTGTGGTGCTATCCAAGTTGTTTCCGTTCTTTCTGTGAAGAAGGATTTTAGCAGGAGGAGTGCTGTGTTGCCGATTCCAATACCTTTGAGTCACTTGACAACGCTATCACTACTAACTACCGCCCCATCAGCACTGTCCCCTTCCTGCTAAAAATGGTTGCATATTCTCAAGTCCAACACTTTCAAGAAGCCAACCAACTATTGGGCTAAAGAAAGTTGGGGGTCTGACCTAACCACAGCACTGCAACCACCTTGATGGACCTTAAAATGCAAATTGACAGCATCCTAGATTCAGGGAAACTTGTCATCCTCTTCCTCCTCCTTGATCTTTCCGCTACCTTTAACCTGGTAGAGCACGACTTACTCTGGCAACACCTGGGTTCTCACTTCCTTTTCTCGAGTGACGGCATTGCCTGGGGTAAGTCCTTCCTTGGAGATCGCACTTCAAGAATATGCATTGGAACCTCAGCAGCGGAACCCATGCCAGCACAATCGGGTGTCCCCCAAGGGTCCCGTCTGTCCCCCACCCTCAACAAAACTTATACCAAGCCACTCTTTGATATTCTTGATTCCCTTGTCATCATGTATACTAACCTTGCCGATGATACTCAGATTCTCATCCCCATCCCTGGCAACTACACTGAGGACACCTTCATCATCAACAAGATCTATGCCATGATGCAAAACTGGATAGATACCCACAATTTATGTCTGAAAGACGAAAATACTGAACTCCTCATTATGGGTTCCCTTCTCTGCCTTAACAAACTCTCCCCCTCCTATTCAGCCCTCCCTATCGATGGCACCTCCATTCCCATCCTCAAACGTGTTAAACCCCTGGGGGGAGGGGTCTTCCTGGACGTGGAACTGAACATGTCCAAACAAATCAACACATTGACCACATCCACCAGTTACACTGAAAAGCTCATCTCCCTAAGCAGACAATTCCTTTACCCCCCACCCACTGCCTCATTCTTATAAGAGCTCTTATCATTAGTAAGCTTGACTATTGCAATGTCCTCTTCACCAAGACTTCTTCAACCAACCTCTCTAAGTAACAACTCTGCCAAAACAAAGCCCTTCATGCACCTTTGGGCCTGCGCTGCTCCAATCACATCACTGCCTCCAGAAGAGAAGCCCACTGGCTACCTGTTTAAAACTCTGTTCTTGGCTCATCACTACATTTACAATGTAGTCCACGCCTACTTGAACACGAGCCTCTCGTTGAAACACACACAAGGTCCCCTCTTCAGGGTCCTTTGCTCATTTCGCCCAGAGGAGGAGAGGTCAGTTTTGCTGTCACTGCCCCTTCACTCTGGAATTCAATGCCACCTCGCACAGGGACGAAACATCCTGCATCGTCTTCAAGAAACTAATTAAGACCATAACTAACTTTTTTATGGCTTCTTCCACCTACCCGACCTATGTACCTACTATTTACTGTTTGAATTTTGCCTCTCATTCTGTACAAACACTGTGATACCTTTGGGTCTGGGCATTACAAAAATGTTATAAATAATTAAATAAATAAATTAGTGTTTTGTGGTGAATGGTGTTGAAGGTCGCTGACATGTCGAGTAGTATAAGTGCTGCTTTGATGTTGGAGTCTGCATGGGTTTTTAGATCATCCCTTATAGATAATAATGCAGTTTCCATTCCTCTCATGGGTCTCAAGCCTACTTGTGCCTGGCCTAGTATCTGTTGTCTTCTACATGTTCCAGGATGTGTTCGTAGATGTAGCCGTCTAGTAGTTTCACCCGGGTATGTGAATTATGATATTGGTCGGTAGTTAGTTAGGTCACCAGTTGTTTCCCAATGGATCTTCAAGGGGTGGATTGATGTATGCCGATTTGAATGCTTGTGGCATGGTTCCTGTTGCTAGTGAGTGATTGAAGAGGTTGAGAAAATATTCTTCAGGTGTTTTCTGGGTGAGGATAGTCTTGTATATGTCTGGTGAGTAGGGGTCTGCTGGAGAGCCAGCTCCTTTGCTTTTGTTCACCAGGTTGTTGAATTCTTCTGTCGAGAATGGGCAGGAGGTGGTTTAGTCTAGTAGGTTGTTCTCATGTTGGCTGGTTGAGTTGGTCGATGGTGCTTTTCGGCTTGCGCTCAATGATTTGCTGGATGTTTGTGATTTAGTTTTTGAAGTGGTCTGCAAGATCATCGTAAAGTTTTTGTCATAGGGTTGGTATGCAGGTGCATGCTGCTGGGTCACTTAACTCGTTAATGATGTTGAACATCTCTTTCTGGGTGTTGCTTGAGTTTGTGTTATGTTCATTGTAGAATGTCCTTTTTGCTTTGAATGTTTTCGGTTTGTGTAGTTGTATGCGTTTTTTCCAATTGGTCGTAGTTTTTCCTCCATTCTTGCTCCAGTTTTTTGTTCATTTCCTTCAGTGCTCTGAGGTGGGGTATGAACCATCTTGCCATTGGTACCTTTAGTGAGGGGGTGAATGGTATTTCAGGTGCAATGTCATCCAGTGTTTTTGAGATCCATTTTTGGATTGTGACTGTTTTTTCTTCTTGCTGGCTGAGTCTAGGACGGTGATTGATAGTTTTGTGGCTTCCAGTCTCGCATTTAGGTCCACACTATTATCGGATTTCCAGTTTCTTTTTAGAATAGTAGGATTGTTTGGGAAGTTAGCGAGTATCTGTGTTGGCGGTTGGATCATGAAGGGTATAAGGAGGTGGTCGCTCCAGAGGATTTGTATTGGAGGTGCAGTTGTGATCAGGTTTTTGTTGCAGAAGATTGCATCTAGTGTAGGGCCTGCTGTGTGTGTATCACTCCTTTCACCAGTTGTTGTAGATGTATTGTTGCTAGTTAATTAGTTAAGGTTTTGGGCGAGATGATGTTTTCTTCTTCGAACTAGAAGTCTCCAAGTATGATCAGGTGGTCATGTTTAATGGTGGTGCTGTTATTTTTAGCTGGTCCTTGTATGCTACGGCAAGACCTCTTCCTTGTTTCCCTTCTCTGTTGACTTGTTTAAGTTTGAAGTTGTTGGGTAGGTAATCGTGCACTATTACTTTGTAATTTTGAGTTAGCCAGGTTTCAATGAGGAATAGGATGCCTGTCCCTCCATAGCTTAGTTTGTATATTTCTGTTGTGTGTTTTGGCATTGATCTCATGTTGATTAGGTTGCAGTATATCTTTTTGTATCTTGCAATTTGTTTTGTCTTTGGCTGTGTATTTTGTTGATTGTTGATGATGGTCAATATTTCCACCGGCTTGTGTGTTCAGATCTGTTGTTTCTGGTTCTTCTTTGAGAAGTTCAGCAAGGTTTTGAATTGATGTTTTCTTCAGGATCGTCTGTCTGCTGACATTGATGATTCAGTTTGTCATGCCAATTTTTTGTGATGAATGGCGAGTTGGTGTGGTTTCTTTCAGTTATGTTTCTGTGAGTTTCCCGTCTTTCCATGGGGTTTCCGGTTATCCCCTTTACATGCTTGCAGTTCTAGAAGATAGATGGATGTCGAGTGGGTGGTAAATTGACAGGTAGGGCGATATATAGAGTGATTTTAGTCTTGTTCTAGCAAAGGGACTCGTTTGAGGTGATCATGTAGGTGTGCCATCTCTTGGTATAGGTGGGTTCCTGGTTGGTGTTTTCTGAGATCGATCCAACTGGTTTATTCTGTTTCAGGTATTCCTTGTGTGGAGGTCTTTCCTGGTGCAGGGCATTTTGTGGTCGGATATATCCCGAGGGTGGGGTCTATCACAGGGACAGGGTCTATGACAGGGGTCAGGGCTATCCCAGGAGATTGGGCTGGCCAATGGGTTGGGGGTCCCGCAGGGGTTGGGGATTAAACCAGGGGGTTCAGTGGCTAATTCTGGTGGTCGGTGTCTAACCCTGGTGGTCAATGTTTATTCCAGGGGTCAGGGTCTTTCCCAGAAGTCTGGGTCTATCCTCGATGCATGAGCTGTCCCAGAGACAGGGGCGTGAGCTGTCCCAGGGTCTGAACTCTCCCAGGGTCTGGACGGTCGCAGGGTTGCAAGGGGTTCACAGTGTACGCCTCTCTACAGTGGTTGTCTTTCAGTATCAGAGTCGCGTGGGCTTCAGAGCCTCATAGTTGTAGCAGGTTCACAGTGGTGAAAGCCTCCCTGTGGTGGCCTGTGGTTTTTTCTTCCCTTGCTTCACAGTGGTGAATGCCTCTCTATGGTGGTTGTTTTCAATCTCAGGGTTTCGTGGAGCTTGGGAGCTTCAGGTTGCTGGGGATTTGTAGGTGTTGGGGTCCCAGTGGCAAAAGCCTCCCTGTGGTGGCCTGTGATTTGATCTTCCCTTAACTCAGGAGAAGTACAGCAGTCACACTCAGCACTGCAAGTAAATAAATCATTTTATCCTGGGCCCGGGACTGAGAGGCTTTCAAATGTGGTGTGGTTATGTTGCGCTGGGATGTGTTCCATGCCACAAACGTTTTGTGTGTTTTGTGTGTTTTGTTCTTCACGGGGTACTTGACTATTTGCAGATCTTTGCGTAACATCTCAGTTACTTTAGTTCCTCCTTATCTACTGTGTGCACAGACGAGACATCAACAAACTTCATTGGCTTTTAAAATGTGCTTCAATGGTGGGACGGCCTGATGTAAGCGGCATGCAAATGCAAATGCTGCTTGAGCCATTGTCCTGTGTTGGGCCACTAGGGACAGGAAGAGGAGAGCAATGCTGTGACACCACCAAGTGTTAAAGACAGGACTAGAAGCAGCCTTGAAAATGAGTGGGTTAGGGTAAGTAATTCAGCGAAGGACCATGGGGTGAAATTAATCAAGACTGTCTACCTTCCATCCATCTGGCTTAATAGTTTATTTTGAACAATCATGCTGACACTGGCTTTGTATTATTTCATCCTTCCTATATACGTTTTTACTGTTTACCAAACCATTTCTAAACCATTACAAAAACACTCATCACCTGCTTGCCTCTAGAGCTCTGTGCCCCCTCACCTTCTCCTCCCCACTCCCTCTCGTACACTGTGCTCCTTCCCTTCCTCCTTCTGTCAATTTCTAGCACTACCCCAATTGCCGTCAGGCATAGTAATTGTAGCTGTCTGTATTTGCAGCCGCCTTCCTTCCCCTCCTTCCTTCCCTCCCCTTGTCCAGTGAAAGATCTGTTCTACCCTCAATTGCCGCCAGGCATAGTAATCGTAGCCGCCTGTCTTTGTAGACATCTTGCCCTCCCCTCACCTTTCCAATTCTTAGCTCTTACTCTTATCATTTGTCATTTGACCTCTGATAACAGCTCGTCTGTCTCCCCCCTTTTTCCCTCCTTGTCTTCTCCTCCCACTCCCTCCCCTGCACTACCTGAATAGTCTTGACCTTTCTAGAAAGTCACTTGTTCTGTTACTCTCCTTATCCCTTCTCTCGACTCCTACTCACCCCCCTCACCCTCTTGTTATTCATGCACTACAACAATTGTCGTCAGGCATAATAATGTTACTGCTAGTCTTGTCTCCTTTTTTCCTCCATCGCCTCGCCCTTATTGTTCCATGCATTTGTATTATATGATATGATAGTTATTTTATTTGACTCAGGAAGATAGCTCAGCGGCAACGTGCTCGCCTTGGAAGCAAAACAACACGGAGCAACACAGGTTCGATCCCCGGGTCCGAACTTAGAAACTTCTGGGTATTAAGCGCGTTATAAATAACCTATCATATCATTTTCACATTCTGATTTGTTTCAAGGACCTGTAAGAATGGAACTGTATTCTCCCATGTTCCCTCCCTCCTTGAAGCGCTTTGAAACACATGGTGTATAGGCGCTATACAAATAAACAATCAATCAATGCCATCCATGTGGGTAACTGTGTGTGTACTAGTACTACTGTGCGTCTTTTTAACTGATTGCACTTCCTTTGTGTGCAGGTTTGCGTTCTTAAATGCACTCTTCTGTAAGACCAGGTTCCGGTGTGTTAGGGAGAATTCTCATTTCTGTGCTAATTCCCTTCAAACTTAGAGACCCCCAGCTCTTTTGCTGGATTTTAGGACTTTTTTATTTTAACCCTGGAACGAGTGAGACCTTTTTCTCACTCTCTCATGTGTTTTGACCCGATTTGGATTATGTGTTGTCCTCTATTTTTGGAGTCTGACAAATTCCATATGTATCTAGTTTTTGTACGGTGACACACGGCGCCTTCAGTGTAGTGCCATAGCGAAATACCTTAGATTTCACATAGGGTTTAAAATACCTTTTCTTATGAGAACTACTGTTCTCAAGAATAGTATAGTGAAATTTACTTTACTTACCTTTTCTCTTTGTAGATAAAGCACATGCTATCTTATGTAGCATGCTGTGGGGATTACCTAGTAGCCCTTATCCCACATTCTCATGTAACATGTTTTATGTTACCCTCACTACTTTAAATGGCTGGTGGCAGTGGTTTAATTATCCTACCATTGTGCTTTTCTACCGCAGGCTGAATCCTCAGCTGCAGTATAGCACACATTGGTGACCATTTTGTCAAAATGGCCTGGTCTTCTTTTTTCGCCATTTTCTGTTTGTGAGGTCTTTCTTGGTTTTACTCTGCGTGTTAAGCCAGGTTTGAGCCCTTTGTTCATTTTGCCTTCGGCGGACTTCCCATCTCTGGCTCCAGTGTGTCTGGAAAGGCAGGATGTGAGGAAGGTTCCCGAAACTCCCCTGTCCTTCGTGTCTAGGAATGCCTGAATAAAGCCAGTCCTAATTGCCTGGCAGCTTTTCAGGACAGCCACCCTGCTGTGTGATTGACAGCCTAGTCTGTGCAAGAATGGGAGAAACCTGCTTAAGAGGCAAGGGTTTTGGGACTAGAGGCAGAGTCAACCACTGGGAGAAACACTCGAAGAAACCGTGAACGAAGCTTGCTGCCTCCTCCTGAACCTTTGAATTGCCCGGTGAAGCCCTGCTGTTGTGCTGAAACTACATTCGACAGAAGCTCCAGAAGGGACGACTTCTTCCCTTTGGTTAGTGGGACCAACTAACCCCAAAACGAACTCCACTGGACCATGTTCCCCAACTGGCTGTACTTCTTTGCTGCTGCAAGAACCAAGTCCCAGGGGTTGAGAAATCCGTAGTCGAGTTCAACGTCTGAAATCTGACCAGAAGCTCCAGGAGTCTCCTAAGTACCCTCCAGAAGCAGGACCAACAGAGCTGGAGTCCCCTCGCCAGAGTGCAGGACCCAAGGAGTAAAGGAAGCCCAACCAGTATCCGAGATCTGCGATGGTGCGGTTTATCGAGCGCTGAAACCACAAGGTGCTGCTGAACTGAAAAGAGCCCGTAGCTACCGCCAACCTCCAAACTGCTGCCACAGGAGCCCTCCAGACGTCCTCCCTCTTGTCCCCACAACTACAGCTCAGGAACCCACGATATGCATCGCTGCAACAGGAAAGAATCCAGCTGAACATCTCTTCATCAAACCTGAGGTACTGTTTAGACTTGGGGTACTTACCTCAGTGTCTTTGAGCTGTACATTTCTCAGTTGAGACTTGCAGTGGCTTACCTTTAGAGTTGATTCTAACTCTGCTTTTCACAGGCTTAGCAGCGAGTGTCCCTACAAGTGGTTTTTCTACAAACTCTCTAACTTTGAGCAAGACTTTTGATCTAAGAGGGTGCCTCAGCTCCATAGACTGTGCTCCAATTGACTTTGGCTGTCATGGCTCCCTGCAGACTCTTCTAGCCCATTGACTTTGATATTGTTTGTCCCTGATAGGTGGTAACTTGTTTTCGACTGTTATTGCTAGGAAAGTCTTGTCTAGATTTTTCATTGGAAGATTTAGTTGTCCTCACATATATTGAGAACCATGTTTAATCTTTTTCCTTCCTTAAACCTTTCCTTTCTGCAACCTCAGAATCATCAAAGTATAACTAGTGATATATTAATGCCATGACTGTCCTTGTGAATGAAGTCACCTCAGGGTCTAAAAAGTGTGTAAGAACAATATCCAAAGAGTATCCACTAACTTTTTTGATTCTGAAAAGTATTTTAAACTATATTTAAAGTGTTACATAATTGCCCTTTTTAAAGAATGCTTATTTGAAAATTGATGTTAAATAAATAACTATTTATAACTGAAACCTTGAGTGTAAGCGTTACTTGGCTACTTGTATTTGCGAATTTCATTGCTACAGCTCTACCGCTCACATTTACCCCTCTTGAGATGGGCCTGGCTGCTCAGTCACACTACCAACTTGTGTAGTACAGACCTATACCAAAAGGTTGGTTACCTAATAAAATGTAGACATGGGTTGGGTAGTCACATAGTGTTTCTACATCAATTCATGCCCAACACTGTGTTGTGCTGCCTCTATTTTTGTGGTCAATATCTGCGTATGTGCTGCCTCTGAATGGATACATTTACCCCTGTACGTGCTGCCCTTTGAGGCTGTGCACTTGAATGTGTGCTGCCCCTATTTGTGTGTGTGTGTGTTTGCCTGTCTTTGTGCTGCTTCTGAGTGTGAGCCTTTGAGGCCCACTTGTAGCCCACTTGTAGCACCAAGCAAGGGTCGCCATCAATGTTCTCTAGAAGCTGTGCTCATGTGCACTTGCCCAGCTTCCTTCTGGGTGCTGCCCAAAAGAATTTTAGCAGCGCACACAGCCTGGGTCTCTCAGTTGTGCTGAAGTCAGACCCCAGAGAGCAAGGTTGTAAAGAGAAGACACAAAGATGGTCTGGAGACAGACTTTTATCGCGCACAATTGTTGTATTCATTGCTTTTTAAGGCTGTAAATTAGTGTTATTTTTTTATTTGACCCAAGGGAAGTCATGTTATCCACATATAAATATAAAATGTTGAGTCATTGGGATTGAAACATTTGATCACTTTAGTTATTGGAGTCAGAAAGCAGGTCTCATTTAAATCTGACACAGTGACCATGACCACACTGTAAATCATGTTATGTTAATGGGCAATTGTATAGCGCCTTTCACCATTGGTATGGTCTCAACGCCCTGTAGGTTGAACACCCTCAGGCCCACAGTCCAGGCAAGTGTAAATGGTCAGAGAAATAAATAGTGTGTCTGTGCACCAGGTATGTGTGAAGCTAGGCCAGATTATCTCACACTTGACATGGTGTGCAGAGTATGTGCGATAAGTAGTATGTGTACAGCCAGGCCGAATAGGTCGTGGGGGATAGCTGCGTTCTGATGAATGTGGTGGTGTGCATTGGGTTGGGGGTGTGCTTATGTGTTCAGCTAGGCCGAATTAATTGTGGGGAATAGCTGCCTTCTAATGGGCATTGCAATGTACACGGTGGTAAAAGATTATATGGGCAGCTAGACCGAAGTAATCGTGGGGGTAGCTGCATACTTGTTTTCAAGATGCTGTGCAGGGTGGGTATGTGCGAGTATCCGAGGATAGGAGACACCTGCCCCGGACTAACCTCCAGTAAGGGCACTTTAGCTAGGCTCAAGATTATAAGTGACTGGAGTGGCACGAGCATCTAACTGCAATCCTTGGGCATACCTGCGGGTCTGGCAGGTATAGTGCTGCGAGGTGCCCACCTCCCAGGCTTTTTACGCGTTTGAAAGTTTAAGGGTACAGTAGGTGTGACTTGCCCAATGCTGTGTCCATAAATCTCTCCTCTCCACACTCTACATCTCTGCCAGGCTGGTCTCCGATATTCATTAGTGCTGGAATTCTCATACAACATGAGGAAACTTGCTTTATTTATGAGCTGTTGCTGCAGGGGCTTTAAAAAGTGCATAAAGGTTAAACCACTGTAACTTGTCCGAGGTTAAATGGAGCTTTGGTGTCTCACTTTTACAGTAAATAAGAGTTTCGTTGAACAATATGCCATTTCGCTTTACTTATGCACTGATCAAACATATCACAGTTCGTCTTTGCCGTATTGTGAATAATGCTTGCATTCTTTCTTTTCATTCATTGTTAAAGTTTGGACCCCTCAAAGAACTACAGGCAGTCTGGGAGGAACAAGACGCGGTTTGGGACATTCCACCTCTACAAGCGAGGCTGCCTAGTAAGGTGCATAGTAAGGCCATTGATACTGCTTTCGCGTTGTATCGCTTAAATCTCGGAGCTTGCAATGGCCCTTTTGATAATGACGAACCAGTGAAGAATACTTATCGTGGTCAATGGCTCCTCACACAGATTATTTATTTGTTTCATTCCTTGCTTGCAAACTGGCAAAACATTTCAAGATCATAGGTATGAAAGTGAGCATCGCCCATTGACTTGTTCATTTTGCATTTATGGGCAACTGTGCCCTAGAAACTCAGGCAGCCATCACTGCAACTGCAATATCAATGGTTGGACAGATCTTCGGAACCTTAGAAAGCTAAAAAAAAAACATAAAGAAAGCTTTTGCCCATGGAAATTGGTAAGAGATGCAGGAGGCTGTGAGGAAGGGAGATTTGTCTACCTTCTGGAAATTGGTTGTAGATAAAGACCTTCAGGGGTATGCCACTCTTCAGGCCTGTATTGCTCCAGACATTTGACAAGCATTTTGAAGATGTGTACGTCTCGGAAGGATAGCACAGGGGCAACATGCTCGCCTTAGAAGCAAAACGACACGGACCAACACAGGTTCGAGCCCCGGGTCCACGCTTGGAAACCTCTGGGTATTAAGCGCGTTATAAATAACTGATCATATAAAGATAACTTGAGATCCATTATCCCAGCGTTAGAGGACCAGATTGAGGTCAGAAAACCCCTAGATCTGTGAGTCTCAAACTTTCGTTTTTCTTTGGCTGAGATTACAGCGCCATTGGCAGCACAAAACGGGGGTACTGCACCCAGGCCTGATAAGATTCTGATCAACCTGTATAAAAGAGAACCTCTGCTTTGGCCACCAGTCTTAATGCGTTTATTTAATGCCCTGATTGCTACAGCCTCTTTCCAGAGATATTCCCAGACTATTTGTTTGATATGTCAATTGTAAGCCTCAGCCTATCTTTTGCTTACTTAACATGCCTGTAACTAAGACTGTGTCACTGTTTCAACAATTAAGCTTTCTTTCATCGACCTGCAAGCGCTGCGATGCCTGTGGGCTGTATGTTGCGCTATACAAATACAAATAAATAAATAAATAAATATAAAATGGAGGCGTGAGCGTCCTGCCAACTATCGGTCAATTTCGCTTTTGGATGGGGCTGGGAAAATATTTGCAAAGGTACAGGAATGGGTTAATGCAGGGGACCTTACCAGCAATATACACGCTGGGTTCCAGTCAAGCAAAAATATAATAAATCAGGGTTCTCGTTTTTTATTAATACTGCAAAAGCGTACAGTCCTGAGGAAGTCGTAATTGTATGCATTGTTCGTGGACTTAACCGCCGCCTTTGGTGGTGTCCCGAGAAGATTGCTATGGCTGGTATCGCTCATTAACAATATTCCAGCCCACCTACTAAAACTGGTGTGCCTCCTTTACACTGAGAATGAGGCAGTTGTCCGTCTGGGACTATCGGGGGAGGTAACTGACATGTTTAGGGTGGCGAGGGGCGTAGGACAAGGGTGCGTATTAGCATTTACATCAATGGAATTATCCGGGAGCTAATGAATTGCTGCTTGGATCCACCACGGATGGTCCAGGATAAGATACCCACTTTTTTTTTTGCGGATGACGTAGTACTATTGTCAACAACACTTAGTCAACTTAGTCAACTTTCAATGGTTTTACTATATTATTTAAAGAACTAGGACTCAAAATCAACATAAGTAAGACAAAGGCCCTGGTTTTTAGGTCCAGCTTTACCAAGAACTGGGTCTTCCATGTTGGAATGGAATTGATGGCCAAAGGCTGGAGCACGTGCCCTGGTATGATAACATGGGCATTCGCTTTGCCGGGAACTGTCTCAGGTCAGCCCAGCTTGCAAAAGCTAATGTTACCTTAGAGAAAAACAGTGGGGCTGTAAAGGAATATTTCTTACGGCAGCACTAGAGATTTCAAACCGAATCTTCACTATTGTATGGGGGTTACCCTAACATTCGGGATTTTTCAATTACTGAAAACAAATTCCTGAAAGACCTCCACTTGCTCCCTCAAAATGCCACTAATGCTTCCGTCCATATGCAGTGTAACCTTAGACCCATTGGTGGTGAAATCGGCATATGACATGTCTTGTACTGAGTTAGGATATGAAGTACCCCCTGTCACTAGAGGGGTGGGAGGGGTGTTCCATTCCTTGGCTCCAGCATGTTAAGAAATGGCTTACAGCATTGGACCTCATTTGTTTCTCAGATGAACCTGAGCCGATTGACAAGTGATCTAAATAAATTCTGTCTTTCAGACAACAGATGGGTCACCCTCACTTCAATAGATTTCTTTCCTGTAATAAGTATTGCAGATTTCTTTATGCATGGCAGCTGCCTTCTGTCATATCCCAACACAATATCTGTTCTTTCTACTCATATTATGTTGTGTTGCTTGCTATGCTTTGGTGCTTTACCACCTTGGTACGTTAGGGCACCAAATCATTGGCTTTAAAGAGTTTCTGAAAAGTGGTCCCGTTCCATGGCACTCATTCTCAAGCTGAGCGTGACCCTTGATTCCCAATAACAAACACGACAGTTGCATGAATGACATTCAAGAACTCTTGATTCCCATGGGGATGTGCCATGCCGCAGTGGCAGGGTCTGTCTGGGCTTGACCGGCCAGCATTGGTCAGTGTGGCCGCCTGGTGGTGCTTGTCGCGTTTGCTTTGTTCATGATTCCCAGTACCAAGCAACAATTTGCATGCATGGAGTTTGAGGTATTTTTGTTATGTGGCCCTTAAATACTTTATTCTTTATCAGACTGCCTTGTAAATTAATTTGTTCTGAATATGTTCTTTAGGCACCCGCCACTTTCCTTCAAATGTGTATGCATGTGTTAAGGGCTTGTCAACTGTCTGGGGTGCACACAGACTTCAGATTTGGTCTCAGACTGTCTGGTACACATGATCATGGGGTTACCAGTCCAGGGCACAGAGGGCTTTAGTGGGCAATGGATATCATGAAAGGTGTGTTATACCTTACTTATCACAAGTGAAGCAGCTGATGGGTGAGTAGATTTCAACAATGGTTAAGGATATTTGTTGATCATTATGACATCCTACTCAGGGCAACCATCCAATGTTGTAATTTCTTAATAACATTTATTGAATTAATATCTCTTCGGCATTCTAAGAGCATCTAGTCGGTGGTCATCGCTCTCCAGGCTTGCATGCCACAGTTAGCCTAGGCAATGGTCTTTATAGATTTTAAACATATCTACTAGTATACATGGGTAGATTCACGTTTATTCATACAGTGGTGGAGATATCCCTCTCAAATGCTGGGGTCACTGTTTCATTATGCAACCCTTTATAAGTTACTTATCATATATTGTTTCCTCTAGCACTTGTAGGTACTGTATCCCTGGCTTACTCTGCAGGTTATAGTGTACTACTGCTTGCTAAATCTTCCATTTGTAAGGACTAGGACGAGACAAGGTATGACGCAGAGGTAATCACTGATTACGTACGATAATCCTCATTACTCGAGTCCACCCACCTCGTCATAGGCCTTACGGCCCTCCTAGGGACACTGGCAGTGGAGTAGGGGAACATTCTGGAATGTTTGCAACTTCGTTGGCTTCTGTATGGGCAGGCGGGCCTTCATTTAGTAGGACTACGACGAGACAGGTGGGCTCCAGTAATGAGAATTACCATATGTAATCAGCCATTAATGCATTGCTGCCCAAAGTCCACACTTTAAAGGGTTAGTGTACCCGGAAATGGCCTTAACCAGTTAGAACATTGGGTTCAAAACAGCTGATAAAGATGTGTACACTTTATAGGACAATTATGAAATAAGATGCTGTTATTGACCCGCTCCAGCCCAGAACCTGAAACATCCTAGAATGGCAACATTATGCCAAGAAATGCCATGTGATCTAGATGAGAGGGGTATCTGTGCTTGGAAAGAATATTTTGTGACGAAGGAATGTGAAAGTCTGCCGTCATGAACTAGTTCTGCTCATATGCCATTCAAGACAGCTAGAAACACCTGGAGCGGACTAAGAAGGCGACATGTACGCACTCCATTCTAGATGACGCAGGCATCTACATGTTAGAAAAGTATTGTGGGGCAGGATAGTGAGATATAAAATGTGCTTGACTAGGTTTCTGGCCACAGCCCGATTGTAAATCCTAGAGTGTCCCCAACAGCACAGCATGCCATGGTAATTCCACCTTAGACATTCAGTTGTTTTTTGACAGAGCTTTCTTACTATACCTTGGAGGAATGTTGGGATGGGAACATGGCAAATATGCTGCTAGTAGCCTGCTCCTTCCCAGCAACCCTAGTAAAATTCCACAGGCAGGGAAATAGGAAGCAAAAAGCCGCTTCATTCTGTCCTACTATTCATCCCCACTGATGATTGACCAACAGAAGGGGGGCAGTGGTCAAGTCTAAATTAGATTGCTCCTTTGCCATTCTAGTAGGCATCCCAGTGAAAGAACGTGCGCGCCTACAAGGTGCCCAGAATGTGTTGGTCAGATTACTTTGTAACGTGCCAAAATTCTCTTCTATCGCTCAATGGCAGAGTTCCTTCCTTTGGCTACTAGACATGCAGTGAATTGCCTTTGAGCTACTATATCTGGTCTTCAAATGTATTAATGGGCTAGCCCCACCATATCTACCTAACAGGATACAATGTTGTCGTTCTACCGGTGGTCCTAGGACCTCACATCAACACATGTTGGTTGTGCTCCCATCTTGCTGCACATCTAGAGGCAATAGGAGTTCCCCTTACAAAGACACTCAGTTCTATTGATTCTTGAATCATCTTTCGGAAGAATTGAAAGACTTACCTCTTTCCCTAATCTATCTGTCTTTGAAGAAAAGATTTCGTAACATCTGCCGTGCAGTCTGCAAATTAACCAATCTTCACAGAAGCCATTCCAAACAGGTAAAGGCACCCAAAACAGACCTGAATATTGTGCAACTTCACATCTAAGCATTCAAACATAATTTCTTTTTTTTGATCTACACTTCAGAGGAATATTTGAGATATGCCAAACGGGATGCTGTTATTAATCGTTTCCTGGCCAGAACTCATTCTAAATACAGAGTGCAAATCCTGTTTAGGAATTTAAATCTATCTGTGCTCGCAGTCTGCAATTCATACAACCCTCTTGGAGCAAAATTCATGAATTCCATTTGAATTAAATCTAAAGTGCCACAGTCACTGCATAGGTGCCTCTTGGTTTTGGAAGATCTGCAATATGGTGAAAAATGGCAAGCAGAAGATGAGTAAAGACCAACTAAAAAACACTTAACATCAAGGGAAGTGACTGTGCATGGCACCGACAGTCCACGTACCCACGGATCTGGTCCTCACCCATCACCCTCTTTGTGAATCTGGCGGGGCAGGGCGCATTGCTCTTGGGCATGGGGGATGCATGCATCTGGAACTAATTGCTTTGTTTCTCTCCCTCCATACAGGAAATGTGAGGGCCACCAGCTGCTCACACATGTGCCTGCTGGGGGACTGGGGAAAAGGGCTTAAGACTGCTAGTCATTCTATTTGTCAATATCCCCCCCACAGATCTCAGTCCCCAGGGCGTGTGCCAACTTAAGCTTACTCGTTTCATTTTAATCAGCCTCAAAAGGAAGAAATGCTTTACAAAGCTCTACCAGGATATAACTTGTGACCTGTAGCTTACAAACAGCAGATGCATCAATCAAATAAGGTCCTCTTAGGGGGGGTGGCAAGCAGCCGGACAATTAGCACGTAGATCTCTGGAGCTCCTGGGTCACCCGTCTAAATCCTTCTAATATCCTGCTTTTAGGACAGAGACTCATGGCCAAGGGCTGAGCCCCACCCTGGAGGACTTTACGGGTACGGTCTCACCAACTTGTGGCGAGCTTTGTAGGCCAGGTGTCGAGCACTGCGTCTCGCAGACAGCGGTCGACCCGAGGTTCTAAAACAGCCACCAGCATTACAGTGGGCTGCCGGGGGCTGACCTGGTGGGCCTGGGCTGCTGGAGGAGGACGCATTCAGGAAGCCCGGACCGCGGAGAAGTGACTTGTGAGCCGACTCACTGGCGCACCAACAAAGGGAGCAGGCACTAATCCAGAAGACAGGCATTGAGTGCGGTTGTGCCCTGGGAAGTAGGTGAGGGGCCCGTCAGCGACCAGTCCTGCGGCGGCAGTAAAGAGAGTATAACTTGCAGGGGACAGAGCTCCTGAGAGGCCCGACCCTCATTGGGAAGGACTGCCAGTGCATCCCTTCCCTCGGGCAGGCGCAGAGATAGTTGGGAAGGCTGCAGCAGACCAGCAATATAACGCAAGGGAGAAGCACTCATAAAGGGACCCGGCTCACAGCAATCAGTGTGACGTGTATGGACTGAGGGGCAGCGTCAATGGTGTGGATCTGGCAAGGTGCCCCAGGGTGTAGACCCCTTTGGTGCAACAGCAACCAGGAGCGACCAGGGCAAAGAGCCCCTACAGTTCAGAGGGTATGCAGAAATCTGCAGTGGTCCCAGCGGGTGGATTGGGGAGCCTGGAGGAGGATACTGGCCTGGGCGTCCAGGTCTGGACTTTGAGGACAAGAATAGCAGAACAGTGCCTTTTCCATTTTTGGTATCACCGTAGACATCTTACCTAAGTGGGGGTGGGAGGGTAGGACAGTGTGGCGAGATACTCCCGAGTTGAGAGCTCCGAGAGAGAGTTGAGCAACCTGAGGTACGGTCCTCCAGCATGCTCACAAGTGCAGAGGGGCAATATATGTGCGGCCCCTGCAACAGTTCTGATCCCACAGGTCAGGATGAAGCCTGGGCAATATTTTTGATTGTGTTCCCTGAGGAAGACCTAGGGCCTGGTTGGGGATGTCGGTCCGTGAAACCCGGCTCTAAAGGTGCGGAGCAGAGCAGCGGAGTGGGGGCTGTCCATCTAAGACCCCTGGAGCACATCTGAATGCATTAACCAAAAGGTAGGGGCTGGGGGAAGAGGGTATGCAGTGATTATATCGAATGCAAAACAACTAATGACAAAATAACTAATGAAAAAACAACCTAAAAATGGGGTTGTGAGAGGAATAGTGGTTTTGGGGTGGGGGAAAAGTATTATTAAAAAAGTGGGGGGGCTTTGTGGGAGACCCCCCAAAATAACAAAAAAGAAATGTGTTATTTTGGAATTAGTTGTTTTTTCTTTGTTATTTTTTGATTTGTTACAATTGCATGAAACCAGGGAAGAGATGGTTGAATGTGGGATATGGTACTCTTACAGTGGGAAATCCGAAGCCAGAGGTGGGTTTTCTCACCCCACAGTTCAGAAGGAGCAGGAGATTTCGGATTGCTGGGGACGCCGGCATGGACGTATTGCCAATCCAGCCTGGGAGGGTGCAGATAGGGACTTGGAACACCCAGTGTTTAGGCAAAAGGCTTAAGTGCTTGCGAGTTGGGGGAGCCTGAGACGTAATTGTTTCAGCTGGCCATGCTGCTGGTGACCCATTTGGTGCAAAAAGATTCAGACTCACTCAGGAAGTGGTGGGGGGACGGTGGGGCGGACACCCTACTTATCATTTGTTAGAGGGGTCCTGATCTGGGTGGCATCAGGCGTTCCTATCCAGGTGGATAAGATCTTGACTGAGGAATCTGGGAGGATGGTGGTAGTACTCGGTACATTGGAGGGGAGGAATTTGTGTGGTCAACTCCTACTCAGCTAATGTGATTTTGATAAAGATTACTTTCTGTCGGTATTCAGCCCGGTTGTGGGGTGGTACCAGGAGGCACTGTTTATATGGCAGGGAGGGGGGATTTCAACTGTTTCCTGCGCCTGGAATTAGATAGCACAGGGAAAATGGGTTTACTGAAACAGCAGGTGGGGACGTCGCTGCATAGAGTGGTTGGGGATCTGAATTTGGTGGAGCTGTGGCGAGAGTCGTATGGGCAGGAGCAGTGCTATTCCTTTTGTTCGGGAGTGCACAGTTCCTATTCCCGCCTCAAACATATATTTGTGGGGGCGGAGCATTTTCATGCTTTTGGCAGAATTAAATACTTTGGGGGGAGTCCTCTCAGATCATTTTCCCTTGGTAGTGCAATTGGAGAAATGGAGGCAGAGGTCACCAATACGGTTATGGCGTCGACCTGCTACAGCCTTGGAGGATGTGCTGTTCGGGGTCACGTTATGGGAGGACGACAAATTCTTTTTTACATTAATGAGGGATCTGTGGAGGAGGCAGGGACCCGGTGGGAGTCCTTCAAGGCTACGATCAGAAGTATCTGTACTTCCAAAATAACCAGAGGTAGAAGGTCACTACAGGAGACATTGCAGACGACAGAGGCAGAGTGGTCGGAACTGGAGAAAGGCATTGTGGGGGGCAGACAAGGGAAGAATTGGCGAGGGTGCTGGTCTCCCATCCTGAGGCACAAAACTCATTATTGAAGTTAGATAGGAGCCAGAGGGATGTGCGGATTCATGCGGAAGGAGACAAGGCTTGGCGGCTGTTAGCCTAGTTGATCGGTCGGAAGCAACCTCGGCACACCACAATGCAAATTAGACTGGATTCAGGAGGCCTGGTTAATACTCAGGAGGGTATTAATGAGGCATTTAGACGAGTCTATCATTCCTTGTAGACTAGTGAGGGCACAAACTCCGCAGCAGAGGCAGATGAATTCCTGAACTGGGGACCTTAGGGAGAGGTTGTAGGAGCCTATTGAGGAATCTGACATATACAGGACACTCAAATCCATGTGGAAGGGTAGGTGGCCTCGCAGTGATGGCTTCCCGGTACTGTTCGCCTGGTATCCAGACTATAAGATAATGCACGATGAAGCAAGTTCTCCCCGACTCGATGAAGGAGATGGTAATAACTGTATTGTTAAAGGAACAGAAAGACCCCCTGGACTGTGCATTCTAAGGGAGTGGAGCAAACATCTTTATTGTGGTATTTACGTTTCAGTCTGGAAGGTGGATGGCCTTCATTAGTGGGGACTGCGACGAGATGTGTGCATTATGAGCAATACAAATTACCATTAGCAACTTGTCATTGTGGAAGCCCAAGAAAAGCACTCTATTCTCTAGCCACAGCCCTGCATATGTGCTGCTGACCTGGTTTCTCGCTGCAACCTTTCTTAACCAAAAATCATTGATCAACTTACATCACTCAATCAATCAATGTTTCTGTTTTTGATTTTACACACTGCAAGAAAAGCAGCATAAATCATGAGAAAAATCATCAGACTTCTCTACACTGGCACAAATATGAGCAAAGTTGAAGGGGTTCAGAGTTGAGAGCGCTAACATAATAGATTAAAGGGTAGAGGTTTTATTGCATCAGATGAACACAGCAGCAAGGAGCACATTAAAAAACAAGAGTTGAATGATGACCTGAGAAAGGGGGTTTTGCAAAGATTCTCCCCTTCTGTAAAAAAATCAGGGACGAGAAAACCGGAAAGAAATATCTGAAAATATCGATGTACAGCAGGTCTATCATTTTTCCATCTGTATTTTATCTGGGACATATTCCCGGACACCTTTAAGCTCTTGTTATCCTCTCCATTTCTTTTTCCTCGTCACCTTAAACTAATGAGGTGTTTTATATCTGGAGACAAATTTCCGCAAAGAAATATATACGTTTTAAACTTTGCTCCCTCCAACAGACATAAAAGTAGGTCTCTAACCCCGCAAAATTCCTGAAAAGCATAAAGTCTCAATCATCAAGACACATTGAACCATTGGAGATGGAGGAGGAGGGGAGGAAACTAGGCTGCGAGGAAGCAATGACTCAGAGCAATGAAGGTCGCTGGTAAGTAATCAGGGCATTAGACTATCATCGTCATCATCATTATTCGGTAGTAAAACCATCAAATGTACCATAAAATAAAGATTTAATTAAAAACTAAAAAAAAACAGAGAAATGTTGGCACACCTCAGAAGACGATTACAAAGATTATGAAACAAAAAAAAATAACAAGTCGAGCGAAGCTTGTAAATAAAACGTCTGATGTAGCTAGTGTTCCACATTTTAAAATGTAAACGTTCTTTCTCAGCAGCTACGTATGGTGGCTATAACTGGCTGTAGCAAAGATCACTGTAGGAGACGGAGCGTACGTTAAAAACAACATAGCCGCCTTTAAGGTGTGAGGGCTAGCTTCTCTTAGAATCGGTTTTAAATACAATAGTCTCAACCTCTGGGATTTTTCGCATACTGTTTCTCTAGCATTTTCACACATAGGACAGATACCAAATGCTGAAGTGCCCTGCACATGTGTCAGCGCAGCAACTGGGAAAATGGCCAGTCTCAATCGCAAGTATAGGGTTAGCTGAAAGGGTGGACTAATTTCATCGAAGTATTGCTTAAACCCAAACTCTGCGTTGCTTACGGCATATTCATGGCCAAGTTTATTTTTGGCGGCATCAACAAAAAGAATTACAATTTCTCTATGTTTTGCAGAGATTTTAGCTTTCATGAGGACGGAGCGACAAATGCCCTTTGGGCTAAACCACGGCACACTTAACCCCTAGTGGTGGAGCAATAACTTAATGCGGGGCATCCATTTGAGGCTTTTGCCTCGGCTTAGGGACATAAGGTGCAGCAGTGCCTCCCTTGATATTTCCAAGCCTGGTTGGAACCAAACCCTTAACCAAAGGAAAACTGGATTGAACAAAGCCTGGGTGACAATGGGGATGATATCAAGTTCCAAGTGAGTAGTTGCAGAGGGAGCACTCTTTGGGAGCAGTAAAAGTTGTTTTAAAAATGTATTCTCTTTGATATTTAATTGACCCATCTTTGAATGACCTCATAGCTCTGACCTGTATATTACCGCTGGTAAGACTTGTTTGTTATATAGGTCAAAAGCTGGGGCCACCGCTCCACCATGGCTATGATAAAAAAAGACCTTGCGGCACCACATCGTTTTTCCAAGTTGATTGCTGCCTTATCAACCTGAGCCCCCCCAGCCTGAGTAGTCCTGGCACCTTACCCCAAGATAGTCAAAGTTGGCCACTTGTTCGATTAACACACCTACCACGTTTAAACAAACTCATTTGTGTTTAGATGGATGAGGGCTAAAAACCATTGATTTGGTTTTGCCGACATTCAATTTTAGACAAAGCACAGTAGGTTTAACCAGAAAAAGGGACAGATTTTTCTAAGCCAGGAGGGGTGGTTGACATTAAAACCACATCATCCGCTTAAAAAGGGACCAGATAACTACAAAAGGCTAGTTTCTGGCAGTCCTGGGCCCCACTAAATAAGTCATCAATGTTCTCCTTTATGTAACTATTAAAAACGGAGAGGGGCCAGGACACAGCCCTGTCTGACACCCCTGAAAACTTCAAATAAATCGGTAATCTCTCCCCCAGTCCATAACAATAACAAGCAGTTGTATGTTAATACAACTGGGCTATAACATGGGTCAGATTGGATGGTGCCCCTC
Source organism: Ambystoma mexicanum (assembly GCF_040938575.1). Classification (NCBI taxonomy): domain Eukaryota; kingdom Metazoa; phylum Chordata; class Amphibia; order Caudata; family Ambystomatidae; genus Ambystoma; species Ambystoma mexicanum. The sequence goes on from NC_090935.1 coordinate 364,660,105, forward strand.
ATCAGGACAACATCTGCCACAGCATTCTCATTGAGGCAGAATCAAAAGCAGTACTTAGGACAAGGAAAACCACATATAAATTAATTTTTAAGAGAGCTGTAAACTTTTGAATTTTCAAAGAAAGAATTAAACACTGATCATTTGTGCCCTTTTTTCTGAACCCTGCTTGGAAATCGGATATGATTTTATTGCTACCCACCCAACTTTGAAGATGCTTTAAAATGATTTCACCAAATAACTTGCCCACACCATCTATCAAGGAAATCGGACAATAATTTGTGGGGTGGTCCTTAGCTCTTTTACAAATCGGAACAATCACTGCATTACGCCAAGGGTCAGGAGTATCCCCTGGAGAGAAGATGTCATTAAAATCATTAGTTAAGACCGGCGCCCGGATTTTACTCTTATTTTTAAATAAGTTTAAGGGTATTAAATCTGGGTCAGTGCCACCCTTGGATGTAGCCAGTGCCCTATCCACCTCGTTACCAGTGATGGTCAGGGGAGCAAAATCACTTGAGTGAGTGAAGGCACCAAAAGGTAGGGCGAGCGCGGGCATCGCAATATAAACCCGAAACATGTAATTTCCAGACCCCACCACTGATGCAACATAACAAGGGCTGATCAAAATTGGAATCTCTGTTAGAGACCAGTTTCCAAAAAAAGGGAGTGTTGCACATCTCTCTACAACAAATTCTCTCTTTTCAGATGAAAGTACACTTTTGTCCACCTCAGAGCTCAGACCAACACATTCCTCAATATCGTTCTTTGCTAAGCAGCACTCCATCATCGCACCAACCAGCCTTACCAATGGTGTGCTTTCTTAGGGCTTCTAATGGTGACAGTTACAAGTGAGCAAATCTTTGCATCATCGATTCAAATCCAGCCATAATTGCCATATTGGTGGTGTCTACCTCAAGAATTGTTACCAAATTAGGAAGAATTACATCATAAGTGTACGGCATCACATTGTGGTCTGTTAAGTTTGACCATTTCAAAGGTTTTTAAGCATTACCTTCAATCAGTGGTTGAAGTGTACGAAATGAAGTAGTGGAACTATGTTCCCCACTGGTCTGCACCACTCCCCACAAACCCCATCGCTACGGCCCCTCCCATGCAAAATACAAATCCCAAAAGACATGCACCTGCTGTTTAAGGGAACGTCCACTGCAATGCAGAACGGTTTCTTTTTTTAAAAAAGTATAGGAACAGTAAACCCTAATTAAAAGATGTATAGGAGACCCGCTCCCGCCCACTTCGACCACTGCCGTCAATACTTATTTGCTGGGCAAGGGGGCAGAACAAACATTGGGACAAGCCAGGTTGGATGTTGAGAAATAGAGGGAGATGGTCACTCTCCACCCTCTGAAGTATCTCGAATTCATCAAGTCTTGGCCAATCTTTGGCTGAAATTAAAATGTAGTCAATGGGGGAATGCCCAATGTGACTGTTAAAAGTATAGCGCGCATGCCGGTCATTTAATAACCTGCCATTACAAGCCCTCAAATTTAAATTAAATATTGTACAGGCAGACTCAACAGCAAGCCGATGTCTTATAAGAGGACGATTACCTATCAGTATTGGGATATCCCAGGCTAAATCCTGATCATCCCAAAGCCCCAAAAGTTCCCTTAGGGACTCCATCTAATTGTTAAAATCCCCAGCAATAATGATATATTTTTCCTTAATTGATATTGACGCAAACTTGGTATGGATTAGACCCTGAAGACATTCCAGAGTCGCCAAGCCATGTGATAATCAGGGCCTGTTGTAAATGTTAATTAAGCAAATCAATTCATCATGCACAACCCGAATAAGCAACATTTGAAGGTCTAAGCAGTTAGTTTGTATGTCCCCCAATTTCCAGTCCAGGGACACATCAGTCCATATTAATAAACGTCAGGACGGCGTGCCTTTAGGACCTTATGTTGCTGCAGTATGAAAAGACTAGTATCCCTGGAACCCAATGGGATCGACCGGCCAGGCTTCCTGGAATACAATGATATGAAACCTGCAGAGAATAGACACCAATCGTGGGCATCCAACAGTTTACACATTTGTTCAATGTTCCAAGAAATAAGATTATAACATTTTAAAACCATAAAAGGTTGCAGTCGACCCCACAACTTTTCAATCAACTTCTTCCAGACCACTGCAGCTCCAAGCTTTCCCTAACAGGGAGACCTTGCCCCCAGAATTTGGAGCACTTGCCACCCTCAGTTGTTTCCCTGTCTAATACTGGGGCATCGAGCTTAACAGGAGACATGTACTCAGAATGGAAAAGTGTGGGTGCTCTAATTACGATGTTAACTCTGTCAAATGGGCGGCATCTAAAAACAATACTTAAAAGGCCCATAGCAAGAAACTATGTGAAAACAATTTGAATGAAATCAAGGTTTGAATTTGCGATCGCACCATGCCAGTCTCACAATATCGTCCCTTATAATGGAAAAGCAGCCTTTTGTATGGCGAATCCAGTGAGAACATTTGTTGTTTAATGATTCTGAAGATTCAGAGGCCCCAGGCCCCATTCCTAAACCTGGTTACATTCACTATATAGACAGAACAATCCTGCTCATTGACCACTTTCACACCACTTTGAGGTATAGTGACTGGCCCAAACCCCCTTGCCTTCCCCATTGTTGTTAGGGTAGTACCAGATGGACTTGGGCCCTTAATAATATTGTGGTTGAAGTCATACTTTTGTCTCTGGCTCAAAAGGGGTAGACACACAAAAGGTTGTCCCAGACCAGCTGTTGGAGGGGGCTCCTCTTTTAGAAATGTTGACCGGCTAGAAGCAAAACAACGGGTGGCCAGGTCTGCTGGAGGGTTAGACTGCAGAAGCGGGCCAGAAGCCTCGACGGGTGGGCAAACGCCTGGGATCACTATAGTTTCCTCCAGGAACAGGACCTCGTCCTTGGCCTTAATCTCTTCAAACAAATCACACACTTCGCTCAGCCATAGATCTGCCTTCCGAAGGACCAACTCTTTAAGGTCCTTCAACATTTCCTCAATTTTCGAGGATAGTTCGAACCCATTCAAAGGGACAGGGAACTCTTCCACATTCGTTTTGGTACTCCCGTCATGAAGAGGCTTGCCAATGCAGGTTGGGCCGCAAACACGTTTTTTTGGCTGAATAGGATTTCCCCACAGCCTTCCTCTTCTTTCTATGCAAGAAAGTGATCGAAGGAGGAACACTTGGAGAAGGATTAGCTGGGTTGGGGGCAGGTAATGCTGAGTTAGGGGCCAAAGTCATAATAGGTGGAATGCCTTCTGATAGGCAATCAAATCGTTTGTGAGGGTAATAAAGGTGGTAGAGTTTGTGCCACCAACGCCGCCCTCAACAGTTGTAGACAAGGTACTCTCTGCACAGATAAGTGCCCCCAACGAACCGCCGCCTTTTGGCCATCGAGGTGGGCCAGGTGATCTAACTCCTTCCACGGCCAGTTGGAATAGCCTTTCTTTCCAGTGTCTTGCTCTGCATCCATGTCGCAGAGGGAGATAAGTTCGGCTTCCGGCGACTGGTAGTCACAATTGGATTTCAAATTAGGGGCTGATGCTGGGGCAGTAGTTACCTTTGAAGGGGAACCCCCATGGGACCTCAGATGAGCACTTCCCAGGCCACCAATATCCATTAATAAGTCTTATTTCCATAATCAAAGCGTTCACTTCCTTAATGGGCTTAAACATCCTGATCTTGTTTTTGCTCCCACCCACAGTTGAGCCCCCACCCGCTTCCCTTTTCCCCAGGGCCAAGAAGCAAAAAGACAAATAGGAAAAGAAATCCTCAGTTGCCACCTGCGCCCTTTACTCCCAGCGGGCTTAGACTTTGCCACCCTCACACGGAACCATTCTGCGCTACTTTGTAAAATCAATGTTCTGTCCTGCAGGCATGGGAAGTCTTGACTGCCACACCTGTGAGGGGCAAACCATTTTGGTTTTGTATTGTTTTTATTGGTTTATTGAAATTTGCTCTTTTTTAAACTGATCAGTATTGTGAAAAATTCGGATTTTATTAAAACAAATGCATACAGTTTAAAATATGTGGCTAATGATGTTCTCTTTGACTTAGGGAGATTGTTGGTTGTCGAGCATCAACTTCTCATTGCATGTGTTGAGTGTGACAGAGTTGCCAACTGGCCAAAAGTAATCTGCTAACTTTTCTTCATCATGAGCAATTTAATGAACAGCATATTTGAACTCTGGGACTTGCAGGTGCATACAAAGATCTGATACCCAAAAAAGCTTGGACTAAGGGAAAAGGTGATTTTCATGACATGGAGCCAGTTGCCAACTCTGCAATGCTCCATGTGTGTCCTGCGTTTCGTTTTTTAATACTCTTGGACATCAGCATCTGAAAGAAAAATCATCCTGTTGTGTTTAATACGAGTGTTCTATGGTAGCATTCACCTCTGCTAGACACAGATCCTGGAATAAATTGACTAAATCACCAACACCACCTCAACATCTTGAAAGATTCAAGGTACTGCTCAGGACCGAAGACTCTTCCACCAAGCATTCCCACCTTGAATGATCAGGTTGGCAACAAATGTCTTGGGAAATAGTTTATTCCTCCAGGCACCTGTGGGTCTCCTCATTGTGAAGCTGTTTATCACCCCCATTAGCCCTCCAACCCACACCTTGGAACTGGAATGTGTCCTTTTACTCTTAGCTTTAAAAGTTTCTTATTGAATTATTTATATATTCAAATTGTTGTTCCACTCTTACCCTACCCAGAGGGTCTTGGAGCGCCTTACAAGGTTGAAAGGTTCCAAAGGTGGAAGGTGAAATAGAAGTTGCACAAAGTTAACTGGATAGAATTGGAAGATTAGGAGAGACAAGTGGTAGCAGGGGGTAGGGGGGGCAGGATATGTGTGGGGAAACAGGTACGTTTTGTATTGCCCAAAAACAGGAATGGCTGACTGCATTAAAGTCCCTCACTGATTTAGTGATCCGATTGTCTGCATTTACGTAGAATGGTGATTAGCCATGTGCATGGAATAAATCCTGAACTCTGCTCCCATGCACAGTAGAGCGTCAAGATTTCTTTGAAAAGAAAATATCGACAGCATTCATATGCTCCAGTTCACGGTGGTAGTGACAGTGCGCGATATTTCGTTTTTACATACCCTTTTATGTTCTTCTTTAAGTGTTGTACAAGCCATCTTGATTTCCTATAAAATTATTTCACAAAATTGGATTAAAGCATTGACTCTATAAATGGATTCTGGTCTAACTTATAGGTAAACACAGGTCTGATTTTGGAGGGACAGTTCGAAAAAAGCTTTTGGGTGTTCTTCCCTCAAAGAGTTTTTTTGTGTCATTCATTCATATAAACTTTAACACATTAATAACAAAACAAAATCACATCCAATAAAATCCACAAAAGGAAACAGAATTTAACAATACTCAAAAGTAGTTATTAAAACAATAATTCCATGGAAACAACAAATATCAATCAGCCTAATTCAAATAAACAGTTTCGCTGACCAACATATGGCTATGCTTCAAGAGTCTTACTAAGGCAATTATCAAAGAAGCATCCCGGCCACCCATCAGCTTATCCCAGAACCAGTCACTTTCTTCCACCACGAATCTCCCGAAATACTCAAAACTCAGAGTTCTCATAGATGTACACTGAGATAGCCAATATTTTAGTGTCTCCAGAAAATCATGGCCGCAGATCCTACAAGACCACTCTTGTTCTAGCAGACCTCTAATCCATCCCCACCGATCTATGGTACCCAAAAAATGAAATCAGAATCTCACGTAAACTGCCATGTATTTATAGCTTGAAAATTTCACAATGTGCTAGTGAAGACTCCGATATGGTCTGTACTGATGAGCCAGCTCTCTGTGCAGTTGATATCTGCCTAGCCGGTGTTGGTCAGTGCTCCATTGGTCCAATTTAATTTCTGGAAAACTCTGTCAGGGTTACCAACAAGACTGTTTATATTTAGCCCAGCACTCCCCAAAATGATCTCAAACGCTTTGCTAAATTCCCCCAAGGGCTTGAAGGAGTTAAGGTCCAACATGGCCTTGAGATTCTCAAACAAGGAGCAGCTAGAAGGGACCATGATTTTACCATAGAGCCTCAGTTTTCCAATCTGCACCGATTTATGCCAAGATATCAATCCCAACTCATGACGGAACAACCCATTTGGAGAGGACATGGACAGACTTAACCGTTTTTTTCCAATATGTGCTTTCGATATGCTCTAGTTTTTTGCAGTCAAAATTGTGGAGTTCCAGACGTACACTGTAGGTAGCACCTTACCATTATGATAACTGATTATTGGTTTCAATATATATTTACAGTATTTCCATACAATTTTATTTTCCCAAAGAGGTTTTTAAAAAAGGAACAAGAAAGGTAAAAATCATTAAAACAGTTTTCATTTTAGAGGTACTACATTGGTATCTGGTGTGTAGTGCTCTCAAGCAACCCAAATGGGCACCTTGGCGCTTGAAGATGCAAACGTTTTTGATAGAAGAAAAGAGAAAAAAAGCAAGTGGGAAAGTCTAATGAGGCCGCTGCATTTTATGATGATCACAGAAAGAGGTCTTACAAAACTCTCCAGCTCAGGCCACCGAGGCTGGTATCCATCAAGGAGTTAAGTTCACAGTGACAAACTTAAAAACAGCAGGGCCTCCTTTCAAGAAAGACTCCTGTGGAGCAGGAAAAAAGATGGGAAGTGAGCACCAAGACATGAAAGTCACTATATCTGGCCCCCAGAACTATGTCAGTGGGCCAACCTGCTGTGAATAGTCAAATAAGTGTACCTTAATGCCTGCCATACTTTACTGGAAACGCTGGGTTGTCTGTCAAACGGTTGTGGGGGAGGTGGGGGTTGAGGGGGGGGACAGATTGCACAGGAGTTGCATGCATTAAAATTAGTGGAGATACTTTTCATGACATCCATAGCATCAAGCCCCTGATCTCCATGCTGGCATCCTTCTCATGCTCCACAGTGAACCCATGGCACCAACGCCAGCTCCTCTTCTACTGTGGCATGCGGCTCAGCTCTAACAAGTGTCCACAGCATCACAGACTCCTTTAGCCAACTCCCACTATTGCAGTGGTATTAAAACGTTTTTATGCTAAGCCTCCCCTTGAGTATAAGTATTGTTTCCGAGCCCTCCTGAGTAAAATTATTGTTGCTGCCCCTCAATTATTCCTATGAAGATCATCAGTCCCCATACTCCCTTAAAGAGTCTTGCGCCCCCACCCCCCTATGGGGTTCATCTATACAGCAAATGCTCAAAATCCTTAACTATTCAGAAATGATTATTCAATGTTTCAACAATCAACATAGCATGTATGTTTTAAACTCAAGCTAGCATTTCTGTCATGCAATCAGGGAATATAATTATCCTCATACCACAGATTATTTCTTATCAATGCCAAAAACGAATCCGTTGCAGGATGTTGGTCATTTGTGTCTCATTATAATGCACGGCAGTGGCTCCGAATAACGTGTAGCATTGGCTCTGCATTATCAGTGACTCAATAGTCTTATTGAATTAATCAATGGCTCAGTACCAGCAGTGACTCAGTATCAGTAGCAACATATGATATATGATAGGTTATTTATAACGCGCTTAATACCCTGATGTTTCAAAGCGCGGACCCGGGTATCGAACCTATGGTGCTCCATGTCGTCTTGTTTCCAAGGCAAGCAAGTTGCCCCTGAGCTATCCTCCCGAGACTTAAATCAGCAGTGACTAAGTTTATTGGACTCAAACTTCATCGCTGGGTCCCATTTTCTGTAGGAATTGGCTGCAGGCCTTCTTCCCAAGTACCAGAACCACAACTCTTTGAAGGCGGCCTACAAGGTCAGTGGAGGCAATCTTCCTTCCAAGGGTCTCTGGTCTTGGAACCTGGTTCTGGATAGCTTTTGTTGGGGGTCACTCAACCTTGCCACTCTGCAGGCAAACTCCTCTGCCACTCCCCTATGAACATTGTAACATTTAAACTCCTTTTTCTTAAAACGTATGGGCAGAATTTGGAGGAAACCCTGCGCATACACTACAGGTTGGTCCTCAAGCCCTCACCAGTGGACTTGTAGAAAATCGAGAAATGAGGAGGCGAAATAAAATTGGCATGCAGGGTAGGAGGTACGACACAGCGAGAGCAAGGGGCAGAGTAGGAAAGGCAGGCATAAAGTGGAAAATCATCTATGGCAAAATCCGAGTCAAGAACACGTACCAATCCCCACCTTCCCTAGGATGATGGCAAACACTGATGGGGCGTGGGGGGAGAAAACCACAGCGGGAGGCAGCATAGGGAAGCCACCATGCAGCAGCAACTCACACTTCTTTGCAGCACAAAACCAGCAGCCCAACACCGGCCACGTGAGAAAATGGTGTAGCAAAGTCTCCAGAAATCCACACACCAGTCAGGAAAAGAAGCCTTATTAATGAGGCTCCCACCAGCTCACAGGAGTATTAAGATTGAAAAAGCCCATTAGATGGCCTTATAGAACAGGGACTTCAGTTCCTCAGGAACTCTTCCACCCTCCTTGCCAGCGATGCTTCCGGAAATGGGGGCAGGGCTCACAAGCCCTTTTTGAAGCCTACCTAAACACTCCCCTGTCACTCCCCCTTGAGCCAGGTAGGTGAATGAACAGGGTGAGGCCAATCCTGGGAGGGGTGTGGTATTTTAGGAGGTGTGTGTGTGGAGGTGTGGGTTAGTTGGGTGGAGACAGGAGGAGGACGTCCAAAAGACCAGCAGAGGAGAAAGCGACTGGAGTACGAAGGCTATTGTTAAGGAGGAGGTCTGTGGAGTTTGTGTGAGAGAGAGGGGAGTGAGTATTAGAGGTAGAATAGGAGTAATGGCTGAGTGGGATAGTAGCAGGAGCAGAGGTTGCAGTAGTTGTTGGGAGTAAAGGTGGTAGGTGGCGGGAGTAGAGAGGGAAGAATACAAGTGGTAGTCGGTAGTACAGGGCTAAGCAGGGCACATTTTCCTTGGGTTCTGTAGCAGCGAGAAGGGTGTACAGGGCACAATATCCCTGAGAGTCTCTGAGGGTCAAACAGGGGCTAATAGAGGGGAGCAAGGCCCAATATCCCAAGGTTCTGTAACAGTGAGAGTGGTGTGCAGGGCACCATATCTCTGAGTGTCTTGGAGGAGCAAAGGTAGCAGAGAGATAGTGGTAGTAGGGGAATGGTAGTAGAGCGGAAAGAACGACAATGAGTGGGAGAGTAGGCGGGGCTATTTGCATTAAGTGAGATAGAAATTATAACAAGGGGAATAGTAAGAGGTGGGGAAGTAGAGCGAGAGGAAGGAGGGAAAAAAGGAGGAACAGAGATAGAGGAGTAGTTGGAGATAAGTGGTAGTGAGAGCAGGAGTGGCAAAAGGAAGCAAAATCAAAGGGTGGAGGTGAAATGCAGAGTGTGAGACTGGAGGGACAGCAACGTGGTGAGAGAACAGTTAGAAGGTTCAGTATAGTAAAGGGTCAAGTGTGAGAGGTTGTGAAAGGAGTGTGTGTGACACTGGGTGAACAAAGGCACCATTCCCTATCCCCGGAGGCTAACCAACAAAAGTTGAGGGAAAGCTAGAAGTTACCCAGGGAGTCAGATAGTCATCGTTTTAGGGTAAACACCTAAAGTGCAGAGAAAAAGAAAGACAGATAGGTGTTACCGGTAGGGAAGTCTGGGGCTGGGAGGTAGATGCCAGTCTTTGGGAAGTTGAGAGAGAAAAGGGACGGCCCTAGCTCCAATCATCCCCAGTCTCTTAGACACCAAAAGAATCAAGAAGAGAATGAACCATTCTGACCATTAACTTTTTAAATATACACCCTTGGACTTTTCACAAGAATGAGCATGGTTATTTGTGGTGGGCCGCCCTGTCACACACCATACAAAACTTGACTATGCGTAATGATACTACTAAAGTAGAGTCAGAAAATCAGGCCTTCCGTAAAAGTTGGGGATTAGAAACAATAAAATGTAATTAACAATATATGAGGATATGCAAGAATACTTCAAAAGGTGACAGCAGTAATGTAGTGTACATGATTACATGTCCCTGCGGATTGAAGCATTTAGGCAAAACAATAAGAAAAGTAAAGATTTGAATAATAGAACGTAGGAGTAGTTTGAAAAACAAAAGAGAAACAGCACTGCTAGTGAAAAATGTCATTAATCAAAAGCACAAATATGACTTCCATTTGACTCTGATACAACAGATTAAGGCCTTAAATCAGAGTATGATCAAGAAAATGTTTTAAGGCATCAAGTGCGGCTAAATGAGGCAATAGAATGGCAGAAGATCCGATGAACATCGGGCAACTACGACTATCTCCTTTGAGCGTAGTAGCAATCAAAAGCTTAGGTGAAGTTACATAGGATACATTGGGCCTCATTAGGAGTTTTCCAGTGCAGTAATAACGTGCCAGTAATTCCATTTACCGGCACGTTACCGCACCGGCAAAGTCCAGGTTTGCAGGTGGGGTTGCCAAAAAGCTGGAGGTAATCCCCCCCCAGCAAAAATAGTCAGAATTACTGTGCTGGTAATGGTGGCAAATCCCCCCATGAAACCATATGAGACTCCATGGAAGGGGAAGTTACCACCATTGCCGACACTTCAAATCTGGTGGTAATTCCAGCAGAGCAAGTGAAGGTAACGGTAATACAGGTTGCCGGTATCCTGGAGGTATTACTGCCAGGATACCGGCAACCTCGTAATGAGGCCCATTATCCTTTGCATTGCAGGTATGGAAATGTAGAAGAATAATGAATAGAACAAAATAAACTGTTAGAGATGGTATTATAGAAGGAGACAATGGGCCTCATTACAAATCAGGCGGTCCGTAAATAACGGTAACGGTGACGGTAAACCCGCCGCCACCGTTGTTTCCGGACCGCCTGATCCGACTCCTGCAGGCGGGAGGTGATGTTCCCGCCAGGTTTGACCTGGCGGGTTTAACACAGCCCGCCTGCAGGCGGATGAGGAAACACCGGCAGCATCACGAGATGCTGCCGGTGTTTCCATGATCCCCATTCCCATTGAGTCCCACAGGACATGGGAATGGGGATTAACACCATTCCGCCTCCGTGATTCACGAGAAACCGGGGTTGTAATGCCCCGGTAATTCCGGGAATCACGGAGGCGGAATGGTAATACGAGTACGGCGGTAACCGAGGTGGTTTTACCGACTCGGTTACCGCCGGACTCGTAACGAGGCCCAATGTGATGTCATTGCGTATGATGCATTAAGTAATGAAATTTGAAAAATATTTTAATATGCAGTACCTTGTTGTAATTTGAAATGGATGTACGATACATACACTCCATAGTAAGTATTTAGAATAGTATTACTATCAATATCGAGCAATAGTAAGATAAAACAATCTGAGCATCTAGAGGATTTCTGGAGATACGTACCCATCTATGGTCTATACGTCATACATAACACGACAAAGCTGATCAGTAATACATGGACAAAGAGCTCCAATGGCAAACACACTTGCTATTGGAAAGCTCATAATTAAAGAAATCTGACTAGAAGTAAAATAAGGTAAGATCGAGCAGTTGGCAGTGGCTAACATGGAAATAAGGAACCTGCTAATTTGGGGAAATGGAAAAAGGAGTAGCATACTTTTAAAAATGGAGTCAAACATGATTTCCTTTTTCAAGAGGTGTAAAATCAATGGGCAATGCATAAAAATTAGGTCATACGTTAATTATTGCTATTACTCAGCACGGATATTGTAATATAATAATCAGACATTACTGTGCTACGCTTCCAAGCTAGTGTAATAGGGGTGTTGTCCTGTATTTCAGAATATCACAGCACATGAGCACTAATAGATTCTTCAAGGAAGGCTTTGATGTAAAGAAGACTCTTAATTAAGTGGTAACTACTACAAATACATATATGCCAGTATTTACTAAAGCAAATCATGTTGCTATATTTTAATGACAAGAATATTTTTGTGATCAGCAGACTGGATGATATCCAAGTCATTCACCTATAGATAGACTAACATAATCGTTGAGGTCAGTGTCTCGTACACATGAGAACACAAACATGTAGGCAAAGGCATGAGCAAAGGCATGACTACACAGAGGCCTCAATAAATGTAAAGAGCCAAGTATATTTAGTACCATATACATTGTAATATTTCAATGAAATTATACATGTTTGTCTATTGATCCGAGAAGGGCAATCAGGTTTAGATTATGATTATCTAAATTTATTAAATTAATGAGATAAGAATGTGTTGCTTAGGGATGACCGATATGAGTAACAACATGTAAATAAGTGATTTAACATTAATATAGGTATGTCTTTTTTTAAAGGATGTCCAGCAGGCGTCTGTTGAGCTTGTGCGGCCGCCCACAAGAATCCTGAAAAAACATTCTGAAACTTTATGTGCAGAGGATGCAAAAGCTGGCTCCCCGTGCATCGAAACGGTGGAGGAGACTCCAGAACAATTTACAGCAGAAATGACTGTCTCCAGACCGATAAACGATGTCCTGCTGAAAAGGCACGATCAAGATCGCCCAAAAATGGCAGCCGCTTACAAACAGCCAAGAAGAGGTCCAGGCATGTATATCCAGCAGCCCTGACTGCCTGGCGAGCCGGGACATAGCCTGGCAAAGGGAGGGGGTGCAGAGGCCTGCCTAGTACCCCGGTTCACCCGTCCGGTAACACGCCACTCAACGAAACACTGTCGGGCTCCTGCCGGCACTACATACCTTTTTGGCAGAGGATCATCCAACCCGGTGGACATGGCCCATGGAGTCATGGGAATGCTACGCAGCCTCCCTGTGTAGTGGCAGTGACCACCTGCCGCAATCCAGGAGGTGGCGGGGGCGCGAGAGACTTTGGCGCCTGTCAGCAGTCAGTTAGAGGCAGAGACCTGAGAGTGGTGGAGGGCTCCCTGCCTCAGCGGGCCGAAGCGCTGATCAGAAGAACCGGGATGGTGCAGTGCCGCTTGCCACGCAGCAGCAGAGAAGAGCCAGGCAGTAACGGTCCCCTGCGCTCTGGCGGACATAGCCTCCAGGTAAGGCCTTATAGCATGAGAAAGCGTGAGATCGCTGGAAGGAGAGCCCGTATACTCCAATGGGAAACGGAGAAAAAAGACACAGAGTGCACCCCCTACAGCAGAGGACACTATACTGGGCCAGAAGAAGGTCACAGTGTCTGATCAGATTAAGGCCCAAAGAGACACCATGGACAGAGTCCAGGCACACTCGGGACAAGGGCAGATACCCAGACAAGAGCAGTGAACCATCTGCAGCAGAACCAAAGGACAGAAATTAAGTTGCGACATGTAAGGGATCCCTGTAAGTCACTGTCTACCACCAGACTGGAGAGATACACATACTCGTGTGGGGCTCCCCAGGATCAAATATAAAATGAAAGACACAAGGGGAGAGTCGGCAATCTCACAGTGACATACTCCAACGGCTTTGGCCTCGCAAAGCAGATAACCACTGGTTCGCTCACTCCTCCTGGGGCACAACAGGGCAGACCATTGGAGGCAAAGGAAGTCAACCAAGAATGGACTCTGTCACAACATCCGCATTGCGCCCTCAGACTCCGGTGACCACGGCCCTCTGCACAGAAGGGGTACCAGGAAAAAACCCTAGAGGCGCGGATGGCACAGGTGCTCCTCACAGTATAAAGCCCCAGAACGACGCATTATAGGCCTGCCCCAAGGTGAAGAGGTACATGGAGTTATTTCTGGAATACTGGCTTCAGCACAAGTTGGGATCCAATGGTCACTCGAGATGGTTTGCAGTGGAATGGGCCGATCAGGTCCACGTGTGCAAGCCCTCACCAGGTGCCCACCCTCAAGACCCGGACGCAATCCCCCAGAAGGCAAGACGGCATAGACCAATACCTACAGACCACAGATCCACCCTCATATTCCTGGACTACACGAATCAGGTCCAGAACTAGAGGCAACACTTTGAGGAAATCAAGCATGCCCTGGGCGATATCGGAGTGAGATATATGCTCCTCTATCCCGCTTGTCTTAAGATAATAAGAGGGAAGAAACAATGGTTATGCAACTCACCTCAAGAGGCTTGGCACTGGTGGAAGACGGAGGGAAGCTGGACAACCAAAGCTGTTCCGACCAAGGAAAGAACAAGGGACGTATTCCCCAGAGACCCGAGGGAAAGTCGGTCCCCAGGCACAGCAAGTACAACAGAAAGCAGCCAAGAGGGGATAAAGTATCGGTAGCAGAGGATGGCACCTTACAGATAAGAGCGAAAGCGACCTGGGCGGAAAGAGCAATGAGCAATCAGATGGCAGAACTGATCTACAGGGGGCAGAACTGATCTGCAGGGAAGTCTCCCCAGGCTGAATGGAGGACTAATCTAACTCGGAATCCTGAACTAATGCGTGCAGGAGCAAGAGGATTTGGTGGCTAAGGTGACATGGAACCCACACTTAAAATGGGCAGTCTAGCTATACTTACTTGGAACGTGCGCGGAATGGGACACGCTAGTAAATGTAGGGAGATATTGGGCTCTCTAAAATGATGGACAGTACAGATTGCTTTACTCCAAGAAACATACCTGACCAAGTCAGACTTCAGCAAAGTGAAAGCAGCATGGGGAGGTAGGGGGAAGGAGGGAGAGATTTATGGTTCTCACTACTCCCCTTTTTCCAGAGGTATCCTGACGTGGGCAGTCAGAGGGACCCCACTGCAGGTCTCTAAGGTCCTTTGTGATGAGGAAAGGTGGGCACTGATCCTACTGGGCATGAAAGATGGGAACACGATCAATATAATCAACTCCTACTCTCCATAAATAGATGATTCCTACTTCCCGGCTGTGACAACGCTGCTGGTGAGCCACATACCAGGAGACACAATATGTGGAGGAGACTATAATTGCCCGCCTCATCCACAGAGACAGGTCAGGACCGGGGTGCCTTGCATAAACCAATAACAACAAAGTGTTTTAGGTGGGTGATGTCAGATCTGTCCCTAGTGGACCTATGGAGGGAACTGAAGGACAATGAGTGGGGCTACTCATTTTTTTCCCACCCGTACGGCACCCACTCTCGCATAGATATTCTCCTGGTGTGGTAGGATGGTATCATGAATTACGGGGAAATGGAGTATCTAGGGAAAACTATATCGGACCATGCTCCCCTACGAGTTACACTAAAATGGGGGAAGAAAAGGAGTGATACCCACGTGGAAATTCAGGGAGGAGCATTACGGGACGACCTATACAGGGAAGACATTAGATGAGCAATCAGGGAGTTTTTTAACAGAATGAAGAATCTATAGAGGACTACAGGATAATGTGGGACGCATTTAAGGTGGCGATACGGGGGAAATGCATAGGAGCCACCCACGGGATAAGGGCAGAATTAGAACCCGGGTAAAGAACGCAGAAGCTAAGATACACAAATTAGAGAAGGATATACACAGGGGCTCCCTTTGCGGAGCGGAATTAGTGCGGAAAGGGAAACGAGAGCTGAGGCGCAGGAATGATTGGGGAATCACAATTAGGCCCAATATACCCAGAGGATCCATGGGGAGGGAGAGAAGGCAGGGAGGTTGCTAGCCTGGTTTCTCAGGCGGGAGAACCCGAGCAATATAGTCACCCAAATATTAATGGATGAAGGGGAAAACATACTTACGCAAGAAGGAATTCATAGGGAGTTCTGCAACTTCTACACACAGCTATATATACAAGCAGGGGACCGCTGGACACAGAGGTTATGGCAGACATCTTAGTACAAGCCTGCCTGCCAAGACTAGCTGCCACACTCTGGGTTGACTGGGACAAGAAATAGGCCCGGACACCCAAAAAAGTGTCCCACCCCTCACCTCAAAAAAGTGGCCCACCCCTCGCCTCAAAAAAGTGGCACACCCCTCGCCCCATAAAAGTAGCCCTCAAACCATCATCTGTGAATCGCGTCAATTCACGACTTTACAGAAAATGATACTTTTGGAGGGTTCATGTGTCTGTTACATTACAACACATAAAATAACTTAAGATACAAGAATGGATCACCATATGTGTCATTAATATCTGTGTGTATAGATCCATATTGTCAAATTACTGTGAAGGCAAGCAGTCCAAGGCCAAATGATAATATGTTATTGTGTAGCACTTTTTTATAGAACAAATATGCATACAATATCACCCAACATGTGTTGGTACTCATTTATCGACCTCAGAAGGATGAAACGCTGAGATGGCCTTGCTGGGATTCGAACCTGCGACCTGCAGATCACACACACTTCGCAGCAGCAAGCACTCACCCCACTGAGCTATCATATCGGCTATAGGAAAATGAGCAATTCTGTAGTGGAGACCATTAAACTGGTAACTGAGATTTAACATCAGACCAGTTATATTCATCTGCATGTCTGGTGTAAATCTGGCCGCATGTCAAGTCTGCGTGCATCTACTTTTCAGGCTTCAGAGGTTGCCAAAATAAGGAAAGCAGCGCACTCACAGGACATCCCATACTCTGAGCACTCATTACCTCATATATGCAAACAAACATCCTGAACAGCATGCCAGGGAGATGCTGATGCAGGGAGACACATTACAACAAAGCATTCATTGTGGCACAATGAAGTCAATGGCCACTTGATGTGCTATGGTCAAATATTTCTACACTGTGCACAGGGACAGTTCAATGGCATCAATCCATCAAACACTGGGGTTTTGTGGGCGTGATTGGTGCCCATATTATTCTCCAGGTTCTTGCTCATCCTCCGCCAAAAGGTGCCCGATATATCCTTCACCACCAACATCTCCCGGTGGTTCACTCCAATAACAAGAAGACGTATGAAAATAAATATACGACCAACTGAAGTGGATAGAAATTTCAACTATTCAATGAATGGTGCAGCCAAAAAAAGTCAGTTCCCACACAAGTGGGAAACGTCCGTTCCACGTTCGCAACTTCACATGGCAGTGAATCCGAGAACTTTGCACATCAACGCCGGCAGAATCAAAATTTTGCACATCCCTAACGAGAGGTGGCAGGAGTCTGCTCTAAGGTTGCACACCAATACGGTCTTGTTGGCATCACTGTGTGTTTACCCGATAAGCCACAAGGCCATGGTGCATTGATCAACAGAAGGAGATAGACACCACAATGTGCCAGTAACTTGAGTGGTTACAGGGTAGCAGCAAACCGGTTACGGCCATCAACTTCAACTCAAATCCATCATCCTCTTTAGGATCAATAAAACCCAACCCTGAAATATGACATGGATGAGAACCAAATCATGCGGCTGGGTGACCTCGTCAAGTTATTCATTAACCAAATAGGCTTTGCCCAGCCCTGAGCAAGGAGCAGTTGATCAATCAGATTGTGCGATAAGCTTGGAGGTCAGGGTTGGGCGGGGTTGGTAACACTAATGTAATTTTGTGCCTTTGACTGCGAAGCATTACTGGTCGAGGCAGGACTGGGAGCTTAGCGGCAATTCAGTCTTATTCCACGTTTCCTTGGAGCGACAAAATCTTCAACAACCTCGTCCTGTCTACAGCACGTCTTCCCAAAGAGCCGTACGCAAGGCATGCACAACCTGTCACTGGAGAGAGCTCATGCCACAGTGACTGCTAACACCACGTTGTTGCAGCATCCTGCTACATGACCCCATGCCAGGGGGGAGGGAAGCAGTGCCACACCCTGCCAGAGGTGTTCTTTTGATTGATTGATTGATATTTTATTTCTATCGCACTCGTACACAAGTGTTTCAGAGCCCGACAAGGCAAGGGAAGGGAACAGGGGAGAACAAAACAGCAATCATACTAGGCACAGTGACATTGAGAATGCGCAAGTGCATGGGAGAGGGGGAGGGAGAGGTGCATGGAAGGGGGGAGAAGTGGAAAGTGTGAAGCAGAGGAGAAACAGATAAATAACAATAAATAAATAATAAAGGCAACAAACAGTGGTAATGCGGCCAGCAATTTGTGCTAGGTTTAAGGCAGCAGACAGGTTATGACTGGTAAGTGCAGGAAGAAAAAGGGGGGCTGTATGGTTACAGATACAGACCCCAGTGCAAGGGGTGGCCCAGAGGCAGTGCGGGAGGGTGGCAGGGTGAGAAGGTACCTGGGCCAGGAGGACACAGGGTGCCCAGGTGCACGGTGCCAAGAGAGAACAGATCAGCAGGGGAGAGTGTTAGGGAGAATTCTCCTTCTAGGGCTAATTTCCCTTACCTTTGCTGAATTTCTGGAGTTTAATTTTTTCCACCTGGTAAGAGTGTACATATTTTTCCACTTTTACATGTGTTTTGGCCTATGTGTTTTTACTCATTGTGTGATCTTGGGCACTGGAGCACACCACTCCGGGTGCCCGTGTTCTTGTATGGGTTACACCGCACCCTCAGTGTAGTAACCCAGGGTTGTCTTTTGGACTTCCCTCTGACTCCATTTCACTGGGGCTGACTACTGTCCCCCAGAGAAAGGTAACGTTGCCATTTACTTTACATAGTCATTTTTGCCACAGACCCAGTACACCCCATCTTACATGGAGTACTGGAAAGGGATAATCGGTACCCCTTTTCTGTCTGTACCTCCCTGAGCATTGTTTTGCTCTTTTAACATTTAGACTTAGCTGGTGGCAGTGGTATCTACCCTAACTTTTCTACCGCGATTATATTAGATAAACGTGGTACTGTTCTTGGCTATTATATTAGCCTCAAATATAAACCCGCTTGACCAAATCTTCTTTCTTTTGGTTCAGGTTGGGTTTATTCGCCATTTCTTTTTGTTAAAGTCCTTCTTGTGTTTTACTTTGCATGGCAATCTAGGTTCGCCTTCTTTGTTCACCGTCTTTTTGGCAGGCTTCTGCGGAGAAGCCCTCCTCAAGGCGCCTGGGTGTCTAGGTGGGCTGAATGTGGGGGAGGGGTGTAGTCAACCCCTGCACAGGGTATCCTAGGAAACCCAAGTCGCACTTTGCCATGATTGGCTGAGGTGGTTGTCCCGGCTGGACAACCCCCTGCTGCGTGATTGACAGCCAGGCTGTGTGAATGGGGGTTTTTGCGCATAACAGGCAGGTCTCTTGGGCTAGAAGTCAGAGTCGCCTCTGGAACTACAAGGAACCGAAGAGAAGCAGAGAGAACGACGGCTGCTGCAACTACCCCGTCCCGGTGTAGCCCTGCTGCAGTCCTGAGCTATCTACCCTTCGATGACTAAGAGAAGATCCATTCCGGAGTCTTCTCCCCTTGAGCCTGGTGGGGATAACCAGCTCATCTTCTTCAGCCAGAGATCTCCGCTGTGGTCGAAATCGCTGCACACTGCTGTACTGGTCCGGATAGCCACCTGCTGAGCCTCTCCTGTTTTTACGGAGCACACCTTTTCGTTATCGCTGCTGCCGGCTTCATCCCTGGTTGGTGCAGACCCCCTTCAGACGTCCTCCTTCACAACGAATCTCCAGGAATCGTGGGTCTGCGGGAAACCAACAGCAACAACTGCCAGGGCTCCAGCTGCATCGTGGAAATAAGGTACTGTGTTCTACTCGAAGAAACTGGGTGAACCCCTTTTCTTCCTCTCCAAGGCTCGTCCTCTTCTTCCCTCCTTCCTTCCGTATTCCACAGGGATCGCAGAGCAGCTCTGAGGCATTTCCTAATAGCTAGGAATGCATAGTGACTAATTGGGCACATGTGAAAGTTTGACAGTGCTCTGTAGGTTTGAGAACAGGCAGGCAAAAACTCGTTTCTTAATAGGAGCACTTGCGAAATTGCAATGAATTGCAACAAAAGGAGCGGCTCCTGAAGCCTTTTATTGTGATTCATTGCATTTGCAACAAGTGGCGCCACGCCGTCGCTGGATTGGCTCAGGGCCGAGGGCACTGCCAGGCCAGCACGCCTACGTGATGCATCCATCAAAGAAAGGCAACACTTCCGTGTTACCTTTCTTTAATGAATGCATCTGCTGTGCGCCGTGCCACGACGAGGCGCGATCTGACTGCAGCCCGCAGGCAAGCCAAGCAGCCCTGGGCACACCAGCCCACTGTAGTAGACCGGCCCCAGGGCCTCGGATCAGCCCGGCCATGGGCCGAATGGCCGATGGGCCCATCCGACCCTGGTCACTGTCTCGGTGGAACTAGAGAATCCAATTACAGAGGAGAAAATTCTGGGGGCGATAAATTCCATGGGAACTGGGAAGTCGCTGGCAGGAGATGGACTCTGGGGAATTTTTCTTGCGGTGTACCCAGAGCTCCTAATCCTCAAGCTAAAAATCCTGTACGCTAAGGCGTTCCAGAAAGGGGAACTGTTTGAATCCATGCAATCATTGTGGTCCTGGCCAAACATGGGATGGACCTGCATAATTGCAAGTCTTCCCATCTCCCTCCTGAACGTTGATGGGAAAATCTTGTGGCCAACCGACTTAAGTAATACATAGGGTGCTGATCCATCATGACCATTGTTGTTTTGTTGAGAGCAGGACCATGAACTTGTGACGTTTGCAACATGTCTTGGAAAGAACCAGGAACAGAGATGAAGAGCTGGTGGTGGTTGTCAGGAATCAGGGGTGGAAGTTATGGAACCGCTGGCGGCACTAGCTGGGAGTTATCTCGCTCTAGTCCTCATCCAATATGGCGGCGGACTCTATAAGTTCTGACTCCGCCCCCTTGTGCAGTGCGTTGTATCTGTGTTTACTTCTCGCACGCTAACGCTCCGTTACCCTCTAGCTTTTACCTTCCATTGGGCTTTCTTAGCCGCCTTACCTTTCAACGTTATCCTAATCTTGTGCATCCTTTGTTCTAGCTGCATTTCCTTCTTCCCTATTCAGCCGCGCTACAACCCTACCATCGAGTCTTTGGGTACACGGTGTGTACTCTGCGGTTTCACCGTTTTCGGTGCCTTGCTGTTTTGCTTACCTGGGTACGAGGCTCCTCCTACTTTCCTGCTCGGCTTCTTGCCGTTCCTTCCCTGCTGCCTGCCGCCTTCTCTGTGCGTGGCACTATTTTACACTGTTTGCTACTTACATTTGCCTTGATACTTCCAACTTTTGTTCGGCTCCGCTCGGAAGGCGATACACTCTTCCTTTATCTGATTTAATTTCTACTCGGCGGTATCTTGCCATCTATTCTGGGTATACATTTCGGGTTTCCTGCTTATACCATTTATTCTCCTTTTCTTTCCTCTTTTTCGTCTGTATCCCGCTACTTACTTACGTATTCCTTGTTGCTATTGAAAGGTTCTACCTGCAAGTCTTATTCCGAGCTCTGTCTGGTAAACTGGTCGCTGATATCTGTTACTTTGAGTCAGCCCTCGCTATCCACCTGCAGTGTCTGCCCACAGCGGTTTCCGCTAGGAGAGGTTAATTCTTTCAACGGCCTGGGTGGTCAAGGACGGTCCACCTCATCTCCTGCCATCAAGATCTACAGGGTTTTTTCTGCTTTGGCTTTTTCCCTGTAAGTGAGGCTGGCCCCACTAGAGGCACCCGAGACAGGTTCCCACTACTGTCACGGTGGCCTCTGGAGGGGATAGACCTTATCTCCGCGAAAAGAAGGTCCGGATTTATAAGGATAAGTCGTCTAACAACAAGAAGAAGAAGCTTCCAAAGAAGAAGAATCCTCTCAAGGAAGAATCAGGTGAGGAGATAGGGGAGGTGGAACCGGAGCTTGACAGTGGTAGCTATAGGCACCATCAAAGCTTTCGACTCACTGAAATGGGACTGGCTCTTCCAGCTCCTGTTCAGGATAGGGATAGGTACAAATATGAGACAATGGATAAAGCTCATGTATCAAACCCCCCTAGCGAGGGTAAGAACAGGTAAGGAGGTCTCCCCCATGTGGTTATTAGGAAGAGGAACATGCCATGGTTTCCCCCTTTCCCCTATCCTTTTTGCTCTTGCTCTGGAGTTCCTGGCAAACAATCCCGGAGACTAGAGACACAGGCATTATGGTGGATGGGCATGGCATTTATAACACGCCAATACACAAGTGTTACATTGTTTCTCTCTATGCGGACGACTTGTTTGTGCAAAGCCCGGCCTTACAAATCCCATTTATATTGGAAGTAATAGCTAATGAAGGACAGTTCTCGTGGATTCCACCTCAATAGCACAAATCTGTGGCCTTTACCCTGGGCTAGACAAAAAGCTGTGTGGAAACCACACAGCTAGCCAGCCACTCTCCAATTGTACTCGCAGCGGAGTTAATCATCAAATATGAACAGATAACTAAATTCAATGATCTTTCTGTATAATTCTCAAAAATAAATATTTAAATTTCAAGGTGAATCTCATAAAAATGATTCTGAAGTTCTTTTTAGTGCCAAATCACGAAATGTAATGTCCAACTGTGGGGGACTCCATTCTGGAGGAAACTCCAACCTCCCCGGTGCACGACACCATACTCACAATGGGCGAGGAGGGACATGCAATAACAAGGCTATATACGGCATTTCAGGATGGTGCGGTACCACCCTGCCCTCAAAGTTAAAGGTATGCATTGAGATCACCAAAGTCTCAAGCAATGCACGTTTTAAGTTAATTCAATATACACCGGCATATATGATGCCACAGAAACTACATATGATAGATGTGAAAGCCCCACATACCTGCCTAAGAGGCAGCAGACTTTTGACACATGGTTTGAACATGCCCGCACAGAGGTATACTGGCAGGCAGTGATGGGAAAGGTCAACTAGAATGCACACCTCAGGTTTGTTTACTGGGGCTTCCACCAGGGGGGAAAGGGAAAGGAAACGATTGAACAGCATTGCTGAATTCTTATTAGTCTTGGCACTGCGCCGCATGGTATTCACATGGGAAATTGCTAGAGGGCCACAGATGCAGCAATGGGTACATGACATAATGAGGTGGGCAACAGCTAAAATGACTGGAAGAAACTGCCACTGTTTGTGAGCTGCCTGATCCATGTCACCTGTGATTTGCCAGAGTTGGAGAGGGGATGGGGGCAGGGAAGGGGCATGGGGAGAATGAGGGGGGCAGGGAGGAAGGGGAACTGAAAGTTCAGTTGGGGTTGTTATGCGTATCCACAAAACTCGATATATAAAAAAAAATAATAATGGGCCAGGTTTCATCTTAGTCCCTTTCCTTGCACCTACGTTCCTACTAGAGGTGTAAGCACCTATTTCTCCTACCCAGATGATGACGACGTATGCCAGTAGTCTGGACTGGGTGGACTATAGGCTTCCAGGAAATCCACGGTAAATGATCCACATTGGAGCATGGAAGAATTCTCAAACTGAAGGAAATTGCAGGGATCTTTCAGGCTCTCTAGCCTATTTCCAGGTAGTTGAAGCCGAGACAATTCTTAGCGAGAACACGCAGTATGGCTGCCAACTCAGTTTTATGGCAGCTCTTAGGGGGAACTAGGTCCAAGGCTTTAGCAGAGCTGTCCCTCCTCTTGGATTTGGAATAGGTTTGGCAGCCTACTGTTGGACCTGCTCGCTTCTCTAAAGAATGAGTTGCTTCATGTTTGGCTTTTTTGTACCAGTTTCCAGGATCCTCAGGCGTAGGGTGAGACGTGCTGGCAAATGATCAGCCGGCAGACCAGTTGTGTGCCTTATTCCCTTTACTCTGATTCCCCGTTTTTTTTTTAAAGTGAAAAAAGGTTAGGCAGCGGTCCCCCTGGAGCTTCAGTGGATGGCTGATGCTCTTGCGTGGAGAACCCTATCCATATCATCACCTTTGTGTTAGGATGATATCAGATTGAGCTGCAAGGTCTTCAATGCAAGGGGTTGGGGGGCAAGGAATTTTGCAATTTCAGACCAGCTGTCTAGTAAAACCAACTACATTGAAATTGTATAGAATTTTGTATAATGGATTGGGGGCCTTTTCGAAGTGATCAGGGAACAAAGGTAATCTCTGGCTTGCAGCCACCATCACGTGCATTAAACGTACCTTCTTTGAATATTCAATCTATGCCTTAAAAAAAATTACATTGTATGCTGAAATAAGTTTAGCCTGTAATCTTTTGCCCAGATCACTTTTCAGAGGATCGGATTTCAAGGCTGAAAATACATTAACAGTAACCCTGTAACACGGGGGCGTGGCCAGCATCCATGTGAGGTGGATGTGCCCGCAGTGAGCTACTGCAGATACGTCTAATGATCCATTTGTTTGCTGCTTAAACGCTAGGAAAAAGGACGTAGGAACCCTGCTGCAACCTGGCAGAGGCTATAACGGGGTACGGAAGCGCACCGCAGGCGAGCTGGGAGCCGTACATCGGAGCAGGCAGACCCTGATAGAGAACGAAATGGCGGATGCTGAGGCAAAAGATGGTGGAGCCTGCGAAGCGTGGAGCGAACTGCTCTAGGACAGGCCCGGCCTCCGTGTGGAGCCATCCTACAGTACATCAGGGTCGGAGGCCCACTCCGATAAGGACAATTGTTGCAGCGACCCAGCAACGTGCACCCGGGCGTGAGCAAGAACATCCGGTGCGGCGGCACCACAAGAGGATAGTGGGCAGCAGAGAGGATCCTGGCTGGCCCTGCAGACCCGGGTGGCGGGCCAGAAAAGGAGTGCTTGCGGGAAGAACAGCAGACCTGCGCGAGTGTGCCTTGACATCACCGTCAAGTAACAGCTTGATAAAAGGGCAGAACGACAAAATCGGGAGATGGCCACTGGTGAGACGCAAGTTTAAACACAGTTCCGGGCTCACGCATTCTGGCTGCGGTAAGGAGAGGGGGCAGCCACAGAACATTGGGTCCTGAACAATAGCACGCGGAGGGTAGCACTGAGGCACCCCTGGCGGTCCCATAGAGCCGGGGACAGACAATAAATGGAAGCCTATTAAACAAGAGCTGCACCAAACTCTGCCCTGCAAGTGGCCAGAGAATGGGAGAAAGCACGGCAACGTTCTTAGTGCGCTGCAAACAGTCATTGCTGAGATCATAGATCTCCATTAAGAAAGGATCCGACGCGCACGGAACACTTACACTGGGGAACCAAGCAGGGCCCTGCAAAGAAGCTACCATCAGAATCGAGCCTTAACAGCAGGATAATCAACGGTATGGCCTCATGCAACGTTATGTGATACCGCAGCCAGGGTAAAGACGAGATTCAGGAAACTCAGAGGGCCAAGCACCACTGTGGATTCCCAGTGGAGCATAAAGGACAGCAATTGAACGTAGCCTGTGACCGTAACGTAAGGTGCCCATACACTCCCATAGAGCTTTAGTCAGTGCTGCAGTAGTGGTGGAAGCCCCAAGTTGAAAGCGGGCCTTAATCAAGCTGGGAGGCCTGCGTGTGGCTGTGGAAGCACCTAGAGGTGTAGGTGCACGCAGGGGTTGAGATCACGCTTACCCCAGGCTCACACCTGGTTGGGGTTGAGTCAGTCAAGCAGGGAGTGGCCACCCTTCACTCCTAATCATTAAGGAGTACTCGACACCATCCGGGCCGGGCCCCACCCAAAGACAACGACTCAAATTGGGCCATCGCTGGGAGGGGCCAGTAACCTAACTACACAGGCCACCACTAATCCCTGAACACTGGGCACTGAAGTTAACGGTTGGCGGGCAATGGTCGGACAGGACGGGTGGAGGAAGCCTGGCCAGTGGACCGCGACACAACGGTGAAATAGACAGACAAGTAAGGCATTCCACAACTCACCACAACAGACGGGGTTGGGACAAAAGAAGCGGGGGTAGGGACAAGCAACTTATCCTAAAGTAATGGCGGCCAGGCACAACAAAGGTAAAGGCAAGCAAACCACCATGGAGTCCTTTGCCACAAGCCAGGATGGAGCACGGAAGGACAATGAGGGCAAGGAGGCTGCGGGTGAGGCGGTGCACCAACTAGACGCAGCGAGTCAAGCAAATCAGTAAATATTGAATGCCATCGGAACCCTGCAAGCAACACTAGAAGCCAAGATTGAAGAAGTCAGGATGGATGTGGGTCTATTGAGGCAGGATGTGCGTGGCCTCGCTGAAAGTAGCAGCAAGTTGGAAACACAGGTGAAGGTAAACACTGCAGAGATGGTGCAAATGGCAGCCGATGTGAATATACTAGAGGATAGGGCGGAGGACGCTGAGGGAAGAGCGAGACGCAACATTAGAATTGTCGGCTTGCCGGAAGAAACAGAAGGGTCGATCCAACCAACTATGTTGAGAACCTACTGTTACAAGAATTGGGACCTGGAAACCTGACTCAGCTCTTCGAGTGTACACCATTCTCTGGTTAGGAAACCTCGGCCTGGGGCCTTGCCTAGACCCATCATAGTAAAAGTGCTTAACTATAAGGACAGGAAGAAAATTCTAGCGTTCTCTCCAAATCACTGATCAAAGCCCAGGACTGGATGGACAGTGTTCAGATAGCGGCGCCAGACCAAGAATGATGCGTCTTAGAATACGCCCTACATGGATTAAACAGAGTAGCAGAAACACAGAACTTTTATTGTCATGGGAGCACTTTTGCTCAACTTCTAAAGGCACCCAGCAAGACTCACTGGGGGTGTGCCAGCAGCTTCCCCGAATTCCTATTTGAGGGTGCGTGATCGTATCCACCCATTGGGCACCAGGGGCCCTGCCAGCTGGCGGAAGTTCGTGGAGTGGAAGAGGGCTTAGTCGAACATGCAACACATGAATGGACGGTTTGCATTTGGGGGTGTTGGAGTATGGGGGTGAGGGGGAGATGAGGATAGAGAAGGTAAGGGGGATCGGGGGAGGCCTGGCAGATAAAGTAGAGGAATGGGTATATGGCTAAGGATTAAGATGGTCTGGTATTGGGCGTCTACTGAACTCAACTTGCAACTGATCCAATGGCTGGGGACCTAAATGTTATGACCTGGAATGCAAGGGGCCTTAATAACTATATTAAAAGGCAGAGGGTAATCACATACTTAAGGCATACGATTGGGATAGCTATTCTGCAAGAGACACTTAAAAGAGCAGAAATTGGTAAATGGGGGGGGTGGTGGTCTCTAACTACTCCACATACGCGAGAGGTGTCCTGACATGGATTGCCGCAAACATCCCTTTTAAAGTATTGCACACTAAATCTGATAACGAAGGCAGAATGGTGATCGGTCAAGGCCTGCCGGAAAACAAGACTGTACATATTGAACACTTACACGCCCAATCATGATGCCACTACCTTCTTTAAACCACTGCATACAAGACTAGTCCCGTACAGAGACGGGATTGTGATATGGACGGGGGAGGGGTTTATTGCACTTTAAACCCCACAATAGAGACATACCTAACAACAAGTTTAAGAGACCAGCCCCCCCCCCCAGCCAAAATCCTGAACACACTGCTGTCACAATTCCAATTGGTGGACGTGTGGAGGACCCACCATGCAGATATTCTCACTACTCGCCCTCCACAGGGTATATTCCAGGTTAGATTACTGGTTTGTCTCCATTGAGCACACAGCCGAAATTGTAAAGACAGCTTATTTATCAAGGAAACTCTCAGATCATGCACCACTATGGCTTGAATGGGAGATAGCGCCACTGAGACCTCCGATACACAACTGGAGACTCAGGAGCGAAACTCTGCTCGACACTGCATTTCAGCAACATGTTAGACAGTGCACCACCGAGTATATTGAAAATAATGAAGGAAGTGTGGCACAAATGGGTACTGTTTGGGAAGCGTATAAGGTGGTGATAAGGGGCGAGATGATTGCTGTGGCAGGAGGTGTCAGGAAATCCATATCTGACCTGGAAAGGACGGAAAAATAAATAGCTGAGATGGAGAGGGGCAACAGTAGAGGGGAGGAATCTTGAAAAGCAGATAGGCCTTAGATAGGTGTGTATGGCACATTGGGACAGGCTGGGCAAGTTCAGTTAAGCTAAGTATGTAGAAAAAGCTCATGCATTAGTGGATAAACCTGGCAGAATGCTTGCCTGGTTAAATAAGAGCATTGATAGACGAGTCCTAATACACTCCAAACAAACAGAGGGAGGCACAGAGGTAAATACACAAGCTGGTGTGAACTTGGCATTTAAAGAATACTACGAATCGTATGCAGAAATGCACCTTTGCAATAACAAGGCTTTTCTGGACACATTAGACGAAATACAACTCCCTACTCTAGATGAGATGCAAAAAAACAGGCCTTGAGGACCCCATCACTGTGGAGGAAATTCTAATCACAATAAGATCCTTACCTACAGGTAAATCACCCTGAACGGATGGCCTTCCAGGCGTATATTAAAAATATAC
Source organism: Ambystoma mexicanum (assembly GCF_040938575.1). NCBI lineage: Eukaryota > Metazoa > Chordata > Amphibia > Caudata > Ambystomatidae > Ambystoma > Ambystoma mexicanum. The sequence continues at coordinate 364,688,188 of NC_090935.1, forward strand.
AAGCATCCTAGCGCCAACCCTAGCAAAAGTATATAATGAAGCCTTTGAGGCTGGATTTCTCCCAGACAGCATGAGAGAGGCCCTAATTCCACTGCTGAAGCTGGGGAAAAGTGCCACAGATTGCGGATCTTATAGACCTTTGTCGTTGCTGAATCAAAACAGTAAGATCCTCACGGCAGTGCTAGCAGGCAGACTAAGAAGAGTCATACATATGCTTACACATCTGGACCAGAGGGGTTATGTCCATGCCAGGAGTATATCCTAGAATTTGACACGGCTACATCATGTAACAGATAGTACCAGGGCCAGACGAGAAGACTATGGCATAGTGACCCTAGATGCGACCAAGGCTTTTGACTGTCCACTAGCAATGGTTATACACCACAATGGCAAAAATGGGGTTTGGCCCCAATTATATGAAGTGGGTGTGGTTGATATATACAGAACCGATGGCCAGGGTTAGGACGGGAATGTCCTATTCAGAAAGATGGGTGCTTCAGAAAGGCACTAGGCAGGGCTGTCCACTATCCCCAATGTTAAACATCATGGTGGTTGAACCAATCGCTGCATACCTTAGGCAGGCATGAATAAGTTAATTACCAAATGGTAACGTTCTTTCGACTGGATGTTCATCTAACGTATTCCTTATCTATGACATGCAATGTCCACAGCTGTGCCACTTTGGAAATCTTTTTCGCCTGCGGGCGCCTTACGTCGATTGCGTCGGGTCAATATCCCTCAAAGGCCTCCGTCGGGGGTGACGTCATCGGATGTTATAAATTGCACGCTCGGCGCCCGTAGCCTCAGTTCATGTTTTTCCCCCCTCACAATGTGTGGTACACATGCCTATAGTACAGCATTGACTGCACTTAGCCTTGTTGGAACGAAAGCTGTAATGGCATGGGAATTTCTCTCTCTAGAGAGAGAGAGAGAGAGAGAGAGAGAGAGAGAGAGAGAGAGAGAGAGAGAGAGAGAGAGAGAGAGAGAGAGAGAGAGAGAGAGAGAGAGAGAGAGAGAGAGAGAGAGAGAGAGAGAGAGAGAGAGAGAGGTAAGCTGGGAGGGCGATGAGGAATACTTTGGAGGAACATCCAGTCGAAAGAAAGTTACCAGTTGGTAAGTAACTTGTTCTTCAAATGGATTGTGTCCTCCAATGTATTCCTCGTCTATGACAGACTCCCAAAGCAGTATCCATGATTGGAGGAGGTAGAAGAATATAGACATATCCAGTTAAATAGCAGAGTAAAGCACTGCCTTACCAAAGGCGACATCCTGAGCATGGGAAGTATCCAGGGAATAATGCTTAACAAATGTGTGTATGGAAGACCACGTTGCAGCATCACAGATGTTCTTTACCGGTACACCCCTCTGCAGGGCTGTCGATGTAGCCATGCCCCTGGTGGAATGAGCCTGCTAGCACTCAGGAGGGTCCTTGCCAGCCAACCTGTAGCATTCTGAAATAGTGAGGATGATCCATCTAGAAAAAGTCTGCTTAGAAACAGCCTGGCCCAATCAGTGTCCAGAATACCCCACAAAGTGCTGGTCGTCCACTCTGATCCTGGACATTCTAGAAAGATAAAAGCTCAATGCCCTCCTAGGATCCAACCTATGGAGTCTCTCGTCCTTACTAAGTTACGGATGAGGGTAGAAGGCGGGGAACACCACCTTCTGACTTAAATGAAATTCTGACACTACCTTAAGTAGGAAGGACGGACGTACTCTCAATACAACCCTGTCCTTGTGGAACAAAGTATGGTGTGGCTTAGAAGAAAGTGCCTGCAACTCGCTCACTCTCGGAGCAGAGGTAACGGCAACAAAAAAACAGTCTTAAATGTCAACAATCTTAACGGACAAGAGTGCAAAGGTTCAAACGGAGCACCCATCAAAAACTTTAAGACCAAATTAAGGTCACAGACCAGCACCTGAAAAGGAGACGGCGGGAACACATTCATGAGCCCTTTCAGAAAATGAGTGATAAGTGGAATCTTAAAATAGGAGCATTCCTCGGATGAGCGCTTAAAGATAGAAAGCGCTGCCAGGTAACTTTTAATGGTTCCCACCTGAAGACCCCTGTGGGCCAAAGAAAGTAAGAAAGAGAATCTCCGGAATTGAGCACAGAAAAGGATCAACATTCTTTCCTCTGAACCAGTCGCAAAACTTACGCCAATGGTGCAGAGACTTTGTTGCTGGCCGCCTAGCCGAAAGCAACACCTCCATCGCGTCATCCGGGAGGTCCCAATCCTTATATGTCAACTATCAGAATACATGCGTGAAGGTTGAGAGTCTTGTCCTCTGGATGGAGAACCTGACCTTCTTCTCCCGAGAGAGGATTCTCTCTGTGGGGAAGACTTATTGGAGGACAGATGGACATGTCTGTCGCTCTCCTGGCCCAATCCGGCGCAATGAGGATCATGCAGGACCCGAACCGTCGTAACCTCCTGAGAATTTACGGGGATCGGAGGAAATGCGTACAGAAGCGGGAACAACCAACCCAGGACAAACGTGTCTCCTAGAGCCCCTTCAAGGAAATTCAGTCGAGCAGTACCATTCGCACTTCTGGTTGGCACCGTTCACATACAGGTCCACCTGCGTGGTTCCCCAAAGGGTGAAGATCTCCTGAAGGACTTCCTGAGCCAGTTCCCACTCGTGGGAGACTGCGCCCTGCCTGCACAGAGGGTCTGTCCCCATGTTCTCCTCCCCGGCCAGATAAACTGCCGCTAGGGAAATTCCTTCTTGAATTGACCAGAATTCAGCCCAGTTTATTTTTATTCAAATATCCATATTTCGAATGGATTGTGTCCTCCAACGTATTGCTCATCTATGACATGTAATGTCCACAGCTGTGCTGCTTCGGAAATCTTTTTCGGCAGAGGGTGCCCTGTGTCGATGGCGTCGGGTCGATGCCCCTCGAAGGCCTCCATTGAGGGTGATGTCATCGGATGTTATAAGTAGCACATACGATGCCAGTAGCCTCAGTTATGTTTTTTCCGCAAACGTGTTTGCTTCGTAAAAATCAGCGCGCCTCGTGATTACTGTTAAGTTACTGTGTTATGTCTTCTTCTTCCACTCTGACGACACCGCAGTCTGGCTTCAAGAAATGTCGGGACTGCGGCTCCAAGATGTCGATTATGGATCTGCATATGTTGCCTGGGCGAGGACCACATGACAGATGACTTCTCGAAGTGCCAGTCATTGACTGCCAAGGTCTTGCAGGAACTTAAGGGGAAGTTGAAGGTAGGAAGGGGGTCCCAGCCCGTAAATCCAAGTCAACTGGTATTTCGACCGACGAGTTGAGAGGGGACTCTCCTTGTCGGAAGAAGTAAAAGTGCTCCAGGACCCGCAGTGGTTTGCGCCACACTTCCTCTTCATCATGGCAGTCCAGGACGCAACCTCACCATTCGTCTTCCTCGTCTTCTTTGGACGATGCCTCCTCGAAGAAGGTGACTTGTCCCACCCACCGTTCGGACAAGGCATTGGGTGTTCACCAGAGACCTGCAGGAGCACAAACAAAACACTGTTTGAGCTAAAGAAGGCCTGTGTAGGTTCATGCAATTCTGGATCAAACTGCCCCTCTCAATGATGGGTAAAGCAGCCCTTCTCAAGATGGTAGCCCTCCCAAGACTAATGCACTGTTTTGGGAATGTTCTGTATGAGATACCCAGGAAGCTTTTCCTAGAGTTGGACAGAGTGTAGGCGTTTCTTATGGCAGGGGGGCAGGCACCGGGTGGCACTGCACACGCAGCAAAGACCCTATGAGAGGGGTGGGTTGAGGATACCCAACTTTGAATTATATTACCTGGCGGCCCAGTTGCAATATGTTGGTACATTGGATGGCGGATGTACCTACAGTCGACACCTCCCTCCTGTAGCCTGCGCTAGGTAGGCTGTACCTGAGGGATCTGGTGTGAGTGCCAGAGCTGGGCTCCGGGGAGCTCCCACTGCTGGTGATCCTGGGCATTAAAATTTGGCACAAGGCCTGCAGAGTCATGGGGATCAAGGATTCGATCTCGCCACAGACTCCACTAGCTGCTGCTATGGCTGACAAAAAGGGACTGCAGGTGGGGGTCAGGACATACTGGGAACCCTGCGGGATAGCGACAGTCGGAGACACTCAGGTAGCTTTTACGGAACTACAGACATCGACGGGCATACATAGCAGGCAATTCCTGATGCACATGACTATTTTAAAAACAATTAGTAAAGGGTGGCCAGAAGTAGACGGAACTCGATTAATTAATGAAGACATTGAAACAATGCTAAACATTTCAGAGGGAGGGCATGCTATTTCTAGGTTGTACGAGATCCTCATTGGGGCCCCCTCGAAGGAGGAAATGAGATGCAGAAGGGGGTGGGAGAGGGAGCTAGGCTTCAGATGCTCCAATTTCACGTAACCCAGAGGGCATACCTTACGCCCGAGGCGATAGCTAAATTTAAAGGAGCAGGTAGTCAGAAGTGCCCTAAGTGTAATGCAGAAAATGCAGGCTTTGGGAATGCGCAGCCATACAGGAATTCTGGAATAACATACCTACCAAAGTGGCGGGCGGGGGTGTAGACTTGGACGTGCAATGCGTTCTGGGGCAATTTAAAAGAGGTACGAAACAAAAAGCAATGTGTAAAATCAAAGCCCTAATTTACGCTTTAGCTAAGAGGAGCATTGCCATGATGTGGAAAGCCAAAGTTGCCCCAAATGTGAACAGATGGTGGGAAGATTAGGGATAGATAAGGGAGCAAAAATTGGAACCGGGACCTGACCGGGACCTGACCTTATGCAATGGATGACCTTTACTGTAACAATGTTCCGCCAGAACACTGATGTAGACTCAGCTCAGATGTAACAGACTACATTGGCACCAGATCATGGACCTGCTGCCTATATGGATCATTGTTGATAGGCCAAGGAGGGAACGGGGAAGGAGAGTTGTTGAAATGTTACTAAAATGTTGTGTTTGTTATGTTCAGCAAAAACAATAAAAGAAAAATAAAAAATAACAAAAATAAAAAAAAACCTGTAACACTGTTTCCACCACCTCAATTCCCTGTGTCACCACGATATTACGGCAGAAACAGTAAATCACTGAAGCACTGCCACCGTTGCCAACAGTGCTGGTGCTTCAGCGAGAGACATTCTGGTAGGGGCCTGAAAACCCGACAGGTCATGCCTGCCAGGGGATCGATGGCCCCTACCGGCATTTTCGTAGGATGGCGGTCTCAAAGGGATGCCGGTACATTGCCACTGTCACCCTTATTTCCAGATTGCCATACTTGGAATGAGGGCAATAGTCTAGGCTCAATAAAAGTGCAACATGTTGTTACGCTCACCTTGTGTCCACGGGGGCGTCGATCTGAACTGGGCTGTTGTTACCTCTTCCAGCGACATACAGGGCGCCGAAATGATGGACTGGACCAGACCACCCAGCTTAGCTTGTTTTTCCCGTATGAATATTCTTCTGCAATGGAGAAAAGGGAATTAGCCACCTGCGGGGACTGGGCGCCAACCCCACCTTCCCCCACTCCTGCGATCTCTTCCCACAAATTACTTCCGAACTCTTGCTATGTTCTCACCTGATAGTTTGGAAAGATGAGCTCTCCATCCTGCCTCGAGCGCAGATGCGCGTAGATGACCAATTACTTCACTGGTGTGGGATGTTGGAGAGTTGCAGAACGGTATTGACTCCGTAAGGAAATAGTTTGAAAAAGAGTTAAAAAACGTCTGGCCTTCACTCTGTCCAAATTCCCTAGGTTGCCTTAATAGTTCTTGAGAAGAGTTCCAAGTGGCAACCACTAACATGCAGGTAAGTGTTTATGGATTCTGTTCAGTTCGATAATGAGGACCTGGTCTAACCTGTGACGCTTTCCTTTTGCAGGCGCTGAATCGGTGGAGGTTCCGGTGATTGCGGCCTCAGGCAGTAACCAGGTAAGTCTGTAGCGGAATTCGGTTTCCCCTACTTGCGCTTTTGTGTTGCTTTTGTATCCCCTTTTGGGCCGGGGTACGGCGGAGAAGCTGTGGAGGCCGTGCCGACCCGAGATGAGGTACGTACCCCCTGTAGTATCAGGTAAGTCCTGGGGATTGCCTTTATTGTCTGGGAATGCTCCCTTGCTCACCTTATTGTCTTTATTTCCACAGGTGTTGGAGAGCGGCCGCTGGATGCTGAAAGGCGCGATGGAATGCAGAGGATTGCTTCAAGTGAGTTCCCGCGCGGCGCTGCAGGATGCGAAGCGGCGCAAGTCTGATGATTTCTTCCTTCTAGGTCAGAGCCAAGAAGATTCAGGATTCAGGTAAGAATTGCAGGTAAAAACTCCGGTTCTAACCTTCCCTCTGCTTTCTTTCAGGTTTTCAGGAGCTCCGGCATCCAGGCGGGCGTGGCTGAAGACTGGAAGCTGCTGCAGGCACGGTGAGCGTTACGCTGCAGGTGCAGAATAACGCGAAACATGGGTTGCTGTCAGGGCGTGGTTTAAATAGCCTTGGAAGTAGTTCCAGGTAAGTATCCTTCCGCGGCCCCACCCGAGTAAAAAATAGTTCCTAGGGCAAAATAGTCCCTCCTAGGACTCATTTGACTTCTGGCCACTGGCAACATGGTCTGCCTCACGTAAGTTAGCAGCATGGTCTGCTTCAGGTAAGTCCTTGACCATGAGCCCGGCGCCCATGGCGCCAAGACTGATTCTGAACTTATGAGCCTGGCGCCATAGGCGCCAGGACTGCACCCAAATAGCCCCTAATTGGGGTTCATGGGCTTGCATTAAATGGCATGATGCCTGCTTCCGGGGTAGCTGGGCCAAACCTGGTTTCCCGGGGGCAGGCATCGTGACAGCACTCCCCCTCAAGACCCCTCCTAAAGTCGTTCTTCCTCTGGGCTTTGGTTTGTTAGGGAACTCCCGGTGGAATTTCTTCACCAATTGGGGTGTGTGCACATGGTCACTACTTTCCCAGGACCTTTCGTGGGGTCCATATCCTTTCCAATCAATTAGGTAAAAGAGTTTTGACCTAACCCTTTTGGAGTCCAAGATGTCTTTAACTTCAAATTCAGGTTCCCCGTCAATGAGGATGGGATCTGGTGGTTTGGTTAATCTAGTTCCTGGTTGGACTGGTTTCAAGAGAGAGACATGGAAGACGGGATGAATTTCCATATGGGCCGGCAGGTCCAACTTGACGGCCACTGGGTTGATAATGGTCTTGATCGAGTAGGGTCCCAAATATCTAGGATTAAAGGTTCGTGTTCCCTTGAGTGGGATGTGTTTACTAGATAGCCATACTTGGTCTCCTATCTGGTATTGTGGTGCTTCTCCCCTAAGTTGATCAGTGTTTTTCTTGTATTTATCCTTAGCTCTCTGTAAATGTTCTGTTGCTTCCTTGAAAGTTTGTGTAATGACGGTGTGGGGATGGTCTACTGCAGGCATCTCCAAACGTTGGGGCGAATCCAAGTCCGAGGTTCGAGGATGATGTCCATAAATAGTATAAAAGGGGCTGTGTCTAGTTCCTGAGTGTACTGAATTATTGTACGCATATTCTGCGATCCATAAGATGTCTTTCCAATTGCTCTCAGACTGATGTAGCATACAACGCACGTACTGTTCAAGAGTCTGATTGGTCCTCTCAGTTTGAACATCGGTCTGAGGGTGGTGACTAGTTGAAAGCCTAACATCTATTTGTGCCAGTTGGCAACATTTTCTCCAGAAGTGTGAGATGAATTGACTCCCTCTGTCGGAAATTAACACGGATGGGAAGCCGTGTAGGCGAACGATGTGTTCAAGGAACTCCTTGGCCAGGGCTGCAGCTGAAGGTATCCCTTTTAATGGAATAAAGTGGGCCATTTTAGAAAAAAGATCCACAATAACTAGGATAGTGTTGAAACCATAGCACGGGGGTAAGTCTGTGATAAAGTCTAATGACAAGGTGTGTCAAGGAATCGGTGGGATGTCCATAGGTTGTAATAGACCAGCTGGTCTTCTTTTTTGACTCTTGTTTTGGGCACAAATGCCACAAGATAGGACAAACTACTTAATGTTCTTTCGCCAGGTGGGCTACCAAAATTGTTTCTTGATTTTAGCTTCCGTTTTTGTAATACCAGGATGCCCCTCCATTAACATATCATGGTAACGAGAGACGACTAGCTCTTGTAGTTCCTTTTGTGGCAGAAATAGACGTCCTCTGTAATATGGTAGCTCATTGGTGACGGAGAAGTCTGGGCCTTTCTTAGCCCAGTCTTGTAAGGCAAGAGGTTCAAAGAGTTGTCGGATAATTCCTTGAATGTCTTCCAGCGTCTGTACAGATTTTATGCCAAGAATTCGCTGTTCAGGAATTATAGGTACGGGTTCCAGGGTCACTTCTGCTTCTCCCATCCCTATTCGGGATAAGGCGTCTGCTTTACCATTCTTACAACCGGGCCGATAGGTTATTACAAAATCAAATTCGGCGAAGAATAGTGCCCAACGGAGTTGGCGAGAAGACTGGGCCTTAGCTGTCTTTAGATATTGTAAATTTCGGTGATCGGTGATGACTGTAATGGTATGTCTGGCTCCGAGTAGATAATGCCGCCAAGCCTTGAAGGCGGACTTGATAGCTAACAGCTCCTTATCAGTAATGGCATAGTTTAATTCAGGAATCGAGAACTTTTTTGACCAAAAGGCCACTGGGTGAATCTGGTTAGTTTCGGGGCCCTTTTGAGAGAGGACGGCTCCCATTGCCAAGCTGGATGCATCAGTCTCCACAATGTACGGGAGTTCAGGACGTGGGTGCCTTAGGACTGGTGCAGATGTGAATTTAGCCTTTAACTCTTGAAAGGCGCTTTCCGCTTCGTCTGTCCACATAAAGCGTTTGTGTTTTCGTAAGAGCGCCGTAATGGGATGAACAATATGCAAAAAGTCTGGATTAAACCTGCGGTAAAAGTTGGCAAAGCCGAGCATGCTTTGCACACCTTTGACAGAACTTGGCGAAGGCCATTTGAGAATTGCATCCACCTTTCGTGTATCCATCCTGATTCCTCTTGGGGGTTAGGATAAATCCTAGGAATTCCACTTTGGTGGTGTGAAAAACACATTTTTCCAATTTGGCATAAAGTTTGTGCTGGCGTAATTTTTCTAAAACTGCTCGGACGTGTTTGATATGATCAGATTCTGATGAAGAATATACTAGTATGTCATCAATATAAACGACAACGCAAACATCGATGAGTTCTCTAAGGACATCGTTCATGAAGAACTGGAAGGCTGCTGGTGCATTGCACAGTCCGAAAGGCATCACCTGGTACTCAAATAGTCCGTACTTAGTGCGAAAAGCTGTTTTCCATTCGTCGCCCTCTTTGACACGTACCAAATGATATGCCCCCCGGAGGTCGAGTTTAGTATAAATGCAAGCTTCTTTCACTTGGTCTAGTAATTCTGGGATCAAAGGCAACGGGTACCGATGTTTAATGGTTATCTGGTTCAGTGCGCGATAGTCTATGCATGTTCTGAGGTCACCTTCTTTTTTGGGCACGAAAAACAAAGCGGATGATGCAGGGGACTTAGACGGGCGAATAAAACCATTAGCAAGGTACTGGTCCAGGTATTGGCTTAGGTGAAGGTTATCGGGCTCCGTAAGGGCATAGATTCTGCTGCAAGGGGGTTGTGCGCCTGGGATGAGATCTATTTGGCAATCATACGATCTGTGCGGAGGTAAGGTGTTTGCCTGTTCTTTTTGGAAGACATCTTGAAACTCTTGATATTCCGCAGGTAATTGCATGGCAGCTGGGGTTACAGAAGCCAGGGCTGTGTTCTGAGATTTCTTGGGATAACAGGTGTGCGCACATTCTGGGAAGGTGATTCCCTTCTCTCGCCAATCAATGCAGGTATTATGTTTTTCCAACCAAGGTATCCCCAGTATTACTTGGAACTGCGGGGCCTTGATTAAATCAAACACCAAAGCCTCTCGGTGCCCATCCTGCGCCAGCAATGTCATCTCTGTGGTGGAGTGAGTTACGGGACCAGAGGCAATTTCCGTTCCATCAACTGTGGTGATGACATCTAAGGTGGTTTTTTGGGTGAGAGGTAGGTTCATCCTGGAAGCCAATTCACGGTCCACGTAGTTTCCTATGGCTCCGCTATCAACGTATGCTTTTACCGCATGCATCCGAAATGGCTGTTCTGGATCTACAAAGACCATTGGAATGATGAAATGCGAGGTCTGAGTGTCCTTCTTTAAGCTCGGCAAGCGGACCTCTACGATTGCCGGGCGAGATCGTTTCTCGAGTCAGAGTTTTTATCTGCTGCCCCCACGACCTTCTTAGGCAGTTTTATAGGACAGTTCTGCAGAAAATGACCAGTATTCCCGCAATATAAGCATAGCTGCATTTGCCGTCTCCTTTCTCTCTTTTTTTGAGTCAAGGGTCCTCTCACCCCACCGATTTCTTTAGATTCTGAGGCTTCTGCTCCCTTGGAACTGATGTGGGTCTTGACCAACACTCGGTTCTCAAACTTGGCTCGATCGGTCTTCCTATTTTGAAGTCTGTGATCTAGTTGGACCACTAGGTTGATGTATTCCGCACAATCTTGAGGCGGGTTCACAATTTGGGCCAAGACATCTTTGAGTTCTCCTCAAAGCCCTTGATGGAACAATGTGATTCGTTTAACTTCAGGCCATTTGGTTTCTACTATTAGTCTATTAAAGGTTGCAATGTAAGAAAGAAGATCCTGATTCCCCTGTCGTAGGGACAAAAGTTCGTTATCCAGGGCCTGACCCTGGGAGTGTCGGGCAAAAAGTCTTTCCATGCTTGTTTGAAACCCCTGGAAATCCCGAAGAATTGGGTCATCCTGATTAACTAGAGGAATGGACCAATCTGCTGCACTGCCGCTGAGATAGGACAGTGCAAAGGCTACCTTGGCTTGATCACTTGGGAATGCTGCAGGTCTGCATAAAAAGTGTAAGCGGCACTGATTCATGAATACGGCAAACCTTTTAGTGTCTCCGGCAAAACGTTTGGGCGAAGCCAATGGAACAGTTCCTGGCAAATTTATTTGTACTGGGTTACTTGATGGTACAGGAGCTGGACTAACCCCGAGTCCAGGTAGGTGTGTTTGCCCCGCCTGGATTTGCAATAACTGTCTGGCCAAATCATCTGTCCGTTCCTTTGAAAATATCAGTTCCCTTCTAAGGGCATTAGTTTCCTGGCGGGCGGAGTGCACTTCAACTCTTAGCTCCCCTAATAATTGGGCTAACTGATCCGTCTCTGAGGTCTCCATAACGCCCAGGTGGCCTTTTGTGGATAGGCTTCGCGTTCTGTTACGCTCACCTGGTGTCCACGGGGGCGTCGATCTGAACTGGGCTGTTGTTACCTCTTCCAGCGACACATGGGACACCGAAATGATGGGCTGGACCGGACCACCCAGCTTAGCTTGTTTTGCCCGTATGAATATTCTTCTGTAATGGAGAAAAGGGAATTAGCCACCTACGGGGACTGGGCGCCAACCCCACCTTCCCTCACTCCTGCGATCTCTTCCCACAAATTACTTCCGAACTCTTGCTATGTTCTCACCTGATAGTTTGAAAAGATGAGCTCTCCATCCTGCCTCGAGCACAGGGGCGCGTTGATGACCAGTTACTTCACTGGTGTGAGATGTTGGAGAGTTGCAGAACGGTATTGACTCCGTAAGGAAATAGTTTGAAAAAGAGTTCAAAAACGTCTGGCCTTCACTCTGTCCAAATTCCCTAGGTTGCCTTAATAGTTCTTGAGAAGAGTTCCAAGTGGCAACCAGTAAGATGCAGGTGAGTGTTTATGGATTCTGTTCAGCTCGGTAATGAGGACCTGGTCTAACCTGTGACCCTTTCCTTTTGCAGGCGCTGAATCGGTGGAGGTTCCGGTGATTGCGGCCTCAGCCAGTAACCAGGTAAGTCTGTACCGGAATTCGGTTTCCCCTACTTGCGCTTTTGTGTTGCTTTTGTTTCCCCTTTGGGGCCCGGGTACGGCGGAGAAGCTGTGGAGGCTGCGCCGACCCGAGATGAGGTAAGTACCCCCTGTGGTATCAGGTAAGTCCTGGGGATTGCCTTTATTGTCTGGGAATGCTCCCTTGCTCACCTTATTGTCTTTATTTCCACAGGTGTTGGAGAGCGACCGCTGGATGCTGAAAGGCGCGATGGAATGCAGAGGATTGCTTCAGGTGAGTTCCCGCGCGGCGCTGCAGGATGCGAAGCGGCGCAAGTCTGATGATTTCTTCCTTCTAGGTCAGAGCCAAGAAGATTCAGGATTCAGGTAAGAATTGCAGGTAAAAACCCTGGTTCTAACCTTCCCTCTGCTTTATTTCAGGTTTTCAGGAGCTCCGGCATCCAGGGGGGCGTGGCTGAAGACTGGAAGCTGCTGCAGGCACGATGAGCGTTACGCTGCAGGTGCAGAATAACGCGAAGCATGGGTTGCTGTCAGGGTGTGGTTTAAATAGCCTTGGAAGTAGTTCCAGGTAAGTATCCTTCCGTGGCCCCACCCGAGTAAAAAATAGTTCCTAGGGAAAAATAGTCCCTCCTAGGCCTCATTTGACTTCTGGTCACTGGCAGCATGGTCTGCCTCAGGTAAGTTAGCAGCATGGTCTGCTTCAGGTAAGTCCTTGACCATGAGCCTGGCACCCATGGCGCCAGGACTGATTCTGAACTTATGAGCCTGGCGCCATAGGCGCCAGGACTGCACCCAAATAGCCCCTAATTGGGGTTCATGGGCTTGCATTAAATGGCATGATGCCTGCTTCCGGGGTAGCTGGGCCAAACCTGGTTGCCCGGGGGAAGGCATCGTGACACATGTAGCGTATTTTTCTTACATGTTGTTCTTGAATCCTGAGGAGGGTATTTTACAGATAGTGAAAATATGTTTTCAAATATATGTATATCAGAGTCCACTGATTCCACTGTGCAAACGGAGTTGTAGGCCTGCTGGCCGAGGACTCTGCAATAGTTCTGGTGGTCTCTGGGGCAGGTTAAGGTACATCTGCTAGGCTGTGTGCATTTTGGGCCTGGGTGCTAGTATTTTTAAATTGACTGCGCTTGGTGCGCATTGAACATCGTTGGTATCCCACTCCCCAGGACTGCCTGTTCCCCCCGCCCCACTTGTGATTGGCTGACTGAATCCACTGTGCAAACGGAGTTGTAGGCCTGCTGGCCGAGGACCCGGCAATAGTTATGTTGGTCTCTGGGGCAAGTTAAGGTGCGTCTACTAGGCTGTGTGCATTTTGGGCCTGGGTGCCAGTATTTTAACATTTTCTGCACTCGGTGCGCATTGAACATCGTTGAACTCACTCCATACATCACAAGAACAGAAGGGCACCATCGATACCCACAACACACCATACAGGACGACAAAGCTCTAGCAGTCAACAATCCAAGCAGTAACCTAACAGACTTTCTCAATGAAGAAGCAGCCTTCACTGATCTTCAACCAATCAGCATGAATAGAAAAGCGCCTTGAAACACTTGTGCATATGCGCGTTATAAATGCCATATCATATCAAGCACCACGATTGAACAGCCCAACTATCAATCTAGAAGACCGCTTCAAAGAAGAAGCAGCCTTCGCTGATCTTCATCCAATCCACGTCAATACAGAAGCAACCCGATTGAACAACCACAAACCAAAACAGGGACCAACCAATAAAAAACCACACCGAAAAGATCCATTGCAATCTAATCAACGGAAGGTCAATGTCCAAACATGCCACTGAAATCTACAACCTCCTATGTGACGGAGGTATCGACATCCTATTTGTAACTGAAACATGGCTAGATGACAATTACAAGATAATTCTCAACAACTGCCTGCCTAATAACTTCAAATGCATCCAAGCAAACAGTAAAACCAAAAAAGGTGGCGGACTGGCAATCATCCACAAGGAACACCTGGTTATCAAACTGGAAGACTCATTAAACATCAATAATAAGTGAATCCTTAATCCTACACCTATCGATAAACCCCAAAACAAACCTGAAATTCATATTTATATACAGACCGCCAACCTACGATGCTACCTTTGTAGACACCTTCACAGAAAATCAAAGCAACAAACCAGGTTCGCATGCGGATCCCTGCCCCCCGGACATATACAAATCAATCCTCAAACAAGGAATACCACATGAATGTCTTCAACCTTTCAATCTCAACAGAGAAAGTGCCACAATCCTGCAAATAAGCATACATGAGGCCGCTACTCAAAGATACAGCAGGAAATATAGAGGACCTCTCCAATTACAGACCCCTCTCCAACATCCCGTATTCGGCTAAACTGCTTGAAACGTACATATACAAAACCATCCTGGAATTCGTAGAAGAGCACTGTCTGCTAGACCAGGCACAAGTAGGTTTCAGACCAATGAGAGGAACGGAATCAGCACTCCTCTCAATATGGGGTGACCTAAAAGCAAACGCAGACTCAGACAACAGTACTGCCTTGATACTTCTAGACGTCTCTGCGGCATTCGACATAGTCAACCACGAGATTGGAAGGACTGGGAATTACCGAAAACGCCCTACTGTGAATCAAATCCTTCTTAACAAACAGAACAGAGACCAAATGGATGAAACCTTTCAAACCCAAGCAAAGAGAATCCACCTGTGGAGTACCACAAGCATCATCCTTTTCCCCAGTTATTATTCAACATCGACCTATACCAACTAATCAAGATCAAAAGACATGGCCTCACTTGCTACAACTACACTGACGATACACAAATAGTCTACATAATACAAGACACTCAAGAAGAAAACAAAACATTAAAGAACTGCCTTTGTGATATACACAAATGGATGAACTCTTACTACCTCAAACTCAACCCAGGCAAAACAGAAATAATGATCATCAAAAAACGGAGGAGACAACCACTACATCCCCTGGCCAAGGAAATTCGGTACAATCCCAGCCCCATTGCCGACTGTAAAAAACCTGGGTGTTCTGATGGAAAACTTACTCTAGAGCCATATGTAAAAGCTCTACTCAAGAAATGCTTCTTTCGCCTGCAAGCGGTGCAAAGGATCCTACCATTCCTGTAATTTGCCAACAAAACATTTACTGTCATCGCTTTCATGTCCAGAGTAGATTACGCCAATAGCCTGTACCTGGGTTTGCCTGAGAGACTTCTAAAAAATCTACAATGCATACAAAATGCTGCAGCCAGACTGCTCCTCAAACTACCCCGAAGAGAACACATCACACTAGCGCTAAAAACACGGCATTGGCTACCAATAAAACAGCGAATCAAATTCGAATCAGTGTGGATCACACACAGAGCAAACCACAACCAAGGCTAACAGTTCCTGAGAGACAAAATAAGCATGCATCACCCAACAAGAACACTCAGATCAAGCAACAATATCTGCTTGGAACCGACACCCTACTACAACAAAAAACTTGGAGGATCTTCTTTCTCTCACCTCGCACCAAAAACTTGGAACGACTTACCAAAGAACATACATAACAATAAATCACCTACTATTCAGGAAACTTCTAAAATCCTGGCTCTTCACTGCATAACTAGAAGAACGCCCACAAAGGCATATACATAGCTAAAACGATGAGTGAAGAAACCGATCCATGATCCCACTAAGCAGCCTGCTACAAATAGAATCTAAGGAAGACATTCTACGGCACACCAAATTTACCAACTGAGAGATAGTTACAACAGGACGAAACTGAAGATTGAATACACAGCTAGACCAGGAAGGAAGGACATGGATGATTTATCAATAGCACCCTGGCCTCCACATTACACACTAGCACCAACAGACCACCGACGGAATAGATAACAAGGGACTAGGTGACTGCCAATCTACAGCACCATTACCAGAGGTGGGATTAGACACACCCCGTCCCATTTCACTATGTTCAAATACAACACAGCTGGGAATGTGCCACGCCGTCAATCTCAACAATCAGATGGTCAAGAAAGGAAAGTGGCAATTAAGCATACCTACAGCAATGCTAGATAAATAGAACAAGATCTGCAATGACTAGGATATATAACCTACTAACTAACCCAAGCTCAAATCTATGCATAATTAATTTACTTGAAAATCCACACAAACATTTCTCACCCAGAAAACTGCACACACTTCACCACACTGCAACAACAACAAACACATAAACCGCACCAACAGCACATGAGGTCTCGCATTAGTCAGAAACGCACACCAAAGCTCAGCGCAAGGTAAAAACCAAACTGAAGCCGCCAACAGCAAATCACTTCTCACACTTCCTACTTCTTCCCCCGACTAACCTAACCCACCTGCCTTCATGTTTTACAGATCCGCCTGAATGACTGGCAACCAATTCCATTGGTGACGACGGTGCGCGGTATAAATATCTTTAACATTCAACATAACTCAGGAAACATATCGGATTGAAGTGCAACAATCACTTGTGACAGAGAAAAACATGGCTGGGTGCCTTGACAAGGATCTCCAGGTTGCAGGTTTGAATCCTGATCCGATTCCAGCTTTTACCCTTTTAACCGTGAGGAGAAGGGATACAACTGCATATTTCTAATCTCAGCTACATTTGGAGGATACACCCCTCCTCATACATTTATACCCTCCAACAAGCCCAAGACTTTCCATAGAATTCAGTGGGATCGCCTGCCCAGAAAAGCCTTCATCTCCTGCCAAAACACAGGTAATTTCCATTCATTTCAGTGGTAGCATCGGGAATATTACCTAACTTCCCTCGCCTCAAAACCTCAACAGGTTGAGAGTTGTCAGGAAAGGGACACCATAATACTTAAACAGTGTTATTAGCTATTATAGAGAAGCTATTCTGGTCAATGTGGAAGGTTAGAAAGCCGTGGAATGGTGCATGGAGCAACTGTGGGATTAGAAGAAAGAAGATGTGATGTGTTAATCATCTCACCCTGCAGTGACTTAACTTGCATCGTGGCAAGCTATGTTGTGCTTCGTAAATAGATATAACGCGGCCGGAAGGGCATTCTTTGTACGAAACAACAGTGTTCATTGGGTTACATCTTGTCTCTGGCGCTGGCTCCGTCCAATTGACTCAGATGAGGAGATAATTTGTGAACCATTTTACCCCTTGCTTGACGCAACCCTTTTTAGTTTCTCAAACTGCAGATGCTGATTGTGCCCATGACCAGGGTCCGACTGGGACAAGAAATTGGCCCTGTCACCCAAAGAAAGTGGCCCCCCCACCTCAAGAAAGAGGCCCATCCCCCGCCTCACGACTCTTTAACCCTTGATGACATCACCAGAAGTAAAGTCATTTGACCCCACCCCAAAGTGACGTCACGGGAAGCGATGAAACACGACATTTCACCCCTTGACAAAACAGGAAGTGGCATCAAATAGTATGGGACCTAAGTACACTAAATTGCTGTGAATCTGTGATCAGACGTCCAAGGCCAAATGATATGTTATTGTACAGCACTTACGCTTAAACTCTGGTTTTATAGAACAAATGTGCACACAATATCACCCAACCTGTGTTGGTACTCATTTATCGACCTAAGAAGGATGAAAGGCTTTTTGGAAAAAGAATTGAAAAAAAATTGAAGAAAAAAAAAACAAGATTGTCAATAGTTTTTTTCTGCCAAACCGTCATAGCCAAAAAACGGCCCCCACTCCCCAGGGACGATTTCAGCCCCGCCAAAGGCGCCAACGTCTTTCCGTGCTCTCCCCATAATCCCTCACTAGGAGGCCTACCCATCCCTTCCGGCAAACAACAACATTTTAATCCTGTCCATTGTATTGCCCATCCCCCTTTGCCTCTTTGTGGCGTGTGTATTCGAGCGGGGTGGAGGTGACTGAAGTGTCCACGCTCTATGTTAAGTAGAATTTAAGAAAGAAAAAATCAGTCTCTAGCCAGGTGTGGGTCGACATGATAGGAACATTTTATTTACAGTTAGTGGGGAAGGGCTGTATCTGGTTTGTTCTATCACACTGGTTTGGGTAGGTGCACCTCAAATGATGTATTAAGCCCCAAAGCGGGGCGCTCCCCTGTTAATCGCCCCCCTCCTTGCGTCCTAGACCACGACAGCGGGGTCAGAAGAAAAGATGCAACTCATCCGCTTCAGTGCTTAGATGCTGTGGAAATACGTCTTGAAGCGCTGTATAAAAATCATATGTATTATTTATTTATCTCAATGCTCATCGCTTAAGAAGAGTTTTTTTTTTAACGACCACTTTTTAAAAAGGGACAGATACGAAAACACAAAGTAAACCCTGTCGCTTTTAGGACTCCGATAAGAGGAAGTTTCTTAGGTGCGACAGTGTGTCCTGTGAAAAACATAGAAGGAAAAACGCGGGGAAAGCATCAGACTGAACCCCCAATGTTTACTCGGGTCTCTTTCCAGGTTGCTCTTTTGCTATAATGGCACAGTTGATCAATTCTTCCTCTAGGGGACTTTTACCGCGCAGCAGCTGGATATCTTCGCACAGAGAAATCGGTGCAGGTCTAGTAACGCTGAGCCCGAGCATTCCAATAGCGCACTTAGCGTAAGTAAGTTTTAAGCATGTCAATCAAGCAGCTAAGGCCGCTGTATGCAGACAGCTGTGTGCCAACAGGGGGCCCTCGCGCACGGAGGGAAAGAGGGCACACAACCGAGGTCGTCCAGTAGGAGGAGGAGGACCCAAGAGAAGCGATGCGCTGCTGACCCAGAGACTTTTTGGGGGGCTGGGGATCCACGGGGCCGTAGGAAAGAAACAGCCCGAGGGAAACGCAACAAAGCCCTGGCAATAAGGAGTGGGGGCAGTGGTGGGGATGGGGGGAGGATGGCCAATCAGGGGGGGGGGGCAAACCGCGTTTCACTGATATCAATGAACATGTGTCTCGAGTGCTAGGATGCACAATGCATCCCTCTATGATTGTAAAAATGCACTGAACTTACTTCGCTCCCCCAGTTCACCCCTGGCTCAAGCAATGCTCGTTCTCTAAGAATGCACAGCCTCGCTAAAGGACACTGTTATATCAACTACCTCAAGAAAACACGCATAAACCTGCGCGGCATGGCAGCCAAGTACGTCTCCCTCGCGGGTTCCCTGTTTTAGACTTGCAGGATACTCCCAGGGATCTCTCGTTATCTCTGGTTGGGTGGCGAAGGGGGCGGGTAAGGGATACCGATAGCCCCCTCACTCCCCCCCATCCATCAACAGATCATTGTTAAACTGCTGCTCTAATGGCCCACGTGCACCCCGCCCCCACCTACTCACAGTAACACCCTAGGAGAGGACACAGGACAATGGTCTCGATAACACGCACGGCTGTAAGGCCTGAGTGGCAGATGCACGTCTGAATATCCGCGGCAGCGCCTGGGGGCGTGGGACCAAAATCACCACACGGAGCCAGAAGGCGATATCATCAAATGCTGACACGCCGGCACAGGCGGTCAGACAGTACAGCGAGCTAAGCGTTCGCCCCTGATATCTGCCACGTTCTGCTGTGGCAGGTTCGAAACTCTGCAGGGTCAACTCAAACTTTCGTACTTAATCCGAGGTCGATCAATTGAGTACCACTCTGCGGGAAAATATTGTCATCTGATAATTTAGCACACTTGAGACCTGTTGGGATCTGCTGTGTAGGCAATGAAAGAAATATATTATTTTTTAATTGAATCAGTAATACAGTTATAATTTTCTACACAATATAAATAGAAAACAAAAATAATGTAATCGTCACTTAAAAATGGAAAGGTTATCCATATGATACATGACATTTACAAAAGTTAAAATCATAATTTAGTGTGTTCATATCATCGAATTGATCCATGGCAGTTACTGCGCATCTTCTTTATTACCGTCCACATTAGAGCGATTATTAATGAGGTGCCATTTCCCGCTCAAAAGCTCATCCAAATATGATCACATCTGATATGATCACAATGGTGCTCGAATGACCTAAGGTCCCAAGATCTTGTCCCAGGAATGTCTCGCATTCAATTAATAGGCGCCAACTGTATCTCTGTTCCCCCAGATTCTGCACAGGCGACCCTTATGTTCTATTTTATATCGAGGACCAGTTACCGTCAAACATGGCAGTAGATTAAATCAAAAAACGTATGTACGGGCAGGGGAATTTCATCAAGTACGGTTAAGGCCCATCGCACAGGCACATATGTGCTATTAGATTCTGTGCCGGTTTATATGATGCAAGCTTAGATATGTTATTGCATCTGCCCTAATCATGGGCTATTTTTGTTTTAGCAATTGTCCAGTTCTTGAAACTGGCCCTACACTCCTCTAACACGGAATTGTGTGTCCAAGCCAATTCCCTATATATGCATTTGTTTCTTCCTACTTTTTGAAGTTTACAGATTTTAATATATAAAATGCATCTTCCTATATTAATGAGTACAGACCTGTGATGCCTACTTCTAAACGTATGCCATATAGCGATGCAGTTACGCCCGCATTATTAGGCAGCCCCCGAGGCACGGGACTGAGATGTGACTGGACTGTTAAGAAGCAGCGCTGCAACTTTTACAACACCTAAAACGGGTTCTAATCAGAGGTTACCCGTTTGACCAATATAGTCTGATTTGGGTCCAATCTCCCAATGTGACAGTGTCCTTCTTGGTAAATGATTGGGAGTGTTAAGTTATGCTATGTTATGGGGAATTATTTTGTGCCCTGCTGCCGTTTGCATGGTCTCCAGGCACTCTCAAGGCTCTGAAATGGAAAGTGGGAGTGTGGAAGGGTTGGGGGAGGTTGAGGGTGAAACTAGAAAAAGACAAGTTGGGCCTCATTACAAGTTGGCCGGTGCAGAATTAACATGTCGGTATTAACATATACCGGCACGTTTCTGCACCGGCCAACTACAAGTTTGCCGGTGAGGTGGCAGAATTACCTCCAGCTCTTAGCTGAAGGGAATTCAGACACAATAACGGGGGTCATTCCGAGGTTGGAGGTAAGGAATTACCGGCACCAGTAAGGCTGCCGATGCCGTTAATCCCTTACCTCCATATTCCGAGGTCCCTTTGCAGGTCCTTCCTTACCTCCTGCTTTTAGCAGGAGTTAAGTACGGGACCCGCAAAGGTACTTCGGAGGTAATTACGGTACCGTAATTTACGGTGCCGTAATTACCTCCTTCCCCATTCCCATTGAGCCCTATGGGACAGAAATGGGAATGGGGAAGGGCAAAAGGTGAAGGGGAATTACCGGTCCCTCCAACCCTGGAATGGACCGGTAATTACTCCATTTACCGTGCCGGATTTGGGACGGTTTCGGAGGCAACCATGGAGCTAATTACTCCATGGTTAGCTCCAAACCCGGAATAAGGCCTACCGGCAAAAATCACCAGTATTACAGGCACTGGTAATACCAGCACCTGTAATACCGGCAAACCCCCTATAGAGTCCATGAATGGGGATTTATACTGTCACCCAGCGATCGGCATCCAGCAGTAATACCGCCAGACCAAGTGCCGGTAACAGTAATTAGGTTTGCCAGTAAGCAGGCTGATGTACCGACAGGATACCGGCACACTCGTAATACGCCCAAATGAGTTGTGCTTAACTGATGAGTGTAGAATCAGGAGTAACCGTTGTCTGTGTGGTTTTGTTTTGTGGGTGGGTGTTACTTTGTACAACTGAGCCCTTTGTTTCCAGATGGGAGGCCTCAAATGATTTATTTGTCAGATTGCCTTGGTCAGTTGGTGAGATTGGCAAGATTGGCAAGTTGATTCATGAGATGTAGAGCTTTGACTTGTTTAGAGAGATGGTTTTCTATAGCCGTTCGAGGTGGTGTGTTTAGTCATTACTTGGTGAGTGAGGGTGGTTGAACTATGAAGTTGTTAGTGGGTTTCTTGGGGATACCTACAGTGCTGGAAATAGACAAGATTTAATCTGCCAACACCCACCTCCTCCCCTTCATGGACACGGGGGGTTGTCAAAGTGACGAGGGTGGAGCAAAGATGCAAAGCCCCATCCCACTCCCAGGGATGACAGACTGAGCCAGTAAGGCTTTTGGCCATGGTCCCATTTGAAACAACACTCTGGCAAGACACATTTTACCAGAGCACAGCTGGGTCTCGCCCCGACTCAATTCCTCTCCTAGATATCTAGATGTGAACCACAAAATAGCACAATCATTTATCCTAAGGGGTTTCAGTGTTCTACCAAAACGATAGACCTGACTCTCTAAATTGGTAGCTGTGGCAGAGCAGTCAGAGGAAGGCTGGTGGATAATTACACCCCAAGAGAGTACACTACACAGATATAATGACTGATATATTCTCTTTAATAAAGGTTTACACATAAACACATGTAACAAATAAGTACTTGAGTTGTAAAACAGTAGAAACAGTACCTGCACACGCCTCAGTATGATGTACGTGGTGTTAAACTCTGCACATTTGTAGTGCTAGGGAAAGGGAAGATAAAGGGGTTCACTAGACACCGTCAACATACATTGTTGAGTCATTCAAGATCCATAAAGGTCATGCATGGATAGTCTCAGTCATTTCCCCCAAACTCTAGAACATTGTAAAGTCATTGTTATACATGTAAACCATATACTCAATATGAGGCCTAGAGGTTGAGGAGGGTCGAGCAGATCACAATAGCACAAAGAGGGCCAAGCGATGTTAGGACCGTTTTTTCTAAAGCCCTTCCAGACTTCAGAAAACATATCAGAGGCAGTTCATAAGCTCCACTTTTAGTATAAGGCTCTACCACCCGAGGATAGCGTGGACAAAGCAGCTAGGCTTATGTTAGGAGGGAGAGATAGCTGTGGCTTGCTACAAAGAAATTGTAGCATGTATATGGTCCAAAGAAATACTGAAACACTATGTATGGTAAAAATGAAGGGTTTATTTAAATACAAGTAGACCAACATACTTCTTGGGTAACTAAGTAATATAACATCATATGAACACAATCATAAAAAAACAACTCAGTGCCTGTGGTATGCAAAGCAAGTTATAACCTTATTTAGAGGAGCAGGAAGACAGTAAGGTAAGTCACCTAAGGTTATACAATCAGGATAGTAATATACTATTCTTGGGCAATAAGTCCAGGTTAGACATACTTTTAGAATACAATTAGTATTTCAAGGGTAGTTGACAAGGTCAGTCATGCACTGACACTCAGTTATAGAAATCACATAATAAACCAACCCTGTTACAAGTATACACCTTGCTACATTACCTTTTAGAACTCAGTTCAGAGTTGGTAAAACAACTCAGATACTTTCTGGAGAGGCCTTAAGCTACTCAATGATAAGTATGAACACTCAATAACTATTTTAGAATGCAACAAGCAATTTAAGGAAATGAAATCCCAATTACACTTTCAGAAAGAAACAATGTATTTCAAGCATAGTGATTGACCTATTGCACATAACTATCTTTTATCTAATAGCTAGTTATAACCAGTATACTTTTAAGAAGTGTATACAACAGTTTCTAAGGTAAGAACTTTAGAATAGCGCAGTCTAGAATGAGGTTACACTAAAGTCTGAGCTACGCCACCTGGAGTTATATGTAAATCTACAATTAGAAAGCAATGTGGTTGGCAAGCTGGAGGGTACCCAGGATCATACCAAGACTCAATCTCGTAGTCTTGAAAACGTTGCATAAAGTCTAAAAGATCCAATTCCAGCGCCAAACCCATAGATTGTCTTTAATTGCAAGCAGTTTATGCCTCAAGCACTGATTGTATTTGGATGGCCCATTCAGTAGTCAATCCAAATTTCAATGAAAAGGTTTATGAGGTTTTATTAAACCAACACTTATAACATGTGGTTTACTCTAACTCAACATACAAAAGAAAAAGTTCAGTTATGTCTAACTGAACAAGCACAAGCAAAGAAAAAAGCCAACACTTGTTTCAACCTATCACAGGTTTTCATCAGGGCTAAATTGAGACATTATCTGAAAAGAAACATACCAACACATATTTAAGATTATGCCAGTGGAGGGTGAATGGCAGAGGAGCAGGAAACAAGAACAATAGAAAAATAGCTTGTGACGTGAATTGTAGCTCTGCGCACTGCGAGACAGTCTGTCACCGGTCGAGTGACTGTGTGCCATGCCGTTATGCAGTTGCAGTCACCATCGCATTATTACCTAACTTGACTAGAACCTTCACTAGTATTTGTCTTTGACGATCTGCATTGTACCATCTCGTATACATATGCCTTCTGATGTTGAGTGTGTGGATGGCTGCCCGGCTGTGCTCGATGATCTCGTCGCACTGGTGCGACCCCTGCAGACCCTATGGAGGTAAAGCTTATACTGCGATGCCGTCGTATCTGCCCCCCTAAAATTATAACTCGAGCAACTACTGTCTCAAGAGCTAGGAACATTACATCTTACTTTCCCAAAGCTAATGTCTTGTCCAAGATTGACGAAGAAAATGCTGTACAGGAAAAAGTTGCTGATGTAAACCACTTGCTGGGATATTTAGGCTCTTGGGTTGATTGAGAGTGTCTTCTCTGGGCCTCATCATTCTCCCTTTGCGGAAGATGAAGTTTCTGTACCTGTGCTTCTAAATCTAGCTGTATTAGTACCGGCAGCAGAAAACCGTGCTAGTATATCTGATTCTCAAACCATTAAAATTAATTATATCAATGAAGAAGTTGTGAGGGATATTGTACCAGCAATTGAAATCTCTGCTACTATAACTGACTCTCTACCTGTCCCAGTAATTACGTTTGCCAGTAAGCAGGCTGATGTACCGACAGGATACCGGCACACTCGTAATACGCCCAAATGAGTTGTGCTTAACTGATGAGTGTAGAATCAGGAGTAACCGTTGTCTGTGTGGTTTTGTTTTGTGGGTGGGTGTTACTTTGTACAACTGAGCCCTTTGTTTCCAGATGGGAGGCCTCAAATGATTTATTTGTCAGATTGCCTTGGTCAGTTGGTGAGATTGGCAAGATTGGCAAGTTGATTCATGAGATGTAGAGCTTTGACTTGTTTAGAGAGATGGTTTTCTATAGCCGTTCGAGGTGGTGTGTTTAGTCATTACTTGGTGAGTGAGGGTGGTTGAACTATGAAGTTGTTAGTGGGTTTCTTGGGGATACCTACAGTGCTGGAAATAGACAAGATTTAATCTGCCAACACCCCACCTCCTCCCCTTCATGGACACGGGGGGTTGTCAAAGTGACGAGGGTGGAGCAAAGATGCAAAGCCCCATCCCACTCCCAGGGATGACAGACTGAGCCAGTAAGGCTTTTGGCCATGGTCCCATTTGAAACAACACTCTGGCAAGACACATTTTACCAGAGCACAGCTGGGTCTCGCCCCGACTCAATTCCTCTCCTAGATATCTAGATGTGAACCACAAAATAGCACAATCATTTATCCTAAGGGGTTTCAGTGTTCTACCAAAACGATAGACCCGACTCTCTAAATTGGTAGCTGTGGCAGAGCAGTCAGAGGAAGGCTGGTGGATAATTACACCCCAAGAGAGTACACTACACAGATATAATGACTGATATATTCTCTTTAATAAAGGTTTACACATAAACACATGTAACAAATAAGTACTTGAGTTGTAAAACAGTAGAAACAGTACCTGCACACGCCTCAGTATGATGTACGTGGTGTTAAACTCTGCACATTTGTAGTGCTAGGGAAAGGGAAGATAAAGGGGTTCACTAGACACCGTCAACATACATTGTTGAGTCATTCAAGATCCATAAAGGTCATGCATGGATAGTCTCAGTCATTTCCCCCAAACTCTAGAACATTGTAAAGTCATTGTTATACATGTAAACCATATACTCAATATGAGGCCTAGAGGTTGAGGAGGGTCGAGCAGATCACAATAGCACAAAGAGGGCCAAGCGATGTTAGGACCGTTTTTTCTAAAGCCCTTCCAGACTTCAAAAAACATATCAGAGGCAGTTCATAAGCTCCACTTTTAGTATAAGGCTCTACCACCCGAGGATAGCGTGGACAAAGCAGCTAGGCTTATGTTAGGAGGGAGAGATAGCTGTGGCTTGCTACAAAGAAATTGTAGCATGTATATGGTCCAAAGAAATACTGAAATACTATGTATGGTAAAAATGAAGGGTTTATTTAAATACAAGTAGACCAACATACTTCTTGGGTAACTAAGTAATATAACATCATATGAACACAATCATAAAAAAACAACTCAGTGCCTGTGGTATGCAAAGCAAGTTATAACCTTATTTAGAGGAGCAGGAAGACAGTAAGGTAAGTCACCTAAGGTTATACAATCAGGATAGTAATATACTATTCTTGGGCAATAAGTCCAGGTTAGACATACTTTTAGAATACAATTAGTATTTCAAGGGTAGTTGACAAGGTCAGTCATGCACTGACACTCAGTTATAGAAATCACATAATAAACCAACCCTGTTACAAGTATACACCTTGCTACATTACCTTTTAGAACTCAGTTCAGAGTTGGTAAAACAACTCAGATACTTTCTGGAGAGGCCTTAAGCTACTCAATGATAAGTATGAACACTCAATAACTATTTTAGAATGCAACAAGCAATTTAAGGAAATGAAATCCCAATTACACTTTCAGAAAGAAACAATGTATTTCAAGCATAGTGATTGACCTATTGCACATAACTATCTTTTATCTAATAGCTAGTTATAACCAGTATACTTTTAAGAAGTGTATACAACAGTTTCTAAGGTAAGAACTTTAGAATAGCGCAGTCTAGAATGAGGTTACACTAAAGTCTGAGCTACGCCACCTGGAGTTATATGTAAATCTACAATTAGAAAGCAATGTGGTTGGCAAGCTGGAGGGTACCCAGGATCATACCAAGACTCAATCTCGTAGTCTTGAAAACGTTGCATAAAGTCTAAAAGATCCAATTCCAGCGCCAAACCCATAGATTGTCTTTAATTGCAAGCAGTTTATGCCTCAAGCACTGATTGTATTTGGATGGCCCATTCAGTAGTCAATCCAAATTTCAATGAAAAGGTTTATGAGGTTTTATTAAACCAACACTTATAACATGTGGTTTACTCTAACTCAACATACAAAAGAAAAAGTTCAGTTATGTCTAACTGAACAAGCACAAGCAAAGAAAAAAGCCAACACTTGTTTCAACCTATCACAGGTTTTCATCAGGGCTAAATTGAGACATTATCTGAAAAGAAACATACCAACACATATTTAAGATTATGCCAGTGGAGGGTGAATGGCAGAGGAGCAGGAAACAAGAACAAGAGAAAAATAGCTTGTGACGTGAATTGTAGCTCTGCGCACTGCGAGACAGTCTGTCACCGGTCGAGTGACTGTGTGCCATGCCGTTATGCAGTTGCAGTCACCATCGCATTATTACCTAACTTGACTAGAACCTTCACTAGTATTTGTCTTTGACGATCTGCATTGTACCATCTCGTATACATATGCTTTCTGATGTTGAGTGTGTGGATGGCTGCCCGGCTGTGCTCGATGATCTCGTCGCACTGGTGCGACCCCTGCAGACCCTATGGAGGTAAAGCTCATACTGCGATGCCGTCGTATCTGCCCCCCTAAAATTATAACTCGAGCAACTACTGTCTCAAGAGCTAGGAACATTACATCTTACTTTCCCAAAGCTAATGTCTTGTCCAAGATTGACGAAGAAAATGCTGTACAGGAAAAAGTTGCTGATGTAAACCACTTGCTGGGATATTTAGGCTCTTGGGTTGATTGAGAGTGTCATCTCTGGGCCTCATCATTCTCCCTTTGCGGAAGATGAAGTTTCTGTACCTGTGCTTCTAAATCTAGCTGTATTAGTACCGGCAGCAGAAAACCGTGCTAGTATATCTGATTCTCAAACCATTAAAATTAATTATATCAATGAAGAAGTTGTGAGGGATATTGTACCAGCAATTGAAATCTCTGCTACTATAACTGACTCTCTACCTGTCCCAGTAATTACGTTTGCCAGTAAGCAGGCTGATGTACCGACAGGATACCGGCACACTCGTAATACGCCCAAATGAGTTGTGCTTAACTGATGAGTGTAGAATCAGGAGTAACCGTTGTCTGTGTGGTTTTGTTTTGTGGGTGGGTGTTACTTTGTACAACTGAGCCCTTTGTTTCCAGATGGGAGGCCTCAAATGATTTATTTGTCAGATTGCCTTGGTCAGTTGGTGAGATTGGCAAGATTGGCAAGTTGATTCATGAGATGTAGAGCTTTGACTTGTTTAGAGAGATGGTTTTCTATAGCCGTTCGAGGTGGTGTGTTTAGACATTACTTGGTGAGTGAGGGTGGTTGAACTATGAAGTTGTTAGTGGGTTTCTTGGGGATACCTACAGTGCTGGAAATAGACAAGATTTAATCTACCAACACCCCACCTCCTCCCCTTCATGGACACGGGGGGTTGTCAAAGTGACGAGGGTGGAGCAAAGATGCAAAGCCCCATCCCACTCCCAGGGATGACAGACTGAGCCAGTAAGGCTTTTGGCCATGGTCCCATTTGAAACAACACTCTGGCAAGACACATTTTACCAGAGCACAGCTGGGTCTCGCCCCGACTCAATTCCTCTCCTAGATATCTAGATGTGAACCACAAAATAGCACAATCATTTATCCTAAGGGGTTTCAGTGTTCTACCAAAACGATAGACCCGACTCTCTAAATTGGTAGCTGTGGCAGAGCAGTCAGAGGAAGGCTGGTGGATAATTACACCCCAAGAGAGTACACTACACAGATATAATGACTGATATATTCTCTTTAATAAAGGTTTACACATAAACACATGTAACAAATAAGTACTTGAGTTGTAAAACAGTAGAAACAGTACCTGCACACGCCTCAGTATGATGTACGTGGTGTTAAACTCTGCACATTTGTAGTGCTAGGGAAAGGGAAGATAAAGGGGTTCACTAGACACCGTCAACATACATTGTTGAGTCATTCAAGATCCATAAAGGTCATGCATGGATAGTCTCAGTCATTTCCCCCAAACTCTAGAACATTGTAAAGTCATTGTTATACATGTAAACCATATACTCAATATGAGGCCTAGAGGTTGAGGAGGGTCGAGCAGATCACAATAGCACAAAGAGGGCCAAGCGATGTTAGGACCGTTTTTTCTAAAGCCCTTCCAGACTTCAGAAAACATATCAGAGGCAGTTCATAAGCTCCACTTTTAGTATAAGGCTCTACCACCCGAGGATAGCGTGGACAAAGCAGCTAGGCTTATGTTAGGAGGGAGAGATAGCTGTGGCTTGCTACAAAGAAATTGTAGCATGTATATGGTCCAAAGAAATACTGAAATACTATGTATGGTAAAAATGAAGGGTTTATTTAAATACAAGTAGACCAACATACTTCTTGGGTAACTAAGTAATATAACATCATATGAACACAATCATAAAAAACAACTCAGTGCCTGTGGTATGCAAAGCAAGTTATAACCTTATTTAGAGGAGCAGGAAGACAGTAAGGTAAGTCACCTAAGGTTATACAATCAGGACAGTAATATACTATTCTTGGGCAATAAGTCCAGGTTAGACATACTTTTAGAATACAATCAGTATTTCAAGGGTAGTTGACAAGGTCAGTCATGCACTGACACTCAGTTATAGAAATCACATAATAAACCAACCCTGTTACAAGTATACACCTTGCTACATTACCTTTTAGAACTCAGTTCAGAGTTGGTAAAACAACTCAGATACTTTCTGGAGAGGCCTTAAGCTACTCAATGATAAGTATGAACACTCAATAACTATTTTAGAATGCAACAAGCAATTTAAGGAAATGAAATCCCAATTACACTTTCAGAAAGAAACAATGTATTTCAAGCATAGTGATTGACCTATTGCACATAACTATCTTTTATCTAATAGCTAGTTATAACCAGTATACTTTTAAGAAGTGTATACAACAGTTTCTAAGGTAAGAACTTTAGAATAGCGCAGTCTAGAATGAGGTTACACTAAAGTCTGAGCTACGCCACCTGGAGTTATATGTAAATCTACAATTAGAAAGCAATGTGGTTGGCAAGCTGGAGGGTACCCAGGATCATACCAAGACTCAATCTCGTAGTCTTGAAAACGTTGCATAAAGTCTAAAAGATCCAAATGCCAGCGCCAAACCCATAGATTGTCTTTAATTGCAAGCAGTTTATGCCTCAAGCACTGATTGTATTTGGATGGCCCATTCAGTAGTCAATCCAAATTTCAATGAAAAGGTTTATGAGGTTTTATTAAACCAACACTTATAACATGTGGTTTACTCTAACTCAACATACAAAAGAAAAAGTTCAGTTATGTCTAACTGAACAAGCACAAGCAAAGAAAAAAGCCAACACTTGTTTCAACCTATCACAGGTTTTCATCAGGGCTAAATTGAGACATTATCTGAAAAGAAACATACCAACACATATTTAAGATTATGCCAGTGGAGGGTGAATGGCAGAGGAGCAGGAAACAAGAACAAGAGAAAAATAGCTTGTGACGTGAATTGTAGCTCTGCGCACTGCGAGACAGTCTGTCACCGGTCGAGTGACTGTGTGCCATGCCGTTATGCAGTTGCAGTCACCATCGCATTATTACCTAACTTGACTAGAACCTTCACTAGTATTTGTCTTTGACGATCTGCATTGTACCATCTCGTATACATATGCTTTCTGATGTTGAGTGTGTGGATGGCTGCCCGGCTGTGCTCGATGATCTCGTCGCACTGGTGCGACCCCTGCAGACCCTATGGAGGTAAAGCTCATACTGCGATGCCGTCGTATCTGCCCCCCTAAAATTATAACTCGAGCAACTACTGTCTCAAGAGCTAGGAACATTACATCTTACTTTCCCAAAGCTAATGTCTTGTCCAAGATTGACGAAGAAAATGCTGTACAGGAAAAAGTTGCTGATGTAAACCACTTGCTGGGATATTTAGGCTCTTGGGTTGATTGAGAGTGTCATCTCTGGGCCTCATCATTCTCCCTTTGCGGAAGATGAAGTTTCTGTACCTGTGCTTCTAAATCTAGCTGTATTAGTACCGGCAGCAGAAAACCGTGCTAGTATATCTGATTCTCAAACCATTAAAATTAATTATATCAATGAAGAAGTTGTGAGGGATATTGTACCAGCAATTGAAATCTCTGCTACTATAACTGACTCTCTACCTGTCCCTGGTCATTGTAATAATTAAGCAGGTGGGAGGGACTTTGCACTGGATGGCGTGCAACCTGTTGTGCCGCCTTCCAACAATACCACCACTGTTATGATCCACAATTCTGTTGTGGAAGGTCCGATGTGACCTACTGCCATAAATATTTACCTTGATATTCACACTGAAATTCCTGAGGTGGAATGTCTAGGTGACCTTATGGACATATGACTGGCCCCTTTGTCCCTTGACCATTGATCCGCTCTCCCTTATTGACACTATTTCAATACCGATAAACGACTTATCCACTGCAAACTACATGAATTCGGTGGATTTATCAATGACATGCTTGGAAAGTCCTCATTTTGAAAGAACCGATACCTCCAGTGTATCGACAGATATCGGAACAAATGATAACAGCTTAGTTAGCATGTCATCAAATGACATGTTTTTGGCCTTCAAATGTCTGTTGACTACCCTAGTCGAAACATTTGAGAAAATGGACAATAAATTAGACATTGAATCCATACTTCTACATAAGAGCATTAACCGTGCTCGTAGAAATTTATGAGATCAGTAACACTAAATTAACAGGTAGTGCGGTAGTGCAAAATTATTCGCTAACGAACATAATATCGACACTACTGTAAACAACCCAGCTGTGACACCTCCGACTGTATGTGAATGTACCAAACGGAAGCCAAGTTCATCTCCCAGGCATTTATGTATGCTAAAAGAGCTAAAATATGTAAGAATTAATGTATTGCTCCTGCGAATAGTGTACCTGGCAACACAAGTCATTCTGCTGACCTCATGTGTGGAAATAACACTAATTCTTCTGATGCAGTGAATTTAACCCTCCCTATGTCGACCAACAATGCCTCTGCTGTGGCCCCTGAAGTGGGAGCCGTATCTCAGTCATCTGTTAACTTCAACAACCCCTCTCAAACTTCTCTTGCAACATGTGCGAATGAAATTTCCTCTTGTGCACACGTTATAAAGACCTCTAGTCTTCACACGCAACCTGGGCATCTTGGCCAAACAAAAATCATTGATCTTTGGGTTACATCGGCCTCACAGCCGTCGGTGGCTGGAACCATCTTAACATCCACCTCTGATTTTTATATGAAAATATTTCAACTTCAGCCTGTGTCTAAGGAGGAAATTCTTCCTCCTCTCAATAGATCAGCTGTACTGAGCATCTTTCACTCTGTTGCTGCATTACGTGTGATTCTGTCTGATGATATAAAAATAGTAGACCAGATTGAACATATTACGAATAGTATTTTTAACATATTGTTCAAATCTGACGCCACGTTAGAATACATCCACAAATATGAAGCACAGCTTTATAGACTTGGGTACACCTGTAATGTTGTGTACATACTGCCATTTAAATTGCGGCCAAGTCAATGTGATCATATCAAGCAGTATAACAGACCATGTGAATTTGATTCCTCTACTACGAAAAATAAGAAGGGCACCCTGTCATCAAGCGGCTGCTCTTCCAAACTCTCCTCTAATGCTATGGCCCACCAAGGAGTCAGCCACTCTAGTAGTAGACCTGTAAGCTCTGATGACCCAATAGACTCTGGGTGTCTAAGCCATAGAGATGGCTAATGCCAGTGGTTGCCTTCCATGTTTAAATCTAATGTCTCCAAGATGAGCCAATGACATCGACATCTTATGCTCCTGGAACACGTAAGGCTTTTCTCATTTGTTTGGGGATGACGGTCTATGTTCAGCAATGGATTTATTTTCTGTAATTGTTTTGCAGGAGACATGGCTTGTCAATAGACTGCTCCTGGATGGTCTTACAACATGCCAAAAAGCAGCCACTAAAGGTCGCCTCGATCAGCCAAAGGGTGGGCTACTGATCTCGGTCAGACATCCTTGGTCTCTCGAGGAGGTGGCTATGGTTCTAGCTGCTAAGATTATTAGTGATGATCTAACTTTCATAATTATTAATGTGTATGATCCACCTAATGGTATTGCAACTAAAAGTAATGTCCTAGCTGTGAAACACATCTTGGAAATATATAAGCAAAGGTTTCCAATATGGATCATGGGGGACTTGATGCCAATATTGAACCACATGACTGAATATAATGTGTCATCCGTATCTGCTCCCATTAGACAGAATGACTCTCATGTATACTGTAGTGCTTGGATATCTGTCCTAGATGCATATTGATGTATCTGCCTAAATGGTTATAGCGCAGGTGATGCACAGAGGTCATTTACTCGGGTGAGTGGCACTATGTTTTTGTGCATGAACTTGGCCTAACATTGGTGGAGGACATGGCTATATCTTCACGTGAAGAAAGTGGCCACCTACCTTTATGTGTTCTCTTTAAGCCTCATCGCATACTGAAAACTCAAAAGTTATATGACTTGAACGGTAATATATTTGTCAATAGCGGGGGTAATTGTCTCCAATGGAACCGTCACAATTTGGATAAGGGTAAATCGGCTGCTGAACATCTGCTACCTGCCTTTCTAGAGCAATTTTCTAGCAGTCCCCTTACTTTACTAGTCAGTATAGGTGAGGCTTTTTCATCCTTGATTAGTGATGTAAAGAATACGATTAATAAACAAAGATCCTACAAAAGCTCAAACGAGTGTTCTAATAAAAAGTATAGTAAGCAAAATAATTATGATCCGAGGATCAAGGTAGCTAAAAAACAACTATGGGCTGACATTGTGGCTTTGTTAGTTCCCGACTTGAGTATTTACAATGCTGTTGAAAATAATATTCGAATTAAAAGTGTTAAAAAGAACTGTCGCAGATGGCTTAAAGACCATAAATCCAGAAGGGAAAAAGACTTCTTGGTGCGCATTGCTCATTTGGCTACATCAAACAACAGTACAGAAATCTGGAGAGAAATAAAGGCTGAGTCTAAAAGTGATATGCCCATAAATTGTGTTCCTGAGCAGGTGTGGGTTGCTCACATTAATTACACTCTGGGGTCCAGTGGTCAACTAGATGAAGTAATGCTACTCCCCACACACGACATGGAACTGCAAAGCAACAATCTCTGACATTATACTAATAATAGAGCAGCTAAATATGTCCAGGGCATCAGGACCGGACGGTATATGTAATGGTTTGTTGAAGATGTCATCTGTCCTGTGGGCTTGTGCTCTACACTTATTATTTTCTGATATCGGAATTTCTGGCATATTACCTGCTACATGGTGTGAGAGTCATATTTTACCCATATATAAGAAAGGTCAGAGCAATGACCCAAGAAATTATCGTATGCTTGTAATGCAGGCCATCCCAGCAAAATTTTTGCAAGGGTGTTACTTGCGGTACTCAAGTTAAGGATAAATGCAAACGATATACTAAGTCCATATCAGACCGGTTTTAGAATTAAATCGTCAACATCTGTTAGGGAGAATTCTCTCCTTAGGCTGAATTTCCTAACCTAGTGAGTCCCCCAGCAGCTTTGCTGGATTTCTGGAGTTTGTTTTTTTCTCCAGCCAAGAGTGAGACTCTTTTTTTCTCCCACTCTTGGACATGATTTATGGTGTTCTTTTGACTGTTAATTTATTTTATGGGCTATGGGGTCCTTTACTCCATAGGGT
Source organism: Ambystoma mexicanum (assembly GCF_040938575.1). NCBI lineage: Eukaryota > Metazoa > Chordata > Amphibia > Caudata > Ambystomatidae > Ambystoma > Ambystoma mexicanum. Next base: position 364,722,762 of record NC_090935.1, read on the forward strand.
CTCATGTGTTTTTACTATGTGTGTTACACAGCACCCTCCGTGCAGTGACACAGGGGTGTCATAGTGACACCCCACCATAGACTCCATACCCTGGGACTGACTACTGTCTCCCAGGGCATGTAAAGTCACCATTGGCTTTACTAGTCACAAATTATTAACAGAAACCAGTACAAACCATCATATTGTGGACTTACTGGTCGGGGCAATTCGATTGCCCCGGGGTCTGTTAATGGAGGGGGCACGTCTCCGTCCCCCCTGATCGAGTTTTGGCTGGTGGCAGTGGATACTACTTTTTATATTCGACCGCGAAAATATCCCTATGGGATTTTCCCATTGTTCGAGGCTACCAACTTTAATTATTTAATTCTCATAGCCTCAAACATACCGCCGGTTTATTTAATTAATATTAATTCGCCGGTTGGTATTTTTTGCCAGGACTCGATTCTAAAATGGTGTTTGTGTTCTCTTCTGTGACTCCAACCCAAGTCGAGCCCTTTGTTCCACATTTTGGCGGGCTTATTTATTTATTTATTTATTCGCATTTGTTTAGCGCACATGCAGCCAGAGGCATCGTGGCGCTTGTTACAGATATGATTTGTTGTACATACATTGAAGTCATTTATTAGTTGCATGAGAAGATTGCAGCTATGAGAAATGGCTAGTTGTGCATACATCGAAATCATTACTTAGTTGCAGGAAAGCGAGAAATAGCTACAGGGAGGAAGAGGGAGAGGAGATCAAAGAGGAGAGCGTGGCGAACTAGAAGAGGAATTAGTTAAACAAGATAGTTTTCAGCTCTTTTCGGAAGGCAATGAGAGAAGTTTCTGCTCTGAGTGTGCTAGGTAGTGCGTTCCATAGCTTAGGGGCAATGTAGGGGAAGCTTATTCCTCCTGCTCTAGCTCGTTTGATGCGTGGGACCCTGAGCTGGTTGGAGTGGCATTGCCTAGTTGGTCTGGAGGAGCGAGATCTGACTAGGGTGTCAGACAGGTAGGAGGGTGCGGTCAGGTTGATACACTTGTGTGCAGTGGTGAGTATTTTGAAAGTGATGCGTTCTTTGACAGGTAGCCAGTGTGCTGCCTTTCTGGCTTGTGCAATGTGGTTCCTTTTTGGTATATTGAGAGCTGCTCTTAGAGCATTATTTTGTGTTGTTTGGAGTTTAATGAGATTGGAATTGGAGGTGCCAGCTAGTAACGCATTACAGTAATCTAGTTTAGCTCCAATGGTGGCTCTGGCGATAGAGAGGCAATTATCTTTGGTTAGGAAAGGTTTGATGGCATTGATGAGCTTAGTGCTCAGAGCGGAGGCAGAGACAATGGAGTTGACTTGTTTGTCCATGGAGAGTGTAGCGTCAATGTGTACTCCTAGTGTTTTTACAGAGGGTAGAACTGGGATGATGCAATTGTCTATGGAGAAGTTGGTGTATAGTGGGTCTAGGTTAGTGAGTGAGGATTTTTGACCAAGGATGAGAATTTCGGTCTTGTCTCCGTTAAGACATAGGCTGTTTGTGGCCATCCAAGCTTGGATGGTGGCGTAAATGTTCTGGAGGGTGGCTGTGTCCTGATGGTAGAGTCCTGTGAGCGGGAGGAGTACTTGGGTATCGTCGGCGTAATTGGTGTATGTGATCCCCAGGGCATCCAGTTTGTCAAAGAGGGGTTTGGTGAACAGGTTATATAGGGTAGGCGCCGTGCATGAGCCCAGCGGGACTCCGTGCTTGATGGTAGTAGGATCTGCATTAGCTATATTGGAGAACACTTTAATTACTCTTCCTTCGAGGAAGGAGGTGATCCAGTTGGTAGCTTGTATGGAGAAATGTGCGGCCTGAATGAGATGGTTCGTGAGGATGGCATGATCAACTAGGTCAAATGCCGCCGAGAGGTCTAAGAGGAGCAGAAGGGCCAATTTCCCATTGTCTAGTGTAAGGGTAATTTGGTTCTTCAGATCTAGTAGGGCGGTTTCAGTGCCATGGCCTTTGCGAAATCCGGACTGCCTTTTACCTAGGACAGAGTTGTTTTCCAGGTAAGTCTGTATCTGCATGTGAGCCGCTTTATCTAAGATTTTCAGAAGAAATGGGACCGTTGTGATGGGTCGGTAGTTGTTGGGTTGGGCAGGGTCCAGGGTTGGTTTCTTTAAGAGCGGACGCACCCAGGCCTCTTTAAGGCTATGAGGGACTATGCCCGTCTTGAATGAGGCGTTGATGAATGCTGTGATGATCGGTGTGAGGGGTGCTGCGCATTCTTTAATGATGTTAGGGTGGCATATATCGCCTTTGCATTGAGATGGTTTAATCTGTTTAAGGATTAGGAGAACATCTGCTTCGCTGATTGGCGAGAAATTGAATTTGGAGGCGTGCTGGTCGTTAGTGGGATTGGCAACAAGGGTCTGTTGGGGGTGCAAAGCCTTGAAATGTTCTGCTATTTTATTTTGAAGAAGGTCTATTTTATTTAACATCGCTGTTTGGATGCTATTGCACCAGGCTTCATCCTTAACAGTCTCATCTGTGCAGATTGGGGGGATAGTGAGCTCTTTAAAGATGGTGAAAAGTTCTTTTGAGTGGGAGTTGGCTTCCAGAATACGTTTATTGTATGTTTCAGACTTAGCCTGAAATATAGCACATTTGTACTTTTTAGTAATATGCAGAAAGTCTTTTTTGGTGGCGTCACAGGGATTGGCCTGCCATGTTTTGAGGGCTTGGCGCTTGCACTGGCGTATGTTTAATAGGTCCTCTGTGTACCATGAGTTGGAATGAAATGATTTTTTTTCCTTTTTGCTTTCAAGGGGAGCTGCGGTGTTGATGGCATGAGTGAGTGTATCTTTGAAAATCTCTGCTAGAATGTTGGGGTCAGAGGAGAAGGGCGGTGCTAGGCATGGGTTGTTGAGAAAGGGGCATATATTGTCTGCTGTAAGCTTTTTGGCACTTCTGGTCATCTTAGCTGGTGCAGGTATAAGTAGTTTGGAGTATGATGGTATGGGGATGTAGAATTGGAGGCAGTTGTGGTCGGAACATGGGAGGGCTGTGTTGGAGTTGATGGTGGAGCCACAGTTATGATCTACCACCCAGTCTAGGATACGGCCTTTATTGTGGGTCGGGGCAGTAACTATCTGTGTGAATCCTAAGTCTGTGAGATTTCTAGCGAGTGAGGTGGCTGCTTTGTCAAGTTTATCATTGTATCCGAGGTTTAGATCACCTAGAAGCAGAGTTTTAGAGGTTTGTTTGATGTTTTTCCCAAGGATGTGGTTGACTATGTTAGTGAAGTTGTTGGCGGGGCCTGGAGGTCTATATATGACATGAATGTTTACTGTTTCTTTGGGAGAAAGGGTGAGTTTGACCGATAGGATGTCAGTAGTGTCTTCCCCTGTGGTGGAGGTCTGCCTTATGGCTAGGGAATCTTTAAAAATTAGTGCGACCCCTCCTCCTGTTTTAGCTGATCGGTCTTGTCTTAAGATTGAGTATCCTGGTGGTACATCTAGGCTGATAGTAGGACCAGATGCCGCATGCAACCAAGTTTCAGTTAAGGCTAGCATATCTAAGTCTTGGCTGGTAATAATATCATTGACTTCAAGTGCGTGGGCGTTGAGTGAGCGAACATTTCTCCACAGAAGCCTCCAAAAGTGGTGCCACTCTGTCTGGGTACCACAGGGGGCGTGGGAGGGGGTTTAGGCACCCTGGACTGAGTTACCTTGGTAACTCAAGTCGCACTCTTGTGTGATTGGCCCAAGTGGTGAGTCGGCCGGCTCACCACTTAGCATGTTTGATTGACAGCTAGGCTGAGTGAATGGAGGTGTGCTGCATAAAAGCAGGGCTTTGGGGACTGGAACTTCAGAAGTCGCCACAGGACCTAAGAATCCGACGAGGGAGAAGCTGAGCCGACCTACCACGACGACACCACCCGTGAAGCCCTGCGGAACCGACTCACCACTTCCCAACGACAGAGAAGATCTCCCGGCTGGAGAGGCTTCTTCCCCTGACTGGTGGGCACAACCAGTTTACCTTCTTCTCTTCGCAATCCAGAGCGGCTTGTGGTCGAATTGCCCGTGCCAAGCACCCCGGCAACCGGATAGCCACTTACCACTGGACTGCGAATCAAAGAACCGCTCCTTTTACCTGAGAAACTCTGCGGCTGGTTTCTTCCCTGGCAGTGCAACAGACTCCTGTCTTCCTCCCCGACGAGATCCTTTCTTCCCCCAGACGAAGCACCGACTTGCATCCGCTGCCAGGAACAACTGCCCCCGCTGGAGTATTCTCACCACTTTAAGGTACCGCGTCCGCCAGGCCTCTCTTTCTAAAGATTGCTACAAGGTAATAATAACCCCTTAACCTTCTGGACTGGGCTGGCCGCCTTGACCTTCTAATGGGTCCCTTTCTTTGGTCCAACTCCTTTTTGAACCGTTACAAGACTTTTGTGCACTGCAACCGTGTGACCGTAGACACATTTCGTTTTGATCCTCTTAAAGTGGATCCGGCCTACTGTCTCTAAACTCACGGTGTTACTTTGCCTTCCTCTCTTGTTGTGTTCGTGAAAAAGTGTTGGGATCTGTTTCAATTTATTCCCTGCTTTTCTCTCCCTTTTAAACCGAATTATTAGAGTGCCATCTACGTTAAGCGCTCACCGCTGTCTGAAAATAAGTGGGGCTTTACTAAAGAATTGTCTAATATTCTTCTAAGGGAGTGTATATCTTTTAGTGACCGTGTTTTTGAATTGCTTACTATTAGTGCCTGTGTGTTTTTCTAGATGTGGTTTTAAATAAATAATTATATCTCTTTTACACCAAGCCCTGGTCAGTGTTTACTTGTTCTACTGTGTTCTTTTGACCTTTTGTGAATACTCTGTATACTGCCTAACTCTTCTGAAGTGAATCTGTGTGGTGCAGACTGCTACCAAGTGAGTTTACTGCCAAACACCTGTAGTCTTAAATCTTTTGCAGTGGTCCCAGTTGGAACTGCACAGGTTTCTGCCTAACAACATCGCACAATATTTTCATGTTGGTGTCCTCTGTGGAATATTCCTGGCTACGAAGGCAGACTACAGTTTACTGCGCATTTATAGATTTCAGTGCCGCATTCAATACTGTCCTTCGGAATAACTTATGGCGGAAACTGGTGGCCTGGAATATTCAGCATGATTATGTTACTCCACTCTGACACCACTGTCAGGGTATGCCTTGATGGCCGTTGGCCAATTGTCTGCGTCTATCCCCACTGGTAGGGTGGTAAAGCAAGGCTGCATAGTAGCAGGTACTTTATTTAATTTTTATCTAGTTGATTTGAAATTGGCATTTAATACCACAGACATTTGTCTAGTTAAGGTTGGCTCGATGCACTTAATTGGAAATTACACTAGGACGGAACCAAAACTAAATGTCTGACAATGGTAGGAGCTATACGTGCCTTTATTTGGAGGAATAGTGGTTATTCTGTGAAGACAATTATCTTCTTATATTCTTATATTCCTCGATAATTGTCCCTGTGTTGACTTATGGTATTGAGATCTGGGGCCATGCCTTCAATGTGGACCTCATTACATTTAAGGCGAAACTGCTGCGTAAATTGTTCCGCATGCCACAAGCATTGCCCATTGAATACGTATATCTTGAATTGAATTTGATCGGGATTGTAGCAATACTTATATCAAGAACATTTATGTGTTTTGTAAATTTACAAGCACTCAGCAATGGTACAGCAATGGTTAATTATGTAAAGGATTTTATGCGACTTGACAATTGTAGCCGGATTGGTACTCTAGGAAAAATATTAACTCTTTTTAATCAATGGCAGGATCTATGAGTCCTCCCTTATGTATCAACTAATGTCCATAGGATTAAACGTTGGCTAAAGCTGAAGATAATCCATTTCAGTTTTGATAATCATTTGGTTCAACTTTCAACTAAGTCCAATAGTGGCCCGTTTATACTTTACAGAAATCACTGCTGTTGTATTTCATTTTACATGGATACCTTTCATGACAGTGGGATTATAAAAGTACTTATTATTAAAATGTAACCATTGTGAAGTCCTTGAAATAAAAGCCTTAGAACTAGGTATTCCCCGCTCGGAACTCACCTGTATATTGTGTGGTTGGACTGCAATTGAATCAATTGCGCATATTATGGTAAAATGTGAGAGTCATAAATTCATTAGAGCTCAATTTATGAAGTCATATAACAATCAAATGGACTGCACTGATACATTGATGCTTTGGCTAACATTTATGGAGGGAAATGATCTAAATTTTATGTATTTTATGGTGACATTTTATTGAAGTGTGTAGAGACTTTTGAAATATTATGAATTATTGTTTATCCTCTTTTGAGATCATTGTATTTATGATCTTAATTGGTTGATGCCTGCTATGTTTTACATTGTATTGTGTAAAGTCTTGTTTTATGTTGTATATACAAAGCCTATTGACTGTATGTATATTAATAAATACATTACACATTTGCAGACAGGTCAGCCTCATACTTCCTACATATAATGATGTTAAACAAGATGCTGAGATTCACATTGAACAATAATATCTTCATGTTCAACCAAACAGTGTACCATCAGGTGGGGGCCATCTTTAGCTAACCTCTTCATGGGTATGTTTGAGAACAAATATGTACAGGATGAGAATATGTGGACACCTCGAATCAGACTATGGGTAAGTTATATTGATGACATGGTTATGATTTGGCAAGGCAATGAGAATGTATTACAAGAATATGTTAGTTTTCTGAATGCTAATGACTTGGGGATAGAATTCACATGTATTACAAACTCAGAGGCTATTGACTTTCTTGATGTACATCTTTATATAAAGGATGCTCGAGTCATGTCTAGAATATTCCGGAAAAGCACAGAGGTCAATTCTATATTAACTGTTACGAGTTGCAGGGGGCGTGGCTACAGAGCCATGCGATAGGAGGTGTTTCCGCGGTGCTCCTGCTGATCCTGAATGATCCTGCCATCAAGATATGATTAAACTAAGCTATTTTGCATGAAGTCGGAGCAGCTGATGTATGAATATGCACTGAACAGAATGCACGGACCAACGCAGTGAACCGTAGTGCTGACAGTGAATTCTGAGCAAAAAAAGATTGGCAGCGTCCCTTCAACGATACAACAAGATGGCTACTGGCTCAGAACAAGGATTTCGCCGGAGGGCCAGTGTAATAGATGAAATTACTGCGATAAAAAGTAGCCGCATACAAATCAAGTCTGCAGTCAATGCAGCATTGGAACACAGTCGCAAGCGGGCCAATCTCACCATACTGTATGACACCGGAGCTGCTGCAGGGAGGGTACGAAGAGAAGGTCCACACCTAAAGGCAGAAGTATAGACAAATGATCCGGGGTAACATACCCTGGCACCGGGGCTTGGAGTCGCGCGACAAGTGGAGTAGCAGAAAGGGGCCGGCAGTCTCATCGCGCTGCATGGAAAGAGAAAGGGAAGGGTCGGTGCATACCCGGCTGCCAGCACGCTAACGCTTGCTGCGGAATTGGCAACAACACACGCCAGAGTGGTCAAGGACCTCACTTCAGAACATACAAATTGGACATTGCAGAAGAGACACGGAGCAGAACCCTGCTAGGAAAGTTTGCAAGATACAAAAGACACACTTCAAGGTGTAACAGTTGCAGCATGCAGAGGCACAGCCCGGGCCTTTGGATCACTGTAACTGATATAACTATCGGACCTCAGAGGAACCCTGAATGCAGCGGAAGCAAGTAATAACACAACACAGGCGAGTTCGCTGAACAAAGAGGAGAACTGCAGAAGGGGAGACACAGAACACGCAGGTCACTATGTGAGTGTGGTAGCCCATACGAGTGTGGAGGAACAAGCACCACAAGCACCACAATAGCAAGAGCTGCGATGTGGTCGCAGCGAGACACAGAGGCAAAGCCCAACAAGTAAGAGGAAGGTACAGGGGTACAAAACTTCACACTGACCCACGTTGGAGACCTGGGCAAATCAAAATATACTAGTACTAGACACCGGGTTATAATAGCCTGTAATAGACATTAAGTAAGGTGGAACAGAGAGGACCGTAAAACGGACTGGTTGGCAAAGGCAGTAAACAGCAGATTCCCAGCTTCAATAGGACACAGTAAAAACGAATACCAAGGTGAAGGGCCCCAGCATATAAAAAGCCACACAGACATTACAGGACCATCCGCAGGGCTCGTTCAGCAGTAACGTTGGGGCAGTACTCTGTCTGCACATGGGGCTAGAACACTGGGCCTGAACGAGCAAAGACTCCGGAGTTCATGGAATTGGATACAAGAGTGCAACGCCGCTTGGGACATACTATCACGAGCTGTAATTTTCCCCCAAGTGCTGCTGATTTAAGGAAAGGCTTGCATTAGCAACAAAGATGGAAGCAGTGGTATGTACGTGGTGGTGTTCTGTGAGGTAGCCAGGTGGTACTGCATCCACTGCAGAGGATAACAGTGAAATTGGTCATCTGTATCGGCCGCAGTGTGACATAGCAGGGGGGGGCATGAAATATCTAGAATATATGAGCTGATGATGACCAAAGCGGAGAAGGAAGTGGCACAGCTTAGACGGGATTGGGAAGAGGAAGTGGGTGCCCAAATGAGTGACAAGATGTGGGAGCGTGCTCAAGGATACCACGAAAAAGTGTCAAGAAATGCTAGATTACAACAGTTACAATTATATATAACTCACAGTGCGTATATGACACCCCAAAGGATAGCCAAATTAAAAAATGCAGGATGACAGTCATGCCCCAAATGTTACGAAGAAAACGCCGGGATGGTACACATGTTCTGGTCATGCCCAATAACAGAGAGATTCTGGGAAGAAATAGCAAGAAAAAGGGATCAAAATGGTGGTGGACAGAGTGTGGGCTTGCCTGATAGGAGGGTTTTTCTAGACCACGTAAACTCAAGCATGTGAGTAAATTGAAAGACCTGGCGTATGTACTAGCAAAGAGAAGAATCGCTATGGGGTGGAAGGCATGTAATAGAACAAGAATAGAAGCATGGTGGAAAGATTTACAGAAATGGGCAGAGGCAGAAACTGCAGTATGGCAGGAAGCAAGCAATATTGGAGGGGAGGAAGAGGCTGGAACCTTGATAGCTTGGAAACAACTAATAGCTGAATTATTTGGGCCCACGAATGATGAAGCAAGTGACCGGGATCCAACAGAAAACATTGAAAAAGAATCCCTACTGCAAGACGGAAAAACAAATATGAGGGAGAGTAGGCTTGGGAGGGAGGGCGGGAATGGGGGAAACAGTAGATACGGATAAAGCGATGTATATTCAAATATTATTATGTGCACTGTAAGTTTGGTTTGTGTTGGTTGTTGAAATAAAATTAATAAAAATTGTTTAAAAAAAAGAAATCTGTTTCGGCTGCAGTGCAGAGAATAACAGACCCCCTGGAACAAAACAGCCCGGATGAACTGTGCAGGCAGATCGCCAATATCAGCAAAAAGCCCACAAAGAATGACACCAAACAGAGGATGGTGGTGATCATGAAGATAACCAGGAGCAGACACATTAGGGGGCTACTGAGGATTCCAGTCGAAGCTCCTGTAATGAGGGTGATGAGGTGGTAGACGTCGGAGTGATGACAAGTTGAGACAATTCCTGCCACAAGCTGTGCTTCAAGGTGACACCAGTTCATAGGAGAAACATTGTAACCAAGCTACCCACAGGAGAGACGGTGCCATCTAGAACTGGAACAAACTGAGGCAACGGGATGTCATCTAAACTTCCCAAGACCAAAGGGAAGCAATATACACTGGAGGAATTTACGAAGACCCCACAGCCAACGGAGGGGGGAGGAATAAAGACAAGAGCCCACAAATGGACACAACCCCAAAGCGCAATGATCAGCAGATCCTGGACACGATCATGGACCTGAAGGTGACATGGGAAACCAAACTGGAGGTAGCCACACCCAAACTCAAGGCAGCGCTGGAGCTTAAAGTGGGCGCAGTACAGGAAGACGTCAACCTACTCAGACAAGACGTACGAACAATAGCGGAGAGCACAGACGAACTGGAGAAAGAAGTGACCACAAACACGGCAGCTCATGCATCCCATGCCTTGGAGATTCACGTACTGAAACAGCAAGTAAGCAACCTGGAAAACAGAGAAGAGGAAGCTGAAGGGCGTGCCCGGAGCAACAATATACACATAGTGGGTCTTCCAGAGGGCGAGGAAGGCCCTAACCTAGCGGACTACGTTGAGACCATGTTGCTCCAAGAAATAGGAGGAGGGGCGCACACCCAAGGGTTCGCGGTGGAGAGAGCACACAGAGCCCTTACAAGGAGACCCCCCGCTGGGCCCCTCCGAGGCCAATAATTGCCAAGATTCTGAATTACCGAGACAGAGATAAAATCCTGGAACACTTCCGGAAAGGAGGCACAATACAAAGAGCATCCGCGTCCATCACAGCGTATCCGGACTACACGCTTCTGGTACAGAGACGGCGATTGAATTATGGGACTGTGAAGAAGAGACTGCGTGATGCAGGTTTCAGATATATGTTGATGTACCCAGCGAAACTGAAAGTGTTTCATAAAAACAAGGCCCTGTTCTTTGAGACCCCGGAAGATGCGACAGAGTGGTTGGATGCCCAAAATTACCTGTCGGGAGCAAACAGCCAGAAAGAGGACAGAACAGAGAAGTGAGGCGAGATCCCGAAGCCAAGGTGCTGTGTAAACTGTGACATTGGGACTTGAATATAAGATAGGGCAAGGTAGTCATGGAAGTAAAGGGCTATGGGCTGAGCATGCAGCATCGAATGAGCATAACATAATGTGGCATAATAACAGGAGACACAATGGACTCACTCTTATACCCCTATAGATAGGATAGTTGGGTTGTCGTTAGTGTGGTAACCCCCTGCTGTGTCCCTAGTATCGGCATCGCCGAATAGGTACTAAATGCGGGAAGGCCTGAGATCCAGGGATGGAGCTGGCCAACAGTTGGGAATGGGAAGGGTGGGGCGTGGGGAGGGAGTTGGAGGGTGTAATGTGGTTTTAATAAAGGAACAAGCCTACATCCATGCGCCGAAAGTGCAAGGTATAGAGGATGAAAAGGGATAAGAGCGGAACTGGGTATGCATAATGATGGGACATAGTTACCTGGAATGTCAGGGGGCTAAATAGTTATCTCAAGAGAAACAAAATTATGATGTACCTGAGGAGGCAGAAAATAGATATTACGCTACTACAAGAAACCCATCTCACAAAAGAAAAATGAGAGGTGATAGGGAAGAAATGGAACGGGACCACTGTGGGGGCAATATACTCTGCATATGCTAGAGGGGTAATCACCTGGGTGGCACTGCATGTCACTTTTCAGTTGCTACAATCTGCGGTGGAGTTGGATGGGAGGATGGTGACAGTACGGGGACTAATAGAAAACAGGGAGGTGTGCATTATTAGCACATACGCCCCGAACCAAGATACCGTTGCCTACTTCAAGACCCTATACAGTACAATAACCCCATACTTGGGGGGCGCGGTTATATGGGGAGGCGAGTTCAACTGTACGCTAAATCCCAGGGTGGACAGGTCAGACAGGAAATTGGACAAACCCACCCCTGCAGCCAGAACCTTGCAGACCTTGTTGAAAGACTTTAAGCTAAAAGACATGTGGAGGATAGACATTACTCGCGCTAGTCAGCCCCACATAATTTGTATACACGGTTAGATTACATGTTTGCCTCCCCGGAAATAATAGGAGAGATAGTGCAGACTGAATATAGAGCGAGAATCCTTTCAGACCACTCACCACTGGTCTTAACATGGCAGTATCAAGCCCCCAGAGCTAGAAGCCCTATGTGGCGGCTGAGAGCCAAGGCAATAAAAGACACACGGCCTCATTACGACCCTGGCGCTCCTGTAATGAAGGGGGACGGTACGGGACCGGCCCCCTTCATTACAGGAGTGCCGATTACGAGATTCCCTTTGCGGGACCTGGATCAGACGCCTGGTAAAACCAGGCGTCCTTTCCGAGTCCCACGAGGGGAAGAGGGAGATAATATCGGGCCAGTTGTAATCAGCCCGTTATTACCTCCCTCCCCATTCCCATTGAGCCCTATGGGGGCTCAAATGGGAATGGAGAATGGTTCCTGCAAGGAGGAATTACCGGGTCCTCCTATGTCGGAATGACCCGGTAAATCCCCATTGCAGGAACCCTGTAATGGAGCCCGGTTTGGAGGCAGCCATGGTGCTAATTGCACCATGGCTGCCCCCAAACTCGTAATGAGGCCCACAGTGTTTAGAGATGACCTGAGAAAGGAGATTGTTGAATATTTTGAAAACAATATTGGAAGCGTAAAATCCGAAGGCACCCTATGGGAGGCATTCAAAATGGTGGTGAGGGGATCAGCGATAGCTAAATCCAAAGGACTGCATGGGGGCATATTACAAGAACTGCAGAAGGCAGAGGAGGAACTTGATGCAGCTACGCGCATTGGAGTTGACTCCCTAGACAAGGCAGACACTATAAACCACTTACAGCAGTCATGTGAAAGACACTGGGAGAGGCTATGCAATCTAAATTATAAGAAATACATAGAGAGGCAGCACGCCGGCGGAGACAAACCGGGGCGGCTATTAGCATGGTTGTACAAAAGCGAAACACAGAGACCAACAATTAGGGCAATACAAGGGGAAGGGGGACAGATTCTTGACACCCAGGAGGGAGTGAATGAAGAGTTCCTCGAATTTTATAAACTATTGTATGAAGATACAGATGAAGGGAAAGATAGCGAGATAGTGGAAATACTGGAAGACATTGGCCTACCAAAACTGAGTGCTGAAGAGAGAGAGAGAACGTAGACGCACCTGTCACACAAGAGGAATTAGAAGCAGTAATCAAAGAATTGCCCACTTGCAAAGCCCCGGGCGCCGGATGTACTTCCTAGCGAGTTCTATAAAACATATAAAACAGAAGTGCTTCCCCCACTACTGGCCATGTTAAATGAAGCTCTTGAAATCAGAATTCTGCCAGAATCCTTAAGGGAGGCGATAATCAACCCGATTCTTAAACCTGGCAAGCCAGCATGGAGCGCGGATCGTACAGACCGCTATCCATGCTGAACCAGGACAGTAAATTACTCACGGCTGTGTTGGCCGGGAGACTAAGACGGGTCATAAGCAAACTTATACATCCTGATCAAACGGGATACGTCCCACATAGAAGTATATCAGACAATCTTAGAAGGCTTCACCAGGTCATAGAGCAGACAGAAGGGGAGGCACAAGAGGTCGCAATAGTCTCACTGGATGTGGTGAAGGCCTTTGATTCTGTGAAATGGCCATGGTTGATAGCAGCTTTACAGGAATATGGCATAGGGCCCGAGTATCTAAAATGGGTTAAACTATTATATAGCTCACCCCTAGCCAGGGTTAAGACTTGAGCTTTTATTTCAGAAAGGTGGCAACTCAGTAGAGGTACCAGACAGGGGTGCCCTTGGTCCCGATGTTATATATCCTTGCATTAGAGCCCCTAGCGATATACCTCAGACAACAGTACGAAGAGGTGGGGATTCTTACGAAGGGAGGGCCACACCTTATATCGTTGTATGCAGATGATATGTTATTATATTTAAGATACCCGGAGGAGAACTTGCAATACATCCTGGAAGTAATGGAGCGATTCGCATTGCTCTCGGGCATTACAGTCAACCCTAGAAAATCGTGCATATTCCCCCTGAGAAGATATAAAGGGATCCCGAGGGAGCAGCTACCCATTCTACAAATACCCTGGGTGACCACAAACTTTAGATACCTGGGGATAGATATCTATCACACAGTGGAGAACAAACACAAATACAACACAGAGAAGACTATAACAAACATTGAGAAGAGTATGAGATTCTGGTCTAAGCACCATCTGGCCATGGTGGGGAGAGCGGCCCTGTTGAAAATGGTTGTATTACCAAGGTTGATACACTTTCTTGGAAATATACCATACATGATACCTAAGCGATTCTTTGCCAAACTCCAGAACATATGCAGAGGCTTAATCTGGCATAACACTAGGAATAGGATAGCCCTGTGGAAACTACAAAACACATATGACAAAGGAGGCATAAAATATCCCAATTTTGAGATCTATCACTGGGCCAGTCAGCTACAATATGTGGCCAAATGGCTATCGGAAGACCCACAAGCGGAGTCCAGACTGCTGAGGTCAGAGTGTTCCCCATTGTTCTTGAAAGAATGGATATGGTTGCCCAAATCGGAGCTAAGAGGGTGCCCGAGAATGTTGGAATTTGGATGGCAAATGTGGCGGAAAGCTTGCCAGGCCATGGAGAACCCGACCCTGTACTCCCCGCAGATACCACTGGTAGCACTAACCAAAGGGGATGTGCAACTGAGGAAAACGATATGCATGCACTGGAAACTTGTGGGCATTGCAACAATGGGAGACATATGGCAAGATGGAAGATATTGGAATTTAATGCATTAGTAGAGGAAACGGGCCTACATCAAGGGCAACATATCACATATATCAGACTGGTGCGACGTGTGAAAGAAACATGGTCTGAAATAGTGCTGGAAGACCAGACAGATACAACCATTGAAACAATCTATGATATCACAGAGGGAGAGCACGAGGTTTCCTGAATCTATGAAATATTGATGAGCAGGGTTGGAAAAGAGGTAACCCAGCTAAGACAGGAGTGGGAAGAGGAAGTGGGGGAATGTATGAATGATGGGCTGTGGGAGAGAGCTCAACGGTATCATAAGAAGGTGTCCAGAAATGCAAGGCTGCAACAAATCCAGCTATACGTAACCCATAGAGCATACATGACCCCCCCCCAGAGGATAGCCCGATTTAAAAATGCAGAAATACAATCATGTCTCAAATGTGGAGAAGTGAATGCGGAAATAACCCATATGTTCTGGGCGTGCCCGGAAATTAGTAAATTCTGGAAAGAAGTGGACCACCGCCTGACAGAAAAGGGGGTCACGCTGGATGTGGAATCGGTGTGGGCATGTATTTTAGGGGGGTTCCCCAGACCACGCAAGCTAAAACATGTGAGGAAACTTAAAGACCTGGCTTAGATACTGGCCAAGCGCAGGATTGCCATGGGCTGGAAAGCATGTAACACGCCAAAGGTAGAGGTGTGGTGGAATGACCACAAGAGGTGGGCTGAAACCGAAACGGTGGTATGGACTGAAGCAGCCAATAGAGGGGGGGGAGGAAGAGGCAGATACATTGACAGCCTGGAGGCATTTAGTGGCCACACTGGTTGGGTCTACCCAGGTATGTTTAAGCAGGGATGATACCTCCCAGAGACAGAAGAGAGATCATCCCAAGAGGATATAACAGCGGAAGGCGAAATGGAGTAGGCTCAAGTTAAGGGGGGAGGGTAAAGGGTAGGTAGCGGGTACAGTTTAAGAAGATACAAAATATTCAATAATGTATAACATGCACCGCTAAGTTTTGTTTTTGTGTGTTGATTGGTTGTTATAAAAATTAATAAAAATTGTTTTAAAAAAAACTGTTACGAGTTGCCACATGGCAAGTACAAATGAGAACATACCGACTGATGAATATATCAAAGCCAGATGAAACTGCACTGAATTAGAAGAATACTTGAGAGAATGTGAGGTGTTACAAACCAGGTTCCGAGTGCGAGGATAAACATATAACACCATTTAAAAAGCTAGTACAAAAGGATTGGATACTGCAAGAAGTGACCTTCTGAAACCTAGGAAAAAAGATAAAAGCAGTAACGACCTGAGGGTTAAGATGACCACTAAGTACTCAAAAGACAGCCACTTGATTTTAAAACTGTGTAAAAGACATTGGCAAACATTGTCAAGGGACTCAAAGCTATCAAAATATATTGATAAAAACCCGGCTTTTATCTATACAAGGGCGCCTACAATCAAAACTGCAGTTAACCCTTCCTTTTTGCAACCTATTGTTAAAGCTAAAACCTGGTTGACCCATAACTTCACACGTTTTTTCTAGTGTGGTATGTGCAGAATTTGCCAACATGTGAAAGAGACCAAAAGCATTTACATGAATATTAAGGAAACCTTTGAAATATTGGACTTTATTAAATGCAAGTCAGAATTCACAGCATATGCAATCGTATGTGTATGTGGTTTGATTTATATTAGCAGTACAATAGAGAAATCAGGATCAGAGAACATCTGCATGCTTTGAGAAATTATGATACCAGATTACCACTCATGGAACATTGGCAAACACCAAATGGATGACAAAGCAGAATTCAAGTTTGTGGGACTAAGGGCCTCATTACCCGGCAGGCGGTGAGCCATGGCGCTATTAGCGCCATGGCTCATGCCGGTAAAATACCGGCACCGCCTTGGCGGAAAGGGGATTTACCGCCCCATTCCAAGGTTGGAGGGGCAGTAAATCCCCTTTCCGCCATTGCCCTTCCCCATTCCCATTTCTGCCCCATAGGGCTCTATGGGAATGGGGAAGGCGCTAATTACAGCACCGCAATTTTGCGGTGCCGTAATTAGCTCCGAGGTCCCTTAGCGTGTTGGATTTTAACGCCTGCAAAAAGCAGGCGTTAAATCCCCCAACCCGCAAAGGGACCTCGTAGTAAGGCCGTAAGGATTTACCGGTACCGGTATTTTACCGGTACCAGTAAATCCTTACCGCCATCCGTGTAATGAGGCCCTAAGTCTTGTTTGTCCGGATCCGAGCGGAGGGGACAGTGAAAAACGACTTAGACAAATGGAAGCAAGGATGATCTGTAAATATTGAACTGTTATACAAGGACTGAATTCAGATCATGAAATGGGAATTTTCCTTTGATTATATATAAGGGTTGTGTCATAGAAACCATCTTTCAAACATTAGAATTTGATTCCGTTTTGAAATATCATGTCATGAGAATTTTTATATAATATGTACTAAAGTATTTTGTAATCTCAGAATATAAAGAGTGAGAATTCATACAGGCTGAATTCTTTATAGAAAATGTTATCTGATGAAGTTATGACGTTGAATTTGCACAGTAAAGTATCAGAGTGGAATATATTATCCAATAGACATATAGGTTAATCTTAGTCATTCCAATACCATATGCAATCCGATCATGAATGTCTGAAATCAAAATGAGTGAAAATCTTTTTTGAGATCCCTTGGGCCTGGTACTCTCACCACCTTTAGCAAAACCCGCACAATCCACTATCGGATATGATTTTTAGAGTGTCCATAGGTGATAATGTTTATAGGGAAGAATGGTATCCTTCCTTACATTGGGCCAAATAGTTTGTAGAAAAAATTCAGAAGAAGCTTTCAAAGTTAAAACTCCTTTAACAACAGCAATAACCTTCAGTACAATAATGAACTGCTGTCCCCAACATGTTTAAATCGCTACATGTCAGTTGCAGTTATTGTTTATTTTTAATAGAGGTGTATATTCATTGAGTCGTTAGGCTTCGGGACTGTATTTACAGTTTGTGACAGACGTGCCACGATGCGCACAATTACACATGACATCACACGTTGTTGAGTAAGTGCCGCATGAGGTATATTAAGTGGCACATAGCATGGCTGCACTTAGCACCACGAGGAAAGCCGTCAGAGGGAGCCTGAAAGAGGTCCCTCCAATATAGAATCTTGGTAAGTCCTTTATCTTGTGAGATTTGGTACACGTTCGATTGTTGACGCTTTTGTTAGACTTAGATACCATATGCAGGGTCTCAATGCTTTTCCTTTATCTGTTTTTGTGTTTTATCAGGAACACTTTACAATTTGGACATAAGAAATTTAAATGGGTAATGAACCTGGAATGTAGTGACCCCAGTTAAGTTAAGACCACGTTCACTCGTAATTTAAGATATAGAATACAGGCTACAGCTTATTATTTCTTTCACACCAGGGTAGGCTACAGTGATTTTTGAATATAGAGAATGGCATTCTGTATTGTTCTGATGGAGTGAGAATCTTAATATGCCTCACCCCCTCATTTCTCATTGGCTATTAGGTGGAATGTTCTAAATATCAAGTTAATTCAAGTGCAAGCTAAACAGCTTGTATTCGTTGCAGATTAGGAAAGCAATCTACAGGTAAATGCACATTGAGGTGCCTAACATCGGTATAACTTGTGTGGTTTTTTTGGTCTGTTGGTACACATCCAACAGATGGGTATTTGGTGAAGGTGGTGAGATGATCAGACACCAATGGGTTCAGAACCTATCACCATTAGAGGTGGCACTGGTGATACATAACAGGGTGTTCGGCATGTAAATACAAATTGACATGTGGGAATTGAGTGTATTTGTGACCTTGAGTAAGGTGTCTGACACATTAAGATGCCAGATTATGAGGGACCAACATAACAAATTCTAATTGCTATTTTTCTCTTGTTCTTGTTTCCTCTGTTATGCCCCGCTGCTGTTCACCCTCCACTGGGATAATCTTGAATATCTGTTGGTATATTTCTTTTCAGATAATGTCTCAAATTAGCCCTGATGAAAACCTGTGATAGGTTGAAACACTTGTTGGCTCTTTTCGTTGCTTGTGCTTGTTCAGTTAGAAACGAAAGAACCGTTTCTTTTATATGTTGGGTTAGAGTAAACAACATGTTATAAGTGTTGGTTTAGGGGGGCGTGGCTTGGCGCGCATGGAGTGAGGAGCCAGAGGCGTTAAGCTCCGGCCGAGATCCTGCTAACAGATCCTGAAACAGTATTTTTGCTGTAATCATCGCCGGTACGAAACATATCCATGGACAGCCTAAGCGATCCCCTCTAACACTGCATCAATCCCGGAGGAAATCGATGCAGGAGAAGTGAGGTTCGCCCTCATAAACTGCCCCCCGGCCCACAAAATGGTGGACGAGATGCAGAGCCCACAAGGCTGAAGGGGGAGGGGTGAAGCTAGACGGTGACTCCAGCAAGCGAGGACCCACCGTAGAAGACAGTGAAGCGGCCGCTAGAAACAGTGGAGCTCGGGAGCCCTGACACGGCCCCCGCGGAGGACAAGCGACATTGATCCAGCGGCTTGGGGAACCCCTTGCGCACTCACCGAGGAGCGGGTGGCCGCCCTATGTGCAGCGGCTGCGAGTGAGGCGGAGACAGTAGGAGGTGGATCACTAGAGGCGGAAGGCTCCGCAGCTCGGGAGGAGCCGCACCACCAGCGACCGCCATAGGACACTTGAAGCAGCCCGGATGATGAGAACATCGGAGAGCAGCACTCTCGCAAGTTGAGCTGGGCGAAGGGTGCAGGGGAAGTAGCAAGCAGTCTGCTGGGATGCCGGGGGGCTGATAAACGCCGCCAGGAACTATCTACCAGCGCCCGCCTAGCAGGAGCGCGAACGTACTACTGCTGGGTACCCCAATACTTGGCGGAATTGCCCCACATCAAACACTGGGACACCCAACAGACCCCAGAACCTTCTGGGCTCCAGACATCTGGTGCCTGGAGCCTTGGCGGTAAGGGCACATGCTCCTGGACACACGACCGCCCACGCAGCAGGACACATTCACCCCCAGATCTTGAGTGCCTGGGATAAGGCGAGTAGCGAGGCAAACCCCACAAGACTCCTGCAGCCCAACACTTGTGCAGGCTACAGGGCACACGGCCTGGAGACCACAAAGGCTGTTACAGCGACCCCCGACTGCTGCACTAGGTTGTTGCTCTCCCACATGCCTGGGAGCAATGGTCAACTAAACAAAAGCACTACACAGCCTGACACGAACACTGCAAACACAGAGGCAAACCTTGGGGGCTGAGCAGCGTGAAGCAGAGAATCAACCACTAGACTGCAGGGACCCAAGGTAGCAGCTGCCCCACGGGCAAACCCTGGTCACGGCACTGAACACGAAGCAAGTGGAGCACCGGGGCGGGAACACTGGCATAGATCTGAGACGAGCCCTACCACCTTGGAACTAAACCTGCAACAACAACGCAGGTGTCATAACAGCACTTCTGCACAGAGCGCAGTGACAAACATTGAGGGAGCCAAACCCTGAATCCTGCCACAGCGGCGCACACTCTGCTAGGGAGCCTGACAAAGCCAGTCAGACGAAATGCAGCACATAGGCCATCATGCCTTCCAACAAGGACAAGACAAAACCAACCATCATGGACTCCTTTGCGGCGGCAAAAGCATGTCCTTTGCAACAGGAAGGGAAATCCCCTTTGGAAACCGGCAAGGAGTCGGCATCAGACAGCCGAGATGGGCAGGTACTTGAGGCCATTGCAGCTCTAAGAACCTTCATTGACACCAAAATCGATGAGGTCAAAATAGACATGCAGCTAATGAGACAAGATGCCAGAAACTTAACGGAAAGGGTGACCAATGCTGAGGCTGGGCTGCTTGAAACAACAGAATCTGTGACGGACCAACAGTCCAAGGTAGCGGAACTAGAAAGAAAGGTTGCCACACTGGAAGCAAGATAAGAAGAGGCAGAAGGGAGGTCCCGACGCAGCAACGTTCGGCTGCTTGGGATCCCGGAGGGGATGGAGGGCCTAAACCCGACCGGGTTTGTGGAGACTCTCCTGCAACAAGAGGTGGGAGCCAGCAAGCTATCGCAGGGCTTTGCTGTGGAAAGAGCCCACAGATCACTCCAGAAGAAACCCCAACCAGGCTCCTACCCCGCCCAATGATTGCAAAGATACCCAACTCCCAAGACAGGGAAGTAATACTCAAACACTCCAGAGAAGGCAGGGTGATAGAGAGAGGCGACTCCAAGATAACAATATACGCCAACTACACACCAGCTGTACAAAGAGCGAGAAACTCCTATGTCCCGATAATGGCAATACTACAGCAACTGAACATAAAGTACATGCTGCTATACCTCTCCAGGCTGCAAATCATCCACAAAGGACGCGCCGTATTCATGGAGACACCAGCGGCAGCCAACATGTGGCTGGAACATAATAACTTGGCAGATGATAAAGGAACAGGCACATGAAGCACAGCATTACTGAGAAAAGAATGAGCCTTGGAGGCCGTGACCAACTAAGGCCACACCTAGAAAGACAAACTATTGCCATGCAAACACCAATGAGGAATTTTTTCACTTGAACGTCTGGGCAGAGCTCCTGGCCGACCCACCCGCACGAGGAAGCCCACCCCATCGAACGACCAATGCGGACATGTTGTCAGCACATGAACACTCGCGCTAGACACCATGGAAGTCACATAATAGCGCTGGGGCGCCAGAGCACGGCAGCAGCACTGCAGTTGCTGGGCGCAACTGTTTAGTTTGTGTTAATCGTTGTTGGTATATCATGTTGGCTGGAGGGGGCCCAGGCTCATGAAACACAACAGGGGGATAAGTGGGGGCAGGGGCACGGAATTTGTGATTCATCAGGGGCTAACCATGACAGCGCAACTTAAAATACTGACGTGGAATGTGCGCAGGATGGGCACCTATCTACGCAGGAATGGAATTAAATCCTACTTGCAGAGAAAAAGGATGGACATTACACTATTGCAAGAAACCCACCTCACGGCTGAAGCTACAACCAAATTGAAAGAATGCTGGGGCGGACAGGGGCACGGGGCCTCATACTCCAAATATGCCAGGGGGGTGTTCATGTGGGTCAACCCGGGGGTGCCATTCAGGTTGCTGGGTGCTGAAGCGGACAAAGAAGGCAGATACCTGGTCCTATGATTGAACATACTGAGATCTGCATTGTAAACTCATACTTTCCCAACCATGGCATACCTGTGCACTGGTAGATGCCTGGAGAGAGCGCCACCCCAAGATGAGAGCTTTCTCACACTATTCCTCTCCACACGACCTATACACAAGAATTGACTATTTCTTCATTGATAGGGCACACCTGGCAAACGTGAACTCGATACAGTACATGGGCAGATCAATCTCTGACCACTCCCCACTACTCATGCAATGGGAAATCACGGGCCCCAGACCACCGATACCATTGTGGTGGATGCCTGCAGAGGCACTCACTGACCAGGCCTTCAGGGGGGAACTGGAGACAAACTTGAGGAGTATATCACGACAAACCAAGGCAGCGTGGCCCACTGGAGCACGATGTGGGAGGACTTGACGGTGGTGATACTGGGGGAGGTGATCTCTGGTGCTGGGAGTATTAGGAGGCTATTAAAGGAGGAGATGGAGAAGCGGAGAGAGGGCATAAGACAACTGGAGCAATAACAAAGGGTAACGGGTGCACTCCTAGGTATATCAAAGGTAGTGAAAGTAACTAAATTAGTGAGGTGCAGAGGAGAGTATCACAACACTGGCACTGTGCTGTGGTGAACAAAGTACAAGAGAAAAGAAAGTGTCCACGGTCTGTGGAACATTCACGTCCCCTGCACACTTGTGAGATTGTACAAAGACAAAAGGCCTAATTACGAGGCTGGTGTAAAGGGATTCCGGCACCGGTAAGGATACCGGTGCCGGTAATCCCTTTGCGCCCTATTCCGAGGTCCCTTTGCGGGTCCCGCTAAAGGTCCAGGGAGCAAATAACGATACCGCAAATTGCGCTACCGTTATTTGCATCTTCCCCATTCCCATTGAGCCCTATGGGGGATCAAATGGGAATGGGGAAGGGTATTTTAAATGGGGACCTACCGGTCCTGCAAAGGTCCGACTAGACCGGTAAGTCCCCATTGAATGAGGGCGGACTCGGTACCGTTATTGGAGGCAGCCATGGCACTATTAGCGCCATGGCTACCTCCAATCTCAGAATGAGGCCCAAACAATAAGTAAATAGCATTCATATATAAGTAAATAACACTTAATGGATAAGTTGTTCAGACAGTCTTATTTGAAAGGTCAAAAGTTGTAATTGTAAATGAACCCAATCAATTATAGGGTGACTTCTTTGTCAAACAAATTATTCGAGGTCAATTAAATTAAACATAAATTTGAGATTAGAACGTTCTTTTAATACAATTAGTAGTTTCGATATCTTTAATTAATCCTAAAATACGTGTAGCTTCTTCGTCATTAAAGGCAAATTTTGTAGCATGTTTACCTGTGATGGTATTCATTTTTAAAAAGGACAGATTAGTGTATGTCAATTGGAGTTGTCAGTTGGGTGCTACCCGTGTGGTTGTGCCACACAATCGAAAGAGTGGAGAATTCACAGAACAATAACAAAGGGTAACGGGTGCACTCCTAGGTATATCAAAGGTAGTGAAAGTAACTAAGTTAGTGAGGTGCAGAGGACAGTAACACAACACTGGCACTGTGCTGTGGTGAACACAGTACAAGAGAAAAGAAAGTGTCCACGGTCTGTGGAGCACTCACGTTCCCTGCACACTCGGGAGATTGTACAAAGACAAACAATAAGTAAATAGCATTCATATATAAGTAAATAACACTTAATGGATAAGTTGTTCAGACAGTCTTATTTGAAAGGTCAAAAGTAGTAATTGTAAATGAGCCCAATCAATTATAGGGTGACTTCTTTGTCAAACAAATTATTCGAGGTTAATAAAATTAAACATAAATTTGAGATTAGAACGTTCTTTTAATACAATTAGTAGTTTCGATATATTTAATTAATCCTAAAATACATGTAGCTTCTTCTTCATTAAAGGCAAATGTTGTATCATGTTTATCTGTGATGGTATTAATTTTTGAAAAGGACATATTAGTGTATATCAATTAGAGTTGTCAGTTGGGTGCTACATACAGATATACTTGTGTTGCTTTTTTACTTTTACTTTTGTAATTGTTTTATGTGATATGATTATTTTTTATGATTGTTCTTATTGAGAATTTTCACTACGTGTGAGTAATAAAATGTAAGAATATATTAATGAAATAATATGGTATGTTATTGTTTGCTAGTTAGGATATCCTTTCAGATAGGCTGTTTCGAAATAGTTATAGAGATTGCACACGTGTAAATATATATTGTAGTAAAAGTAGATTTTGTGTTCAAGAGGCTAGGGGTGGACTCTAGGACTCGTAAACCCACATCATAAAGGTGACACCCTGTTTTCTCCTCCTATCAAGGAAGAGAGGAGACCCCGACCAATTCCTGGAAAGGGGGCGCGCTTAGGATAAACCAGCACACACGCCCATTTATCATAAGCATAAATAGAGACAGCTCAGGACAGGAAAAGACACACAGATTCACCCACTAACCGATTGTTGGCGGAGCACCCTGTAGCAGAACCATCCATCTTACTTGCTCCAGACTCCAGAAACCTGAAAAGCAGAAAGGACCATCATATAGCTGAACCATTCTCAGCTAGGCCTTAAAACCCCAGAAATGTAAGGGGAAATAGACAGCCGGGCTGTGCTGTACTGCTTTCCTACGGAAAAGAATTATCATCAGAACCAAAAGATCCAATCCAGTTGTGCCGTGCTGTGACTAGAACCATTGCAGACCCGATCCAGTCCGTGCCGTGCTGTGAACAGACCCAGTCCAATCCGGTGCCCAGCAGTCTGTCCTGACCAGAATCCCTGACCAGAATCCCTGACGGTTCTGTTTGAAACACATATAGTGTGTATCTATAGACAGACTGTGTCACTAGCATAAGTACTGTCCATAGTCAATCCCTATCTTGAATCCATCCTATATAGTCTTCAGAACCTGCATTGTTAGAACTATTTTTGCGTGGACTCTTCTCTCATATGTATTCCTAAACCCTAACTTCCTATTGATCGATTAAGAAAATAATTCCCAACCCAAACAGAAAGTAGATTATCACACCTGAACTGTTATGAGGGCCCGTGAATGACCTTCCTGTGTGGCATTATACTAAATCCATACGGTTCTCCCGTAATCGCGATTACCGCGCACGGAAAAGTTTGCAGCTAATTTTCATTTAGGGAAATTCTGACACGTGTAAAACAGCTTTTGTTTGCTTCCGACCTTAATTTTAAGATTTCACATTGTTCCTTAGTATGAAATCATTGCTAGTGTTTGTCTGTAACTAACCAAACCGGCTCCCATAAGAATTTAAACAATTTCAGCAATTTAGCCCATATTTAGTGTTTTACCCAATCCATTCTCAGATAACTTTAAAACCATTTTGACAGCTTGCCAATCAATTACGTTTTTCTCTTGTGTTTGCTGGGGGGAATTGGGATTGTTATTTTGTTTGAATTCTGCCATTCCTGAATACCTGCTCTCTCCTCCTATCTCTTTACATTGCCTATTGGGGGGTTGAGGGGTGTGCAGGGGGAAATAGTAACAACACTGCTATTTGATTTGAACACACACACACAGTATTATTTCTGTGCTGAATTGTTTTTGCTCATCATTACTCATTGTGCATTAAAGAGATTGCTTAGTGTTACATCACCCCATTGGTGATTATTGTGTACCCATTAAACATAATGAGATTAATTTGTAACTACATAAATAAATATTTTAACTTTGCAAACCAGCCTGATTCCTTGTTCAGTGTGACCGGGGGGGTTCCAGGAGAGGATATGAGTGGTACATCGTTCAGAATAAAATAACTTTAAACACAAATAAATAAGGATTTCAGTTGTGCATTACATGCTAGGCGTTGATTTAGGTGAAGTGCCGGGTTGAAATCACTTACAAGATCACACAAGTAAGGGGACAAGCCTAGTAGACTGCTAGCGTGGCTCTGCAGACGAAAACAGCCCAAACATCCAACGACAACACTGCAGGATGAGAACGGAACGATGCACAACACACAACAGTCCATTAACAACACCTTCACCGCCTTCTACACTAAGCTATATGCACACGATACCCCAGTGCCCCTGACAGACATACAGGATACACTAGATGAAATTGGGCTCCCCACACTGGGCGAGTTGCAAAGAGAAGCCCTAACCGAGGACATTACCAAGGAAGACATAACAGATGCGATCAGATCACTGCCACCTGCAAATCCCTGGGCAGTGACGGACTGCCTCCTGAATTTTACAAGGTTTATGAACCCACACTAACTCCAATACTCTACGAAGTGTACAGGGAAGCATACAAAGTCGGCACACTACCAAGAAGCATAAGTGAAACAGTGATTATACCAATACCCAAACCAAATAAACCAGCGGACGACTGTGACTCGTACCGCCCTCTGGCTATGCTGAATTACGATGCCAAAATACTAACCACAATACTGGCCAAACGCCTGAATAGGGTAATAGGGAGCCTAGTACACAAAGATCAGAGTGGCTTCGTACCGGGTCAGAAAACAACTGCCAGCCTATGTAGGCTACAACACATTATGGCACACACTCAGCAAAAAGAGGAACACACTGCAGTGATGTCGCTCGATGCCATTAAGGCCTTCGACTCCATATACTGGGAATGGCTAATAGAAGTCCTGAGGGAATTTGGATTCGGGGGAAGCTTTATCAGGTGGGCTCAGGTGCTATACAGGGACCCGGTGGCTTCTCGGCAATCACACCGTACTTCCAAAATACCGGGTATCGAACTTCGACAATCCAGACCTATTACCTCCACAAGGGATTGGTCAAATCGTTTCACCTGACATACGGACCGCTATTGGAATCAATCTATAAGACACAAATGATAACAGTAGAAACCTTCAACATACAACACAACTGTTGGAAATACACCTAAGTTTACAACACAACTGTTGGAAATATACCTAAGTTACTCAAAGTACTAATGCATACAATTAACCAACCGAAATCCCTGATGAACTGTCTTATGTGTGACGGGGAAACACGTGTCGGAAAAGGGATTGGCACAAGAAATTAAATTGGACACCTAAGAAAATAAGTGGCACAAATTACATTTGGAAAAGTGTTTGATTGGTACAAGAAAGTAATTTGGAAACTTAGAAAAAAGTGTCACAAACTCCAATCTGTTCATCGTCTATCGAGTTTTTTCTTTCTTTTTCTTTCTTTTTTGACTTTTTGAGCTTTGGACTCAAACTATGCATTATATTTTGGAATTAGTTCTTTGAATGATACTAACTCAACAACCATCCAAAGTAAGTCATTTTATGAATAGAAATTGTTGGATTGAAATGAGAAAAGTCCTTCTTTGAGTGATATCTAATTGCCTATTGTTTTTCAAGTGAGCGCAAGAACCACAGGGTCCATCATTTTCTTTTCTCTTTAGTGTTCCAACCTGTACAGTCTCAGGCCAGGTCCCTGATCTTGCAGCCCCTTGGTAAAATAGACACACCAAATGAATTGGGAGAAATCCGTGTAGACTGATCTGCCCATTTTTCTACAAGCTATACAGGGACCCGGTGGCGAGAGTCAAAACAGGGAGAATGATATCTAAGGCCTGGGACATCCGAAGGGGAACTATGCAAGGGTGCCCACTGTCACCCATGCTGTACATCCTAGGTTTGGAACCCATAGCAATATATATCAGAAAGCATTTCTTTGACGCTGAGATAAAAATAGGAGGGGAGTACCACATCATATCCCTCTATGCTGATGATGTCCTGCTCTACTTGAGGGACCCCCAACACAATGCCCCGACAATACTGGAAGTACTAGACAATTTTGCACGATATTCCGGGATATCCTTCAGCAAACATAAGTCCTGTATGTTCCCGCTTGCAGGTCTGAAGGGCTTGGGGAGCAAGGAACTACCAGAGGTGGGAATACAATTGCAGCTGGATACATTCAGGTACCTGGGGGTGCGGATCTGGCACACACCGGAACTGATACATGAACACAACACTGTGGCCGTGATCCCGGGCCTGCGCAACTTAATGAAATTCTGGTCGAAGCTAACACTCTCAATGATGGGTAGGGCATCGATCACCAAAATGATCATACTAGCTAGGTTCCTGTACTATTTCCAGAGCATCTGCTACTACATTAGACCACCCTTTTTCCACACCTTGGAAGCAATGATAAGGGACTTCATCTGGGGCACAACACGCCGCAAACTAGCACTGACCACACTAACGCTGCCCTGCAGGTAAGGGGGTATACAACTCCCGGACTTTGGAAGGTACTACTTGGCAGCACAACTCAGCCACATAACCAATTGGCTGTCGGACGAGGCAAACACAGATACAAGGCTCCTAGGAGTTCTGAGTGCCCCAATATACCTGAAAAAAACATTGTGGTCCCCGCAAAACCCCAAGATCCCGGACCCCATGCTGGTAACATTAGGCAGACTAATATGGAACAGGGCAAAAAAGGTCCTACACACGATACATCCTTACTCGCCTGAAATGCCACTACTGGCAGTGTCAGGGCCAACACACTCCGACTTCCATACCATAAGACGCTGGGAGAGATGGCGTCTATACACTTTGGGGGAAATGTATGAAGATGGGGCATTCAGGGGTTTTGAATCATTATCTGAGAAAGAAGGGCCAAAAGGGCAGTTCCTATGGTACCTGAGGCTGGAAAAAGAGGCTAAAACGAATTGGGGCAATTGGCCAGAGGAACCAGAGCTGAGCCAATGGGTGACAGGGTAGTACAATCTGTGAGTGATGGCTGGCAGCCAGTATCGAGAATATACGCCCAACTAATTGATAGGCCTAACCCCTGCACAACCACGTTGAAGACCAAATGGGAAAAGGACCTGGGGGCAGACTTTACAGACAAGGAATGGGAAAGGGCACTATCACACCCAAAAGACGTTTCCAGAAACGCTAGGTTCAGACTGGTACAACTGAATGTCTTGCATAGAACATATATGACCCCGACGAGGGTGGCGAGCTTTAACAAGCACACCACGCAGGCATGTCCATGGTGTGGAAGCGATGACGCTGACTCAATGCACATGCTCTGGAAATGTAAGAAAGCAGCAAACTTCTGGTCTGGGCAAAAGTCAAACAGGCATGTGCAAACGCTGGAATCACCAGGTATGAATGGTCCCCGAAAGAGTGCCTCTTGGGCACCTACCCCAAACTCAGTAAAATAAAGCATGCAGTGAAAACTATGAACATGGTATGCATACTAGCGAAAAGGGCAATAGCAATGGCATGGAAATCTAAAACGAGCCCGCTATACAACAGGTGGGAGTCTGAAATGGAAAGGTGGCCGGCAGCTGAAACCGAGGCTTGGGGAGCAGGAACTGGTAGATGTGTAGATGGAGCCAGTGTCACATTTGAAGCGTGGAAAGCCATAATAAGAGACATGTTACTCCCACAGATGACATGCTCCCCATAGCACGCAGAAACGAGTGAATGTACATTTGCCAATGAAAAGATACGAGCAGGGCACCAACCCCTAGGTACAGCCGCCCTAGCACCAAAAGCAGCTGGTCAGGACCCAGATCCATACAAACATAGAATGGACAAATTGATCAATCATGAAGGAAGAAGACAGTTGTTGTTTATTGTTCTGTTTTTTGTTAAAACTATGTTGCACAATAGTATTGTAATGATGCCTATGATTAAGAGCGAACTGTAATGTGTAAGATGCAAATCACAATAAAAACTGTTAAAAAAATAAAAAATAAATAAGTGTTGGTTTAATAAAACCTCATAATACTTTCATTGAAATCTGGATTAAATACTGAATGGGCCATTAAAATACAATCAGTATTTGAGCCATAAACTGCTTGCAATTAAAGACATTCTATGGCTTTTGGCGCTGGAATTGGATCTTTTAGACTTTAGTTTAGAATAGCACCAATGCAATTCAGGGAAGCACAACCCAGGGTTACAAGTTTAGATGAGCAGCAAATAACCAAGGTGATTAAGACCTATATACTTTTCAAAGGAGCCTCCAGCTACCTAAAGGTAGGTATACACCCTAAGATTGTTTTAGAATTTGTATAAAGGAGACCAGGGAAAGCAAAACCCAATGTTACACTTTAAGAATGGCACAATGTTATTCAAGGCAGGTAAACCCTATTGGTAAGCTTTTACACTCATTCAGTTAAGCAACGATAAAACAGTACCAACACTAAGTACTTTTTAGAAGGGAGAAAGATCATTCAAAGTTAGTAAAGCAATGTATACACTTTTTAGAGGGCAGAATGCAACTCAAAGGTAAGCAGAAACTTGGTAAACCTTTGTAACCTCTTTCAAAGAGATACAGTTGCCACACCTCTTTAGCAAGTAAGTACCTTTACACTTGTTATACTTTCAAGGCGGAATTTTTTTCTTATCCAGTCCTTCCCCAGTCTATTACACGAGTTGTCTCAGAGGCAGACACAGGACCCTAGTGGTCTAGGTGCCAGCTGTAGGCAGGTTGAGATAGAGTTCAGTTGCAGGAGTCAAAGTTTCATAGGAGATTTTTAAAAAGTATGCAATCACTTTCAGAGTTAGTACAAGTATTCAGTGACTTCTGAGAAGGCTCCCTATATGTGTTCTAGCATTAGGCCTGGGCAAGTGGTACGGGCAAACTCCCAACCACACAAATAACCCACTCTGCCCCACAGGATGCACACCAGACTAAAATAATAAAAAATATTACCCAACTCCACACAGTACATTAGGAGAAAAGAAGATCTTCCGAGTCGATGCCTTCAGGATGCAGCTGCACAGGACCCGGTCCCTGTATTCTTGGTCTGGAGATGGAAGAACTGGACACTAGATGGGAACTTGCAGCAGCAGTCATCAGAGAAGGCTTCCTGCAAAGGACTCTTCATGGATTCACATGGCTCTGTGGATTTGACACCTTTTTAAAGTAACCAGATGAAGAACAAATATCACTGTTCGGATTTGCTGCACTAATCTAATCCTGCACTCTAGTGAGGGGACTTCAAGTATTCACATCAAGTCTTTGGACATCCAGTAGGAGTTCACCAAAGTTTCAGACGGATTTGTACTTTGGAAGACCATGCACTGGACTCAGGCTTGAAGTCCCAGGGTATTGGTGGATTGCACACAGCATGTCATGGGATGGCTCAGAATGCAGGTCCTCTTGAGTCTAGTGGATCACACTAGCCTTTTGGTAGGGGTCGACACATTTGGGACCCCCAGGTCGATTGGAAGGAAGAATTGCATCAGGCTCTGGTTACAGAGCAGGGTCTCCGGTTGATGGAAATCATTACAGACGTTCTTTCTTCATCTTTCTCTTTGGTTTCAGCTCCAGTGGGTGACTTGTCAGCAGCTTCTAGGTTCACAGTATTTATCAGGAACTACAGCACAACATCTACAATCTCTCCCTGTAGTTTACAAAAAGGGGTGGTATGGCTTTCCAATCAGGACAGCCAGCCCCCCACTGGGAGTTGGTTCCTTTCATGCAAGGTGAAAGACAAAGGGATGCAAGGTTTTGGACTCCTCCCTCATTTCCTGCATTCTCAGACACTCTGGAACCTAGGCAGAGAATACAAAGGATTCCCGCCAAAGACACAACTTCCACTGAGGTTGAGGTTGTTCCCATCTAGAATGGCAGGGGAAGACCCCAGAAACAAAAAGGATACTTAAAAATGGCAAAAAAGAAGGAACCCACCATTCTAGCAGAATGGTGGCCCTTCTTTGCATTACAAAGGCTAAATTAACAGCCTGAAAGTAATAAGACTAAAAAGTCACTAAGGTAAAACCACTGCCACCAGCCATTCAAGTAAACTTGCAATTGTAACATAAATGCTACAGGTAAGTAAACAAAGGGAAAAATGGTATCCCCCCAGCACACCACATAAGGTGGGGTGTGTTGTCTCACTTTATGAAATGTAAGGGAGAAATTAACAGGGATCCCCAAAGGGACAAGCCAGCCTAAGCCCAAAAGTTATAAGAAATTATAACTCCAACCACACACTATGGAGAGACATAAAAAGTAAAAGACTAGATGAGAGGTGAAAAAAGATTCCCCTTCACCTAGGGACAAGGGAAAATAATCACAAAGTCCAAGCAAAAAGTTCTGGGGTTGACACAGGTACGGAAGATTTATCACAAAAGAAAAAATCTTACCGAAAACCCCTCTCTCCCAGACTAAGGGGCAGGAGCATCTAATCCTCCCCTGGGTGGATCTCATGTCGCAGTCACTGAAACCTACTGTGGAGTCCATCAGACATATTTCTGTAACTCTTTTTGAGATTAATTGGAAAGTATTTCATCCTTAACAAACTATAGGACCTGCAATCATTGCTAGGTAGGTTGCTCTTTTTAAAAGAAGGGGTCTGAGTTAACAGTCCCTCGGGAGAGGTTTCAGCTCCTGCACCTCTAATAGGCTTTTTAAACGGGTTCTTATAAAATAAATCCCATAAACCTAGAGGGATCTCCATGATTCCTCACCACTTCGCCCTATGGAGCAGGTTGGATCTCAGGTATTTTAGTTGGAGGGGTTGTGGCAAAGCATTGTACATGCTTCCACTTTATAAGATCTTGATTTACCTTGGTTAGTGATCTCCCTCCTAACACTAGAATTTTTAATTGGGTCTTCTGTAGAAGAGCCAACAGTCTTAAGATAGTTAAATCCTGACTTTGTTTTACAGGATTTACACCAGCTTGGTGAACTAACAGCCCCCGAACACCTGGAGATGTTTCCTATTTTCCTATCCACCTCTTCCTCAGAAGCAGTATGGGTCAAATGATTTATAATTGGAATTGAAATGGTAGAGCATGGTTTAGGCTCCAATTTCCCTGTAACTCTAGTTTTAAATTTGCCTTTGTAAGAGGTTGCCCTGCTAACATTAGGAATTTCAGTAGGGTCCTCTGTAGAGGATTTCACAGATTTAGAGTTGTCTCTTGAAGCAGAGACCCTGGCCTTTTCAGAACACTTCTCCATCTCTCCTGTAGAAGTAGTTGTAGTCACAGGCTTTTTTTAAAAGGCCATAGTAAGAAAGATATCTCTAGTCTACTGATTACTCTTTTTCTTGTTCAGTTTTTCAGGCCTGGAAGTTTGTTTATTTATTTATTTTGATTCTTATATTGTGCAACACGCCCATGGGCCTCAGCGCACAAACAAAACACACAAACATAATCTTAATCAAACATGATAAAAACAGAACTGGGAAAAAAGGAACCAAAAAAGAGATTATCCACGGTCCACTATCAATTTCAAATCGGAAGGTAAATTGGCGAAATTCTTACAGTTTGCCAGGAAAAACGGGAGATTACTGTGGACACAGCCAATGATTATATAATCCCTATTGGCTTGCGTACACCACTCCCTCAACTTAATCCTACGCAAGACTTCAGATCCCAACCTCTAACAGTCCCTGATCCAGTCCTTTCACAAAGCTAGGCCAGGACCTTGTTTCTGAGGACCTCTCTGGGTCCAGGCTTCACTGATGACAATACATTAATGATGACAATGTTTCTAGGATCTAACGCAAGCACTCTCAGTGACTTATAAAGGATATATGGCATCTGAGATTTCCCACGTCGAGCAGTGCTGAAGGGGTTGGCTTTAGTTTTGGTACAGACTCCAGGAGTAGCACACAAGGAGGCTGGGCCCGGGTCCGGGACCCCGCCCACCAAAGTCAGACCTTTAACAACTTACCTATTGAAGCCCCCAGACGTGGATACTGACATGGTAGTAGACAAGTGTTGCATCAGATCTCCACCCGTCAACACCTTGAG
This sequence comes from Ambystoma mexicanum, assembly GCF_040938575.1. Lineage (NCBI taxonomy): Eukaryota > Metazoa > Chordata > Amphibia > Caudata > Ambystomatidae > Ambystoma > Ambystoma mexicanum. The sequence continues at coordinate 364,756,082 of NC_090935.1, forward strand.
AAGGTTCAAAGTGCCCAATTCCGTCTGGCTAATTTTATCCTCGGCCACGGAAAAAAAAGATTCCTGCTGGGAAGTTTGGCAAACCAAATTAACTGGGCCAGGAGCCTGGGGGGTATTAGTTTGACTTGCATTATCCAGCCTGACTGGGCACACCAGGGTAGCAACTTTGTTGACCAACTCCAGTCATAAGCAGAGATCATAGGAGTTTCTACATTTGGAGAAGCTCCGCAGCTATTTTTTCCTTTGTTAACTGCCATTGAGAAGAGCAGAATTGGGCTGTCTCGGCAGAATGTTCTTCATTAGCGCCCAGATGTTCAATCGGATATTCACTGTTGGAGCCCAGATTTTCCCTAGGCATCTCCTCCCTTATATCAGGGTATAATTTAGGTGACATGGATGACGACGGAGCTAAGAGCTCAATGCTGCCACCAACGTGAACTGTAGAGTCGAACAATAGGAGACATGGGTCGACCAATAGGAGACATGGGTCACCTCTATTAGCATAGTCTCCCTGTTTGGTAGAGGCCTCTGAAGCTGATTCTCCATTACCAGGGATCCTGGTTGAATCTCCTTGAGCCTACTTCTCTCACAGGCACTAACAATCCTCACCTCAGCTACATGATTTCTCTGAGGGGAGGGGGTCGCACACAGGGTCCCTTGTCTAGTCAGGACCATTTTCGTAAGGATATATCAACAGATAAACCAGATTCTAATCCCTTCTACCCGTATTTAAACCCTCAGCCTCTACCTCAGCCCCAACAATGCCAGCACACTGCACTCGCCTACTATATGCAACAGCAAGCTGCCCGCCTGACCCAAAACAGTGGGTAATAGGCTCACCGCTCTAACTCAGCAGGAAGACCGCCAGGCTCCATGCCATTCTCTGTGCCAGCCTCCATGCCCCACAGCAACACAGCCAGCCTGGCCCCACCGGCATCAGGGAACAGCACACGCTGCGGGGCGCAAGCCACAGCGGGCGGAGCCAAGCAGAGGGACTGATTAAAGGAAAGGCCGTATAGACTTGAAAAACACATAGCCGTTACAGGATCAAACAGCCAGCCGTCAAGCCGCACCAAAGAGGGCCGCTTCTGACAGTCTCCACCTTCCGCTAATGGTGGTTTCCTTCTGGGCACTCTGAACTACAAGAGATAACTTAATTCAAACCTTGGGGTCAAGGTTAAGCCCTGCCCTTTCCGTTTGAACAAGAACACCTACGTTCTGTTCAATCTTCTGGAGCACCTCCACTGTAAGTGGATTTTCAGGAGTATCCAGATTTAGAGTTTTATGAATCACTTCCACTGTATGTGGATTTTCAAGTGGTTCAAGCACTTCAGAGTTAACTGCAAGTGTCTTTGTGTCAATGGTATGACACCACTCTGAGTTTCTGACGGGAACCACTAAGTTCTTGTCAGCCCTCTGAATTGCTTCCACAGGTTGTGGGAGATTGTCCAGGTTTTGATATTCAAGGTCTGTGAGGTTTCAAGGAAAGGGATTTAGTCACCTTAGTCTCATCTGAAGGTGGGGGTCACATCAGTGACCTGTACAGTGGTAGTGCACCAAAGTACCAGTTTAATAGCAACATTTACGATTTTCTTAACTATGTGAACCATCTCCACTGTAGTTGCAATTTATTTTTTTATCTGCCAAGATTATTTGCCGATTTGTCTGGATAGATCCCTGCGCCTTGCTAGCCACGGCAAAGAAGCTGCACTGAAACGGGCGACGCCAAATGAGCTGCGCCAAAATACCCTGCTTCCTTCTGCCGAGCTACGACTTCTTCTTGGTGTGTCACTCTGAAGATGGTTGGACCAGGTATCGTATCGAAGAAAGTATGGTTTAGGGATTGTAGTGCTTCGGGCTAGCCAACCCTTTAGTATTCCTAGCTGAGACCTGGCCTGGAGAGCAGGAAACAGGCAGGGATATTGGTGGTCACAATAATAGCATATGGTGGGTATGGTGAAACCGCAGACCAGGCAGAGGTTAACGTGTGTAGAACGTTTCAGGATCTGGATACTACACCAAAGGTTACAGGGCGAGAGAACGTGATGTTCTAGGTCGAACAGGGATAACAAATATGCCTTGGCTCTAATGAAAAAGTGTCTCACAATTGTGAATCGCTTCTCATTATGTTTTGCCACAACACTGTTTGGAAAGCACCTGAAGGTTCGTCTTTGTAAATTTGTCTTAAATAGTGCTGAAAACTACTAACTACCAAATTCATTAAACTGGCTCACATTGATCCACAAAGGGCTCACATTAGTCAGAGTTGGGCAAGCTTTTAAGGCACTGCACGATTTCTCTACTGGCCAGTATGAGCCTGCGGATGTTTAATTGCAAATACAGGGGTGACCTAGGTGGTGGGGCTGGACGGTATTTCTCTGTGGGAGTTGAGCTTGTGTGTCTCAGAGAGGCGGGAAGCATGGGTAGCTGAGGAGATGGTGCGGGGGGTAGCCTAGAGAATGTTCACGGCCATTGGTGTGGCTAACAGGCCGTCAGGGAATGACGATATGAAGGGCTGCCAGCACTGGTCAAAGCGCTCTAGGTGGGTAATTACTGGTGGAGTGTGATAAATTTGCATGCACAAGCCTGGGCTTGCTGAGCGGTCTGAACAAGTTTTGCAATGCATGACACGAGGGTCAGAGATGCCCTATTTGCTTCTTTTGCACTTCCCTCCTACATGCTTTATTCAATGACAGATTTGAAAGCCAGGACACATAACCGCGGCTGAACAGGTAGGTCCATGATATGGGTTATTCTCCTGCTCTAATCACGACATAACTTGGTGCACCTGGTGCAAACTTGTATAATCTTTTATATTTATATTCCAAGTATACCCTCATGTATGTTCCCACTGAATTATACTTATCATAGTACATGCTTGTATTGCCGGCCGACCAAATATGGGATTTTCCCTAGTCTCTTTGGGACATACCACTGGGTTGTATATTTCCAATACTCCCACTTGTAAGTTTATGTCTGATTTCAATGTTGCACTGTCTTCTACTTCTCGTTGCCATCTGTCTGAGAGGAAGCTGAAGGCGCAGTGGGCCACTTCACAGAAGGGGGCCTGGGCCCATAGACCCGCAGGTACTATCTTCCTATTACCCCTCTCCACTCTAACAAGTAATAAACAGATGGCCGAGGGAGATACAGCAGGACAGACTACCCTCTGCCCCCTTTCCTTCATTATGAACACTAGCCGACTTCTCTCGTTAGCACAGTTTTTCTTCTCACCTAACTCCTCTCTTGTTCATCACTTACACTACTGATCCGGATCTACATGTTATTTCCAAATATCGACGACCAAACACAAAAAATACTATTTTCTTTCGTCAATTCCCCTCGTCCCACCTCCCACTACAGACATACAAGTCATTCAAACACGCACACACACAGACACACACACCCCCAGACACACAACACTCACAAAAATATAAACACTTACCCCAGGCACCCGCGGGGCTGACAGTTCGGTTAGAAAGACCGCTCTGAGTAGTATTTCTAAATCAGTCTTTGAAGAAATCGACTTTACAAAATCGATTTCTTCACATAGTACCTACTGATCCACCTGGCTTCAGATATGTTTAACCTTCTCACAGATCTGGGCCTCATTGAAGGATGGAACATCATGAAGCACTCATTGCTCCTGCAACTAGCATTTAGTGAGCTTTCATGTTCTCATGTTATGAAAGTAGACTGGTGTTATAAATTATTGGTTACAGTTGTTTGCAATACACTTGATGAAAGGATGATTACTATCTACATCGCTGTTTTACTGCTGTCCTGGGTACGGGGCATTTTATCTAAGGTATCTGGTCAATAAGGTATTCATTTTAGGCCTCACATGGCTGGGTTCTCTGTTAGGGAGATTTATCAGTTGTATGCTTAATTCCCTCTCCTAGTGAGACCCCCAGCATTTTCTGTGGGATTTATGGATCTTGTTCTTATTCTCCTGAATGTGGAGAACTTTTTTCCTCTAATTCATTCTTGTTTGTTCTAACCATGGGAACTCTGCTCTTTATGGTTTACCTGATTTTACGGAGTGTATCTTTCCTCCATATGTTTTAAAAGCATCTCTTTTTCAGTTTTGAAGCACCCAGCACCCTCTGTGCAGTGTTGCTGGGGACTCTTTGGGTTCTACTTTTTATATTCTTCCATTTACCCTAAGAACTACTGTTCTTAAGGAAAGCTGGATACTTTTTAGCCTTCCTGTATTGACTGGGTTTATTGTACTTACCTGCAACTCACATCCTCCTCATAAGATAAGCCTGGCTGCTCTGTCATTCTACCAAACTTTTGGGTAGTACAGACTTATACTAAGAGTTTGGGTCTGTATACCAAGGGATAGTTTTATAGAGTCTCACATGAAGGTAGACTTTAGAAAAACTCCCATAACTGTCTCACAGCTAGAACATATTATTGGCATTTGGTGCTGAATAGCATATTATAAGCTTGCTGGGCCGTGGTTTATAGTAATCCCACATAAAAGACAGTAGGAATTCCCTCCACTGTTTCACTGTAGCTGGACCTATGGACAATTTCATATCGGCATAATCGTAGCCTTCAACGCCTTTCCCCGCATAACATCACCAGGATGTTAGCACAGTCTCCCACATTCTCCTCAGGTTCGCTCTCCTAAAGCTCACATAAAGGATTTCACCATTCAGGAAAAGCCATGCAAGTATGGCTGCCAAATTATTTCTCACTTCCTCTTTCCAATCCCCTCTTCCTTGTGGTTCCTCGCATTCCCTTCTTTACACAGTCAGTTCTTAGATGTGTCCTTTCTGACTGCTGGCCAGGAATGGGGTTTGCAGGGGGTTCCTGAAAACACCACCTGACAGTGTATGGCCTAAATACCTCAATGTTTACATGAGCACATCTCTGGGCCATCACACAACCACCCTTCAACTAATCCTTGTACTGCCTCCACTAGGACCTGTTCATTAATATGGGATAATTGTCCCTCTGTTCCTGATCAGCTTCAAGTTCTGATCTATTGTCTACGATTACACATGGATCCCTACTCGAACAATCACTTCCCCCCTAGCTCAGCTCCTTGTAGAGACCCAAGTTAACTGTTCTATGTGACCCTACTCCCGCTGCTCCTGCCCCGTACTCGTTTTCTTTTTCCTTCTCTTCATCCACAGGCAATGGTCTGGTTTACTGAGGGATGGGGCACACCACGCACATTTCTCTGACAAGATACCAGCGCCATAGGACCACTATGGTGGTGATTGGTGCAGTATAAAGGTAGATTATCCGGGATCACCACTCCTTGTCACTTCCCCGTTACAGTCCTAATCGGTTAAGATACATCAAGCAACCAACTTACAATAAAAAAAGAAAGGCCGGTTTTCCTTACATAGTAGGACTACACAGACTTTTATATAAAGACAAAACAACTTGAGTACCACGCCCTCTGTTCAGTGTTCCATTTCCTTTGAATGCTCTGTTCCCTAAAAACATATCTCACCTTTTTATTAAAAAATATTTAATTTATTGTTAAGCTAGGTAAAAGCCTGCGTACATGGCCCAACGTGCGTAAAAAAAAAAAAATATATTTTCACAGTGTCAATATGTTTTGTGGTATACTCCTGACCTGTCCCATTGCACCAATGAGACAGGGCTGCTCTCTCCCTCGGCATTTGCAGTCACGCCATGGGTGCTCTCCGCTCCGATGCCCTAGATGCTCTCTTCCGCCCAGACCTTATGCCCCTCACTCCTCTTCTCCTGACCTGACCCGTTGCGCCAGTGTGAAAGGGCTGCTCACTCCCTCGGTGTTTGGACTCACAGTCCCAATTTCACTTCAACCTCCATTGGAAACCCTCACTGAAATAGGCGAAAGTCCGCAGAACTACACCTCACGGCATTCTGTGCATTCGGGCAGTCTAACGTCCATTGAAATCCCTGCTGAAACCCCACTGAACTACACCTCCCAGCATTCTGTGTGTTCGTGCAGTCTCTTAAGTTTTCATTCACACAGTAGGACACTATATATTTCTTTAGACAACAGCTTCCTCAGTGGTGACACCAGGAAAATCGCCACTACATCTGGCTTTTTATTATATAGTATAATAGTACAAATATTTGATGTTACAAAAACATTTCGTATTTCACTTAGTATATCACTTTAATCCAATGTTACCAGAAAGTATGCCTGTGTTTCGTCTCTGTCTAGCTAATAACAGTGATTTGTATTATATTTATTTTTAGTTTAGGGCACAATGGGCCTCATTATGACTCTGGAGGTAGCCGTGCCGATAAATACTGGCACGGCTGCAGTCAGAGTCATTTCTTTTCTGGCACCCGGCAATGGGGACTTACCGGGGCATTCCAGCCCCGGTGGTCCCGGTAATTCCCCATTGCTGGGTGCTGGAAAATATTACTCCCCATTCCCATTTAGTCCAATTGCGAGCGGGTGCCGTTCCGGGCTTGAAGGCACCCGCTCACAGAACTCATAGTTTGCCGGTCCGGAAACAACGGTACCAGCAAGCTTACCGGTACTGTTGTTTCTGGACCGGCAACCTTGTAACAACGCCGAATATAACTGTTTTCCTAAATATTCTGCCCATATTAGATATTAGATCTTAGTCTTCAGGGGTTTCTTCCACTACCTCAGCACATATTTCTGTTAATATATATTTTGTTAGAAGTTTTTTCAGAATGTAATTCTTTGCCAAAAAAACTACATGGTTCTCATACGGCCACATGTCGCTTTTTTAAAAGGAATTCATGAGAAGCAAACAGAATTTCTCTGTGGACTTGGATTAACAATCTGAAGCAATGCTAAAAAGGTTAAAAAGTTCAGGACAGGGGGAATCTCCAAATAAAATATTGATCAGGCAAGAATTAGAGTGTGTGCAATCCCACATGCATCAGCACGGAAGCCCAAATGCATAGCTGATCAGGAGGAGGAGATGCTCAAATTCATCACAATATATTCACGGCAATAAAGTGTACTGCATTCTCAGAAAAAGATTTCAGATCTTCAACCTCGACACAGGCCAACGACCATTCAAAGAAACCACCTGAAGTGACAGACAGACGGATGAGACACCGTAGTGGCAAACTATGTCCCATCCTATTTATGTCTCCCATATCTGAAAAGATCCCTTGGCTTCCGGCACTCCCGAAGGTTTCCACACTTGCACTAAATGTACTGTTTGCCAATAAAGTAGAAACAAGACTTATGAATTTCAGTATAACAATCCACACACATTCCCAATCAAGGAATTCATAAACTGCTTATCAATATTTATCATCTACATACTACTCTTTTCCTGCAGTAAAATCTGTGTTGGTAGCTCTTAGAGTCGACTCAAGCTATCCATTGTGGAACACGTGGAACAGCGATATGCAACAAAGATATAAGATCACCAGTAGCTACTAATTTCAAAGAACTCAATGATATGATCCCAAGCACATGAAGTTCTTTCGGATAGAAGGTACCTTAACTATGCCTTCTGAAGGCAACAAAGTACTAAGACTTAGACAGAAAAAAAGTCGTTTGGATAAAGACCCTCCAGTATGTCAAGAGGAGTCTGACCACAAATATAGAAAAGAAGCCTTTCTCGCCTAATTGTGTCATTCTGTGCAGTTTTGCCCTTTCATCTACATCCAATACTCTTCCCTTTTTATTCTTAATGTTGTTTCTGTTTGTCTTTATAGCTCTATCCCTTTACATGTACCCCTTCCCTGTTACTTTGCTTGTGCTCCTTAAGAGGACACACCTCCATGCTTGTCCTCTTTCCCTGTCTGTGCTGGCTGCCTGTGCTGCCGAGCTCGTACCCACTATGGGTTTACACTTAACATCCACCCCAGCGCCTTTGCTGATTCGATCATACCTATTATAGTCCACTCTTAGCAACAGTATATTTTTTAATTATTCAGTAAACCCAGCTTCCCATGGGTCTGCTGTCTATACATTCTTTCGGCCTGTGGCGGCTGGCACTCTCCAGTTTTTTACATATTTTCCTAAAAACATTAAGTTGATATTGTGTTTCCCACTGTCATATTTTTTTCCTTCTATTTCTTCTTCGCCACTTAGTCTGTTCTTTCGATTTTGGCATCCATCATGGTAGTTTGAATCTTCTCAAAGTTTGGTCCTGTTTCCCTTTTCACTGACTATTTGCAATGCACTGTTGAACCTGTATGTGTTTATCTTGCAAATGTTTAGGCACCCAGTTTTGTAGCCTTAAAAAAGCAGTTGTGCACGAAATGCATTGGAGTACAGAATTAAACCTCCTTTCCTAAAATTATTGCATGTGCTTCCTTGTTTTCGCATTGTCACCTCACCATCTTCCTCGTTTAAAATAACAAAAATCAAACAGCAACATATGTTTTGGCCACCTTTATATTGATGACAAGGAACCTTTATGTAAGCCTATATCAATAAATGTGGCAAATTTACCTCTGGTGAATGGTGAAAACATTCAGAATCAGATCTAATTTTTAGGGTTGCAACGCGCAATTCAGTACTCCCCGGCATACCTTAAACATGTGGACTCATTTGTTATGTTAACTTAATAAGCTTTTATACTGCACCCTTCACTACAGTAGTGGAAACCGATATGTGGGAGTCTCTGCAAAGGCACATGATACCCACATTTCCTCCTTGCCCTAGGATTTGCCTTTGGATTTTTCAGTGTATGTCCCTCTTGAACTGATTGTACCCCTGGATCTTGTGACTGCTTCTACAACGACACACCCAACACCACAATTGAGACTCATATTACTGCATCCATCACGACTGAGACCAACACTATCACAACCATAGACACAAACAGAAGGACAGTGGCAACTGTGACCTGAGCTGTACCAATGGAAAAACTGCACTCTTGGGAGTGGGAATATGTTTATGTACCTCTCCGCGAAGCTGTAAAGCTGTAAAGATGGCAGCCTCTGTCATATGCAACATTTGTCTTCACTATCTCACTCATGGGATCCCCTAAAAGTACAGCTTGGGTACTATAGGCATGTTAGTATACATAAAGACAAAACACAGTGGCATACACAACAAACATATACAATAACTCCAAGTGACACACTGCCACATTGAACACTACACAAACCCACCTCACCACTACTAACAAATCCAAGACCGCTTCTTTAACTGAGCTGTCAACCACACTCAAAATGTACACCTAGAATACAGTTGGATGGAAATGGACTTGAAAACCGGAACATACTGAGACACAGGCTGTAACTAAAATCTAAAGGTAAAATCAAAGTGTAAGTGATGTTGTACCACTAAGAGACGTGGAGCAATATGGCCGCTTGAAGCTCGGCTCCTGCTTGACCGCTTACAATTATCCAGAATAGAATCTGTTCCCCTGCAGTTAGCGCAGAACCTAAGCCTGGCAGGAGTTGCCCACAGATGGTGGGCGCCCCGCGGGAAAAGTCCGGCCCTGACCTGTGCACGGTGAGCCAAGATCAGAGTAGCCAAAGGTCGAACATCAGAATTGTGGGTCTCCCAGAAAGGATTGAGGGGCCGGCCATGGACCTGTTTTTGGAGAAATTAATAACAGAAGTCCTGAGTCTGAAAGGCTTAACTACGCTATTGAAATGCTGGCGGGACGATTGGAAAAAGTAATAACAACTCTTGTTCATGAAGATCAGGTTGGTTTTTTCACTGGAAGGGCTGTAGCGGATAACATGCAGCGCCTATTGTTGTCAATTGAAAAAGGACACACTCAGCCAGTAGCCAATGCAGTGATCTCGCTGGACGCCGAGAAGGCATTCGATCGAGTGGGGTGGACCTTCTTGTTTTCATGCCTGAAGCAAATTCAATTAGGTCAGAACTTTCAACGATGGGTGCATTTATTGTACAATGATCCGTCTGCGAGTGTTCTCACAAATGGCCTCATCTCTGATAAGTTCATGCTTCACAGAGGTACAAGCCAGGGCTGCCCGGTCTCACCTCTGTTGTTCATCTTGCTATGGAACCACTAGCAATATGCTTGAGAGCAGATGTCCATCTACAACCAATAATTGGTGGCAATCGTAACAATTTGATCTGGTTGTACGCAGATGATGTACTGATTGCCCTTCAAGAGCCAGCTACCTGCATTCCTCACTTAATGAGTGATATTCAGCAGTTTTCAAGAGTCTCCGGTTATAAAATCAACTGTTGGGTTAATCTGAAATACTTCCCATCAACAATCTGGGTCAACAAGCCACTTGTGCACAGTTTCGGTTCAGATGGTGTGTGGATAATATGAAATATCTTGGCATATGGATTAGTGCTGAGATGATGAAATTACCAACGATAAACTTTGGATTGCTCCTCCCCAAGCTAAAATCAGATCTGGAAAGATGGGGCTTCTTAAAACTGACTATGTGGGGGAAAATAAACTGTTTAAAGATTAATCTAGCACCTCGGGTAAATTATGTTCCGTCAATGTTACCAATCAGGATACCAGGGCACTTTTTTAAAGAAATAGACAATGCTATGCAGAGATTCATCTGGGATGGGAAACCACCAAGGCTGGCAATTTGGAAACTACAACTTGCCCTGCAACGGGGAGGGATGAATTTACCGAAATTTAGTGACTACCATCTATCTTTCTCTGCACGCCATCTATGCAAGTTCATTGAATCTGCTAATGAACATCCATGCGATTTGATGTGGGAGTGTGGTGCGGTGTCCCAGCTGGACCCGGAAGCTCTGTTGACCATTGAGCAATGTAAATCCAAAAAAGCTAATCCTTTGACTAGTTTTTTACAGGATTGCTGGTGTGAAATATCCAAGCGGATGAATGCAGATCCTTATCGGCACTTGAATGCCTCCATTTGGCTCAACCCAGCCTTGAAATGTCAGGGAAAAAGTTTTTTCTGGCCGGAATGGTTCCTGATGGGCATAAAGTACATCCATGATCTTATAGAAGGGGGGAATTGGACCTCGTACACACAACTTTGCCAATCTCATAACATGGCGGATTGTACATTCGCCGAATACAGGACATTGAGAACTATTGTGTCAAGTTGTCTTGAAATACCTCAACTGAAAACTCATAATGTCGCCTGGTTGGCACTGCAGACATGTTCAAGTGCTTTCCACCCAGCTGCCACATTATATGGATTCTTGAAGGCATACAGAAAAGGGGATCCAAGATTGCCAATTGTCTGGGCAGAAGAGGTAGGTGAGGACATTGATCAAAAATGTTGGCAACGCTGCTTTGAGAACATTCTCTTGATGAGTTTGGCCTGGGGCCTTAGGGCATCACAAACAAAAATTCTCTTTAGAGCCTACTGGACACCAGCTAAGTTATTTCAGAGGCAACTCTTGGTGGACGATCTCTGCTGGAAGTGCAAAGGTGAAAGTGGCTCCCTCAGTCACTTGTTGTGGTTTTGCCCGAAAACAAAAACATTTTGGGAATATGTCTGTGAAAGATTAGGACTAGTTTTGAACTGTACAATCCCTCTATCTGGCTCCCTTCTGATTTTAGGTGACATGTCTCAGTTGGATGATTCTACCTTTGAAAAGAAAACTTGGTTGCTCCGGGCGTGTATGATCACCAAGAGGATGATACTGAGAATGTGGAAGTCAAGCAGCTCCTTTAACATCGATGAGTGGGTGGAAGAACTACTCACTGTTTCCACTTATGAGAAGGCCATTTACAAAGATGCAGGAGATGTTGAGAAATGTTGGGACATTTGGGGAAGTTTCTTTGAGATATACGGGTGATGTATGCCTAATTATTTGGACTATTAGGTCTCTGGACTGTGAGCTATAATACCAACATGGTTCACTCTCTGACTCATTATATGATGCTGTATTAACCAATAGCAATGCTTGAGGGTATAATTATGTTTAGGTTCTTTAATCTTTTCTCTATTTTATTTTTCTTTCTTCTTCTTTCTTTTCCTCCTTTATTTCTTATCTTTTTTAAATGACCTTGGTACTGATTTGATCTGATATGTTATTATGCTTGTTAATATGTATCAGATGCTTTTAGGTTTCTTGTTGATATCATCTATTCAAATGTTGTTATATTTTTGTTTATTTGAAAATAAAAACTTTGAATTCTGAAAGGGCTCACAGAATCCCAGGCAGACCACCCCAGCCATGGGCTCCACAGTAAGCAGTAGTGGCCAAACTATTCAATTACTGGAAATATGTTTAGTATCCACTATCACTTCGCGCTTAGCCTCTGTTTAAAAAACCTTATTTTACCTGCAATATCGGCTTGCTATATATAAACAAGTAAAAATTTCATGCACAGTTTTTCAAACAAATATTCTGGATTCTTGAAAGTGTTGACTAGTGCTTTTAATTATTCAAGCTATGTTTTCTGGTTTGAAACAGCCAACACATGTTTTCGACTATATTGCTTTTTCAAGGCTGCTTGTTCAAAAAATGCAGTCTTTTGTACAAATTACATCCATTTTTGATTCACATCAAAGGTTGCGTACAGATTCAAAATGTATTTGTTTAAAAAAACTTAATACACAAATTAGTATTGTCATAGTTGTGTGCAATCACGATTGTAAGTACATACCATGAGACAGGATCCGAGGGAAAAAGAAGAAAGATAAACAGACATATTGTTTTTTTCATTCATGTAGAAAGCATAGGACATACAATACATTTAATGGACCCCATGCATTGTCAAATTCTATTGTAATAGCTGATTGGTTTGCTGGTGATATTTAAATATAGCATGCAAAAGATTATAACTGTGATTACTAGTCCGAGTTCACTTGCAATGCGCAGGAACCGGTGTGATTTGTGCATCTATATTCCATGGCCGGTAACCTATTGTGTTTATGCAGTTGTCTATATGTTCCAGTGTATCGTGCCCCCTGTCTCCAAAGGGTGCATATATTAAAAGGGGGGTTTGTTTGGAGGTGGGGGTCTGCAGGGGTTTTCACCCCATTTCTGCAAGTCGAGAACCTGAAATGAAGCAGAAATGATACAGCAATGATATAGAATGCTGTATTGCCAGTTTAAAAAGGTCTCCCAAGTATGATGGCATTGTCGCTCGGTCGGTATCAATCCGAAATTGTTTGACACAAGTGTGGAGACATCACGAGATCTCACGGCCCACATGACTACGAGGACCAGTGCTCGCGGGAGAACATTGGTGGAGCGCCAGTGCATCGGTCCACCCTAGCGCTGCTCCTGATGAGGAGAGTTGAGAACTACAACCCACAAGGGGCTATGGACTCTGGCTTCCAGGAGCGTAACTCCAATGCCATAGGAGGCCTCATGGGTGCCTTGGAAGCCTTCTGCATGCCACCAAAGTGCACACTCTGCCTCCAGTGAAGTTAACTGGGAGGCACCTGACTGCAACTGTGAGTACTGTTTCTGCCCATGCATGGACAACAAGTTATTCTCCCTTTTTGTAGCTCGGCAATAAATAGAAGCACTCCAGGCGTCATGTCATCCTTTAAGGCCACTACGAAATTGGCAACGAGGATACCCATGGGCCCACCATGCAAGGTGCCACACCACCCCCCCATTTCTCCCTTCACCGGGGACCCCGTCAATTCCGTGGATGCTGTGGGAGCCCCTCTTCTCCACGTATCTGGAAGCTGTAGGTGGCATGGGGTTTGAAGGACAGCGCCTCTTTGCCAGTCTTAAGGCCATACCAGTGGATGATGATGACGACAACGTCTACAAGGAGGCAACCCTCCGCATAGTGAGAGGTTCACCAATAAGGATAACGTGGTGCTACACAGGCTGAGGTTCTACACCCGTAAACAAGAAGGGAACGAGCCTGTGGACGACTACATCGCCAGGATGAGAGAGCTGGCATCTCTATGCGCTTTCGGCGAAAACGCAGAACAAGTCATCTGCGACATGCTGGTTGTTCACACAAACTCCAGGAAAGTTCAGGACAAGTTCATCCCAGAAAAAGAGGTGACCCTCAACAAGGCCATCCAAATCGCCAGGGCAGAAGAAGAAACCTCCAGCAGACGCAAAGAGGCAGGAAGCCACCTGCCAATGCCCAAACTCACGGCGCTGCAATGGAGAGGGCGCAGAGATAAGCAGTCCCGTGACAGCCCCAGAGACAAAGGCAAAAGGATACGCCGAAATGCTACAGATGTGCTACTACCAAACACATGGCGAACGATCGCGACTGCCCCGCCAGGAACAAAGAGTGCTCCAAGTGTGGACGCATAGGTCACGTGGCCAAGGCATGCACGTGGCGGGAATAAACTGTCTCCCCTGTCGATGGTGACCATGCTTCAAGTGAAGATGACGAGCTACAGGACAGACCCATGGTCATCATGGTCAATGCCCTCCACGCCAGGAGAGAAAAGCCCCACTGCACCATTAAAGTAGACGGCATGGAAACACGCGTCATGGCCGACTCAGGCTCAGATCTCACAATCCTTCCCATCGACACGTACAAGGAGATGGTGGGACAAGCAAGAGTGGAAATTAGAATGACTAGGCAAAAGCCGACGGTTTTTGGTGGCGCAACTGTCGATCTACTCGGCTACATCAAAGCCCAAATTGACTACAAAGGCAGGTCCACCACCACCAAGGTGTCCAAATGCCCTGCTGTGCTCGGATGGGACGATTAACACAGGCTCAGTATAAAACTGGACCCCAGCACAATAAAACTGGACCCCAGCACCCCGGAACAGGTACTCATGGTCTCCTCAAGAGCAGCACAAAATTTCAGAGAAGCCTTTCCAAGCCTGTTTTCCGAATCCCCAGGGAAAGTGAGAATCTACCTCCACAAGATCGTTCTAAAACCCAATGCAGTGCTGGTGAAACATAAAGTCAGACCAGTACCTACCACGGCGAGACCAGCGTTAGAAGCCCTCCTCTGGAAGATGGTCGAAGAAGGAACCATCGAAACAGTGGAATCCTCCGAGTGGCTGAGCCCAGTGGTCCTGGTAAAGAAGAAATCCAGCAATGACCTCAGAATATGCATTGAAGTCTGAACCTAGAGGTTGTTACCGACAGCTTCCTGCTCCCCAGCATCAGCGACATTTTGCTCATGATGAAAGAAGCGTCAATCTTCTCGAAGCTGGACATGCGTGACGCTTATCACCAGATTCCATTGCACAAAACTTCACGCCCCCTAACAGCATTCATCACCCCCTTCGGCACATTCCAATACACCCGCATGCCATTTGGGTTGTCTTCGGCAGCATCCACATTCCAGAGGATGATGAACTCTCTATTAAAAGGAGTCACACACGTTTCATACTTTCAGGATGCCATCCTCGTGTATGCCAAATACAATGAGACCCATGATAAAGCTCTCAGAGCGGTCTTGAGCAAGCTCCAAGAAGCAGGTGTCCATCTACGCCATGAGAAATGCGCTTTTGGAGTAAGCGAGGTAGAGTACCTTGGGTACTGCATCTCAAGAGAAGGGGTGAGCCCCAAGAAGAACCTACTGGAGGCCATAACAGACGCCCCGGCCCCGATGTCTCATGAAGAATTACGCTTATTCCTGGGCTTCGCTGAGCACTATGCAAAATTCGTCCCAAGGTTCTCTGAATCCACATCCCCCATGAGGGAACTCTTGAAGAAAGGGGCAACCTATTCCTGGGGGACAAAGCAAGAAAAAGCCTTCCCCGAAATCAAAAGAAGGATTCTACATGCACTGTGCCTGAAACCGTTCAATCCTGATTGGGACACCTGCATCACAACGGACGCTAGTGCGTACGGGTTGGGGGCCACTCTGACCCAGAAGAAAGGCGACACAGAAAACATCGTAGCATTTGCATCGAAAGCCTTATCTTCAGCGGAGAAAAATTACTCCACCGTAGAAAAAGAAATGCTAGCATGCGCCTGGGCCGTCGACTACTTCAGATCTTACGTTTGGGGCACGAAATTTAGATTGGTCACCGACCACAAACCCCTCATTCACATGTTGAGCCCAGCCGGCACCAAGACCGCCACCCGAGGCTGGCCAGGATCGCTGCAAAGCTTCAAGAGTACACTTATGAAATAGCTCACATTGATGGCTGGAAAAATGCGCAAGCGGACTGCATGTCCAGCCTCCTGAAGCACAAAGCCGCTGGGACCACATTCCTGGAAGATGAATGTGTCGTAGCATCAATAAGTGACTTGCGGGACGGCGAGTACATGGACCTGAGCGAGCGCCACTGGCACGAGGAGTACGAGATGGACGATGCCCTACGGTGCATAGCAGCCTGGGCCCGCAAAGGGTGGCCTGAAGAAAGAGCAATCCCTGAAGGCCTACGTCCCTACTGGAAAGTGAGCGACGAAATCAACACCATGAACGGTCTCATTCTGAGAGGCGACCAAGTGATCCCGCCCAGCGGAATTCGCAAGGGGATATTATGCAGAGCACACTCAGGTCATCTGGGGTCCAACATGACCAGACGCAGGATACGCGACGCCTATTGGTGGCCCGGCATGGATCAGGACATACGGCAAATGGTTGAAAGATGCCACGAATGCACGAACAGCGACAAACGCCTGTCGGTGAGACAAGCCCCCATGCTGGCCACCGAAGTCCCAAAAGGGATATGGTGCAAATTAGGGTTGAACTTCATCAGGCCCCTGGACAGCATGTCCCCAGAACACAAATATGGGATAGTCACGGTTGATTACTTCTCTAAGTAGATCGAATTTGACTTCACTTCGGACATCACCACAAACACAGTCATCAAAGCACTTACCGCCATATTCCAGCGCGAAGGCCTCCCCAAAGAAATTGTGACGGACAACAGGGTCCAGTTGGTCTCGCCAGAAATTGAGAAATTCCTGAAACTCAACAATGTTCGACAGCGGAGAGCAAGCCTCTATCATCCACAGGCCAATGGGCTCGTCGAGCGGGTGAACCACTTCATCAAAGGCGTGCTGCAACTGGTGCACACCTCGGGCCTAGACCCGTACAAGAGTGTCAAGGAAGCCGTTGCGGCCCACTGCATCATTCCCAAATCCATCACCAGCGTTTCACCAATCCATCTGCTAAGGGGGAGGAGGGCGGCATCCACACTGGTGCCACCCTGGCTCCACCAAGTAAGGGCTGACGAAGACGTGAAAAAAACAAAGTTCCTATTGGTGATAGGAACTCCCGTCCCCTGCACACCTTTTGGTATTGGAAAACCTAATGTTCCAAACAATGTTTAACCACCTTCAATAGTTTAACACTCATGAGCTTTAGGAATTGAAATTTTAACTATGCCAGCTATTTCAGAAGGAATTTTTCATTCCACAGTTATATCCATAAATTGAATTTCTGTATCATCGATTCCTTCAAAGAAATTCATTCAAAAAAGGTATTTTTAATCTTTTAAATGCTTAACATAAGTAGACATCAGAGTTGAATTCACTCAATAATACAAATTAAATCGACAAAGAGCTCTACGCATTTGGAGAGTGGACCTCTCTTCTTCAGGAGCAACAATAATTTTTTGACTAATTTTTTGACCAGTTAAGTAAACCGTACTCTCAATAAAGTTTTGTTACAAAAACAACAATGTTTTTATCTGTCTTTTCTTCGTAGCTTCAGATAGTCATTCCGTTGTGGAATTATGGAAACGTCATCTTAGAGCGCAAATGTCGATTCTCTGATATTCTGTGAATAGTATTGATATGGGTATTAATGATCTGATTACTGAAAAGGTTGTAATATTAATTCTACTCAATATGCGAGCCGTTCCTACCTGCATATTGTTGTAGCATATGCCAGAAAGTCTCAGGTTTCTTGAAGTTTGGAAACTCAAGTAATGATTCCCTAAAGAGGTAAGTATATATGATGTGATTATATATTTGTATGCTTTCTATCATTCAATGCAGATTTCTAGACGGTATGCATTCATTATGGATCATAAGCATGGTGAACTCACCAATTCAGGGATGCACTGTGTGTCGCAGTCAGCGTTAGTGCTTTTCTGTGTTCATATTCGAAATCCTCTCTAAATTAATAATAGTATGTCTCAGTACGTAATCATACCATTCTTAGCTCTATAACATTCTGACAGAAAAGTCATGACTTTTACCTACGCGCGAACGCGCATGTGTTATTTCCTGCTTGTACGGTGCGTCGCAGATCACGTTCGGGTACTGGACCCTGTTCGTTTTAGGATATAGCTAGAAAAATAGCAATATGTGTCAGCATTTGGTCCTCTACTTGTTTACTAATGTTATAAAGATAGAAGTTGCAATTCTTACCTCTGTGTGTGAACCCTCTCACCGTGAGTGTTTCTCTTCCTGCTTTCCCACAAGCGAAAGCGATTGTCTAACAACGTTTCCTTATATCGTCATGTGACGTCGTTCACGTGATACCCTAGAATTGTGGGAATTGTAGTGCCCATGCTAACATTTTCAGCTAGTCCTAATTTTAAGGATATCGGCAAAGTTGCTGCTATAACAATCGTGGATTCAAAGATATAGGTATATCTCCAAATCTCATATTCTGTTGAATTCAAGTGTCCCTATTATGGAATGCAAT